>NW_028258384.1:13998000-14307000 GCF_053883595.1 Heterocephalus glaber | reverse complement strand
AACACAATTCTACTTTCGGCCTCCATGAATTTGACTACTCTAAGTAGTACTTCATGTGAATTAAATCATGGAGGGGCTGTCTTTTGGTGATTGGCTTACTTCACATAGTATAATGGCATCACAGTTCATTGCTATTATATCATATGTCAAAGTTCTCTTCCAAGTACTCAGTAATATTTCATTATATCTATCACGTTATTTATCCATTCTTTTACTGATAGACACTTGGAATGTTTCCACTTTTTAAGTAATGTGAATAATGCTGCTATGAACATGGCTTTACAAATATCTCTTTGAGCTCTTGCTTTTGATTCTTTTAAATATATACCCAGAAGTGGAATTACTGGTTCATACAGTAATTCTATTGTTATATTTGAAAATTTGTCATATTGTTTTCCGTCGTGAGTTCATATTTTTTATTCCAGTCACTCAAGGAAAAATGACTCAATTTCTGCACATTCTCACAAATACTTCTTTTTTCTTTTTTATTGATATAATCACCTTAGAGTAGTAAAATGATATCTCAAAGTCGTTCTGATTTGCATTTATCAAGTGATGTATGGGCAGTCTCCTGGCTACATTCATTTCTAAGTAGTTTTTGATGCCACCGTTAAAAGTTTGTTAAGAAAAAATTCCTTATAGATTATTTATTTTAGTATACAAACATCCAATTATTATTTTGTGTTGATTTTATATATTGCAACATTGTTTAATACATTATATTAAGAGTTTTCTTGTGGAATCCTTAGTTTAATCATATAAGGTCATGTTATTTACAAACAGATAGTTTTTCATTTCTTTTCAAATTGGATGACTTTTAAATATTTATTTATTAGCCTAATAACTCTAAGAAGGACTTCCAGGAAAATGTTTTTAAAAAGTGAAGTAGGAATGCTTTGGTTATTCCTGATTTCACTTTTATAGTTAAATATATCATTTTATACACTATTTTTCTTTTAATTAATAAGCCATACAGAGTACTTTTGTCCCATCAGATATATTATCTTTATGTAATTTTTATTAGTATGTTTGCAGTACACAATGATTACATTTATTATGGGGAGTTGATACATGTACATAATACATCTTAATTCTTTTCATATCCTCTCCTGCTCTCCTCTCTCCTTGCTCCTTCCTTCCCTTTTGCAAAAGCTCTATCCCCTTTATTTTATTTTTGTTCAATCCACTTTTCCTTCATTATCTTCCCCTCCCTCCATCTTTTGACTCACTTTCCATTTGAAAAGATCTCCCTGCTTCATATTATCTATCTGTTATTTTGCTCTTTATTTGTATTTTGAGTTTCTCATAAAAGAAACCATGTGAAATTATTATTATTACTTTTTAAAATTAATTTTATTGGTACATTTTATTGGTACATTTTAGGTATACAATTTGTTTACATTTGTCATTGGGTGCTTGTACCTGTACACGATATATCTTGGTTCTTATTTTTTTCCCCATTACCTGTGCACCATTCACCCCCTCCACCCTTCCCTATTTACATAGATTTCATTTCCATTTTTTTTCTTTTCTCATAGTTTTTCCTTTCCCTCTTTTCCTTTCCCCTTCCCCTCCCTTCACTCCTTCATCTTTGGACCATTTTTCCTATTTCAAATTATCAAATATTCATATTAATCATTTTAACTCTTGTTTACACTATCAGCTTCTCACACTAGTGAAACTATTCAGTATTTACACATGTATGTCCTATTTATTTCACTTAAGAGTATGGCCTCGATATGCATCCATTTAGCTATAAATGACTGTAGTTTTTCGTTCTTTATGGCTGAGTAGTACTCCATTTTATTAAAAAAAACACATTTTCTTTATCCAGTTTCCAGTTGATGGGCACTTGGGCTGCTTCCAAGCTTTAGCTATTACAAACTGTGTCGCTATGAACATGGGTGCACATATATCACTGTGGTATGATTCTTTTAATTCTTTTGGGAAGATACCCAGTAGGGGAATAGCTGGGTCAAATGGGACCTCTAGTCCTAGTTCTTTGAGGTATCTCCATCCTGACTTCCACAGTGGTTGCACCAGTCTGCACTCCCACCAGCAATGGAGAATGGTTCTTTTCTCCCCACAACCCCACCAGCATTTGTTATTTGTTGATTTCTTGATAGCAGCCATTCTTTCTGGGGTGAGGTGGAATCTCTGTTGTTTTCATCTGCATCTCTCGAATAAGGAGTGATGTTGAACATTTTCTTATATATTTGTTTGCTGCTTTTACTTCCTTGTCTGAGAAATGTCTGTTCATTTCAGATGCCCATTTTTGAATTGGGTCTTTGAATTTGGGGGGGGGTCTGATTTTTTTCAGTTCTTCATATATTCTTGATAGTAGTCCTCTGTCTGAGGTATAGCTGCTAAAAAATTTTTTCCCATATTGTAGGCTGTCTGTTAGCTCTGTTGGTGGTTTCTTTTGAAATTATTATTTTTTATTTTTATTTTTGTCCTTTTTTTTTAGGAACTTGAGGATCATCTTTAGGTTAATTTTTAGGGTTTGCTCTGTTTTTATGATATGGATGTTGACAACTATAAATTCTACTCTTTGGAATGCTTTCATTGTGTCCCATATGCTCTAGAATATTGTACTGGCAATATCATTTAGCTCTAGGAACTGTCTAATTTCTTCATTGGTTTCCTCTGTGAACCATTGATTATGATTCTATTGTTCAATTCCCACACATTTACATAATTTTTATGGTTTATTTTGCGTTTATTTCAAGTTTTATGGCACTATGATATAATAATATGAATAGGGTAATTTTAATTTTTTTGCATTTACTTAAGCATGCTTTATTTGCTAGCATGTGGTCTACATTGGAGAAAGTTCAATGAGTTTCTGAGGAGAATGGGTATTCTGTTGTTGTTGAGTGGAACATTCTGTAGATATCTATTAAGTTCATTTGTTTGAAGATTTGGTACAAGTCTAATTTTTTAAAAAGTTTTTGGCCTAGTTGATCTATCTGTGACACTGGTGTATTCAGGTCCCCCATTATAATTGCACTGATGTTTATCCTATCTTTTATGTTCACTAGTGTTTGTTTTATCAAGTCGCATGTAGCATTATTAGTTACATATATGTTTATAATTGCTATTTCTTCCTGTTGAATTGTTTTCTTAACAAACATATAGTGACCTTCTTTGGCTCTCCCAATCAGTTTTAGCTTGAAGTCCATTTTGTCTGAAAAAAAGATAGGTACTTATGCTTGTTTTTGGGTTCCCATTGCATGGAATATTGTTTTCTAGCCTTTAATTTTTAGTCTATTTATTTGTTTTTGTGTCAAATATGTTTCTTACATACAGCATGACCTTGGATTTTGTTTTGCTTGCAATTCTGTCAATTTGTCTTTTGACTAGGGTGACTCTTGAGAGTTATTACTGAATGATATTTACTTATTCCTCTCATTTCATAAATTTCCTCTTGTTGATTACTTTTTATAAACTTTTTACTTAACCGGTCACTCTGCCTAATGTATTCGTTCTACTAGACTTTTTCACAACTTTTGCTCCATTGTCTCTACAATATCCTTGAGAATATTTTAGAGTGCTTATTTGGTGGTCATGAATTTCTGTAGGTGCTCTTCTTCAGGGAAATAAATTAATTTGCTGTCAATTTTAAAAGATAGTTTTTGCAAGATATATCAATCTTGACTGTAAGTGAAGGTTGCATTTTATTTGGGTCAGTACATAATTCTCTGAGAAGTGACTTTGCTATTGTTAATGACACCAAGGCATAAAGAAAAACCAAATGATACAGATAACTCTGTACCTTGGCTATAGCAATAAAATCAGCAACAATAATAGTGTAAACTGAATTTTGACAAACCATAATAAGCAATAATGTACCACAATTATCCATAGAAAAGAGATCTATGGTGATAGTATAAACACTAATACAAATCAAATATTGACTTACCGTAAATATCTACTAAATGGAATGACTTTGCCTCCCTTAACAATAGAAGAGTTTTCAATAGTAATAGCATATTATTTAACTATATAAAGAGTCACAAAGCTTCATGTTTATGCTAGTAAAGACAGAGTGGGAGGGAATGGGTGGATGATAACAGTAAAATTTTAAAAATCAAACAATGGAAGATGAGAAAGAGGTAAGGAAACTGAAATAAAGAATCCTACTAAAGAGTAAAAGAAAATTAATAGTATTAGAAATAACAGAAAAGAAAAAATAAGAAAAAGGAGAATAAAAGCAAAAACCAGCAAACTAAAGGTTAAAAAATGTGGAAAAATTAAAAGAAAGAGAGTAAAAGAAAAATACTCCAAACACCACAAAAACTGGAGAAAAAAATGGGTCCAAAAAATTTCCTCTGTATTTCCAAAGGAGTGGTTTCCTTCCAGGAACTGCAATTAATTGTCCTCTCCACCCAGCTTCATAGTGTGTGAGTCTCTGAGTGCTCTCACCCCCTCCAGAGGTCTATTCATCTGTAAGCCCCAGACTATTGTAACCATCTAGGCCAAGGTACATTCTTCCTCACACTGATAAATGGGAAGGCAATCAGACCACTGGTCTCAGCTGAATATAGTCAGTGGGGCTAGGGCTCAAGCTAAATGCTGGTTTTAATAGAAACACCATCAGGTCTAACCACCTCTGAAAGCTACATCTGCCAAGACTGTCACTGCTTTGTAAAGGGGATCTATGTCTAGCTCTCATCCTATCTTTGTCTTTTGACCATTACTGTCTCTCACTCGTTTGCTGCGGTAGAGTCACACTAAAAATCCGGGAGTTAAGCTATAGTATAGTTGTTCTGAGATTCAGTCCCACAAAATGAGCAATTTCTCAAAATTGCACCTTATTAAACTCTCTCTGGCAATAGGGTGGGTATTGCACTGGATTTCTTTTCCAAATCTATCCTGCCATGAACAAGTCTCTCTTGGATTAAACCACATGATATTTTTGTGGTTGAAAACAGCTGTGGGTTTTTCTTGGGGTGAGCACTTCCTGAAGCTGCTGAGTCTTTGGGTCTTACTCCCTCTTTTGGGGCATTAACCTCATGCACATTCAGTTAGGTCAGCTGGTCATCACCTTTTCAACCCTGTGCTGAGTGGAACCAAAATGCATAGTCAACTAGAAGTTCATAGATGTGGTCAAGGAGTTAAAACCATCACATAAAGTGACTAGGAGTGAACACTCCTAATTTCATAAGAAAAAATTTGCTCAAGCTTCCACAATGAGGTAAGCTGTAGAACTTTCATAATGCCCTTCATTACATTTACATAGTTTCCAAATTGTATTGCTTTGTATTTGTCTGATAAGTTTATTCTAAAATACTCTCAAGGTCTTTGATTACTTTTTTATCTAATGTCTAATTTTCCAGCAGATTATTTGTATTGGTGTTATGAAGTCTCTTGATATTAGTGTAAAGTCATATATTGTTCCTTTATTGCATCAATTATTTGTTTCATATTTTTAAAAGCTGTGCTCTGTGGTTCACATTTCTTCATAATTGTTATATCTTATGAAGTGATTTATTAAACAGTATATACTTACCACCCTTTTCACTTAAAATCTATTCTGTTTGATTAAAATATAGCTACCAATGTTCTCAATTGGTTACTACTTGGAAAGAGTATCATTTTTCAATCCTTTCACATTTAAGATTTGTATATCCTTTATCTAAAGAAATTTCTTTTAGAAAAAAAATAGTTGGATTGTTTTCTAAGTACTGTCAGCCAACAAATTTTTTAGGTGAAGAGATTGCTCAATTAACACTTAAAGTTTTATTATGGAAAAAGACTGTTATTTCCTTGATGTTATTGTTTATCGTATATCTTATAGATGTTTTGTCTCTCATTTACTCAAGTATGTTTTCTTTATTGCTCAATTGAGTACATATCACAATGTTTTGATTCACTTCTTATTTTCACTTGTGAGCATTTTATAGATATTTTCTTTGTAGTTACCAAGGGATTGAATATAATATCCTCATATTATTAAAATATATTATAATCTGATATCAACTTAACTTGAATTACATACAAATATTCTACTTCCTTAGAGCTTTGCCCTTCAGTTTATGTTATGGAAATAAATGGTTATGTATTAATTTATTTATTGCATACAAATTGCCATATATTTATAATAATTTCTATGGTTTTTACATTGACATATTGTAGGAAAAGAAGTGGAGTAATGAATCCAAGTTATAATAAAATAGGTTTGTACAATTGTCAAATGTAGCTACCTTTATGAGGGAAATTTAAATTTTTGTTGAACTTTAAATTTCGATATAGCATCTTTTATAAATTATTCTTTTTGTTGAATTCACATGAAAACTCTACATATATACAAGGTGCCATGCAGTATTTTACATTGGGTTATGTTAAAATCACACTAAGCATATAAACCTCCACAAGCACTTATTATTTCTTTGTGATCATTCAAAGTCCTTTCTTCTAGCTCACATATACAGTACATAATCAATTTTTTTTGCAATCAAACAGTTGAACTGATTTCTTCTAACTATTGCTTAGTACACTTTGAATATACTTTCACTAACCCTTATATTTTCCCCATATTCTGGCCACATTTTATACTATCAATTTCTATGATATCAACTTTTGAGATTCCACACAAGAGTGACCGTGCAGTACTCACATTTCTATGTAAGGCTTATTTCACTTAACATAATGATTTCCAGTCTCATCATGGTTCTCCACAATGAAGATTTTTATGCTTTTAAAGGTATTTCATTGTGTAAATGTCTCAAATTTCTTATATATATATATATACACAAATTTATATATATAAATATATTATATATATGTGTATATATAAATTTGTGTATATATGTACATATATATATATATACAAATTTATATATAGCTGTTTTCCCAAAGCCTTGTGTGCTTGTAGGTGCAGCTTTTGGGAGGTCATTAGATCACCAGGGAGTCATACTCATCAGTAGATTAGTCCAAAGATGAATTTATGGCTAAATATGGTGTCAGAGTTGAAGCCTGGGCTACGGAAGTGGATTATTCGGGCCATGGCCTTGAAGAGTATATCTCCCTCCCTACTCCTTTATTGCACCTCTCTTCTTCCTACTGTCATGCCTTGATCTGTTTCTCACCTGCTATGTCTGTCTGCAGTGCTGTTTTGCCTTGGAGCCAGCTGGCTATGGATTGAAACCTCTACAAAGTGTGAACCAAAATATACTCTCCTTCCTAAAGTTGTGAATTCTAGGTATTTTGTCTCAGCAATGAAGAAAATAACTAAGGCAAATTTTGTTGCTAGAGCAGTTGGGTCATTGCTGTGACTACCTGCTCATGTGGCTCAGAAGTCTTTATAGCTGCTTCACTGGAGGAGTTTGGAAATGTTTGGAGGTGCTGGTTGAAGAAGCAGCCCTAGAATGCTGTAAGCTGACCTTAATGGTAGATTCTAGTCAGAACTCAGAAGACTAGAATGGTGACAGAAATCCAGATGAAAAAGTTCAGTCTCAGAATGTTTCAGTTTGAAACAAGGACTCCACTGGCAGTGGGACTCCTGATCATGTGTGTTATGCTCTGCAGTAAATTTGTCTACATCTTGCTTATATCTTGAAACTTTGCAGAAGACTGAGATTAAAGGTTATGTATATTTTCTCTGACAGAGGAAATTTCTAGACAGTCTAATGTTGCATCTGTGGCATGGTTACTGTTAAGGGCTTTTAGCCAGCCCTGTGTTGAGAATTAAGACCAAACAGTCCAGTGGAAAGGTTTAAAAAGTTTGAGTTTGGCAGAAAGGAAGCCACAGTAAAGTTGGAGTCTGCAAAGATGGAGAAGAGCATTTTATCATATGTTTATTTGCTATTTCTACTTCTTTGTCTGAGAAATGTCTGTTCATTTCAGATGCCCATTTTTGGATTGGGTCTTTAAATTTGGAAGGTCTGATTTTTTAAATTCTTTACAGATTCTAGATAGTAGAATCTTTGGCTGAGCAACAGCAGGTGAAAATTTTTTCCCACATTGTGGGTTGTCTCTTCACACTGTTGGTGGTTTCTCTGGCTGTGCAGAAGCTTTTTAATTAGAAAAGATCCCACATGTTGATTGTTTGTACTAGTTCACAGGCAACTGAGGTTCTCTCCATAAAATCTTTTCCTACACCAGTGTCTTCAAGAGTTCTACCTAAACTCTCTTCCAGCCAGTGCAGCGTTTCTGTTTTAATATTTAGATCTTTAATCCATTTTGATTTTAGTTTAGGGCATGGTGAGAGATATAGGTCTTGTTTTAATCTTTGACAAGTTGAAACCCAATTTTTTCAGCACCATTTATTAAAGAGGCTATCTTTCCTCCAATGAAGGTGTTTGGCTCCTTTGTCAATGACGAGGTGGCTGATTATGTCTGGAGTTGTTTCTGCATCTTCTAATCTGTTCCACTGGTCCTCTGGTCTGTTTCTTTGGCAGTACCATGCTGTTTTTATCACAGTAGCTTTGTAGTATAGTTTCAAGTTGGGGGTTGTGATACTCCCTGCCATGTCTCTGTTGACTAGAATTGCTTTTGTTATTCTAGGTCTCTTCTTGTTCCAAATGAATTTTTGGATTGTTCTCTCAAGGTTTGTGAAGTATGCTGCTGGGATTTCAATTGAGATTGCACTGAATATAATAGATAATGCAAAATAAGAAGAAAAGGGGCAAAGGGGAAGAAGAAGTGGGAGGAGTAGCAAAAAGAAGAGAAGGGAAAGGAACTAATATGAGAAAATGAAAAAATGGAAACAAAATCTTTGTAAATAGGGAGGAATGGAAGGGTTGAAGGGAGAGCAGGGGAATGGGGAAAAAATAAGAACTAAGAAAGATTATGTAGAGATGCAAATTTCCAATGACAAATGTCATTATATTGTATACCTAAAATGTACCAATAAAATTAATAAAAAAGATGGAGAAGGGGAGAGATTGTTTGCTGAAAAGATAGCATTTAAAAAGAAGCCAATAGGAAAATAGAAATGATGCCTTAGTGTTAAGCAAGGAACCAGTAAAGATTCACCCTTCCCAGGCTCAAAAACCCTAAAAGAGAAAGACTTTGCTTTGAGAAGATAGTCAAAGAGCATCACATTCCAGAGTGGTGGCAAACTAGGGAATTTGTTACTCAGAATTCATTTCACAACACTCTGACATCATTTCATAACACTCTGACATTCAGGCACTCAGAAACTTCTACAGCCATGATAGAAAAAAAATCTGGCTACAGTACCAGCTGGAGGCAGACCTACACATATGCAGAAGGTAAGAATTGTGGGTTCAGGTATGAGGCAGAAGAATAGGGCATGACAAAGTGGCTGGAAAATAGGGCATGGCCTGTCAATCACAGAGAGTTGGAAAGTAGGCTGAACAATAGGACATAACTTGTCAATCACAGAGAACTGGAATGGACAATAAGGTGTGACCTGTCAATCATGGAGAAGTGTCAAATCACAGCTTAGATTTGATATCAGAAAAGCAAATTTGGGCAATAAGACCAAAGCAGGAGTCCTCACAATATCTGACTTCAAACATATTACCAAACAATAGTGGCATGGTACTGGAACAAAAACAGATACATGAATCAATGGAACAGAACAGAAGATACAGAAATATTCTCCAACACATTCAGCTATTTGATCTTTGACAAAGGAGCCAGAAACATTCACTGGAGAAAAGATAGCCTATTCAATATGTGGTGCTAGGAAAACTGGATATCTCTTTGCAGAAAATTGAAATTGGACCCATATCTCTCAATATGTACTAAATTCAAATTAAAATGGATCAAAGATCTAAAGATTAAAACAAAAACATCAAACTTATTGGAAGATAAAATAGGTAAAACACCTGAAGGCATAGGTGTAGGAAAAAATCTTTCTAAAGAGAACCTAAATTGCACAAGAAATAGCAGCAAGAATCAACAAATAGGATTATATCAGACTAAAAAGTTTCTGTACAGCAAAAAATCGATTAGTAGGGTGAAGAGACAACCTACAGAATGGGAAAATATATGCCAGTTACTACTCAGAGTATTATCTAGAATACATAAAGAACTCAAACAAAATTGAACTTCTAAGTTAAAGACCCAGTGAAAAAATGAGCAAGAGAAATGAACAGACACTTGACAGAGGAAGAAATAAAAATGGTGAACAAATATATGAAAACAAATTCAACATCTCTGGCCATTAGAGAAATGCAAATTAAAACAACACTAATTTTCCATCTTACTCCAGAAAGAATGGCAATCATCAAAAAATCAAACAGTAACAAATGTTGGTGTGGCTGTGGTGAAAGGAAACCTCCTACATTGCTGGTGGGAATGTAATCTAGTACAACCACCAGGGAAGTCAGTATGAAGATTTCCCAAAGAAATAAAATTGGAAATTCCATTGAACAGCCATTTCCCTTCTCAATACCTTCCCCAAGAGCTTAAACCATAATTCTACAGCAACACATACATGCCAATGTTTATAGCAGCACAACTTGTAATAGCTAAATCTTGGAAGAAGCCATATCCATCAATAGATGATTGGATAAAGAAAATGTAGTATCTCTATATAAAGGAATCCTACTCAGGTATAAAGAAGAACAAATTTGAGACATTTGTAGGAAAATGGACTGACCTAAAAAATATAATGTTGAGTGAAATAAACCAGACACACAAGCTTGAATATCATAGGATATCTCTCATTTGAGTAAGGCAAAGTACAAACAAGGAAAATAAGCACGAAAAAAATAGAAGACAAGCAGATAATCTCTTGAGAATTGGAAGGGATCCAAGGGATCAAGAGAAGGGTGAGGTGCAAGGGATAGAGAAATAAGTAAAATAAAGATAAGCCATATATAAGATCTAATAACCTCAATGAATGTAAACATTACATGCCATAAACTTGAAGTAAATTTAATAATATCAATAAGAAAATTGAAAAAGGGGATTTAGAGGAGGAGGGATGGAGGCAAGAGGGAAGGAGGTTAAAAATAGGAACACATTTTATTATGTACATGCACCCACTTACCAAGATGATTGTAAAATACATGGACTGCAAATACATACTAATGAAAAAACTTTAAAAAGTAAGATAAGAGTACATAAAAAGACAGTAGCCATTTATTTCTGGTAATTGCACTCTTTTTCTTGAAGTGGCCTTTCTTGTGTGTATCTTTATTTCAGAGGTCCTCCTCCTCCTCCTCTTCTCCTCCTCCTTCTCCTTCTCCTTCTTCTTCTTTCTTCTTCTCCTTCTTCTTTCTTCTTCTCCTTCTCCTTTTTCTTTTCTTCTATTTTTTCTTCTTCCTCTTGATCATTTCTGTCTTCTGTTACCTTTCTTTATACCTTTAAAAAATGTTAAACTGTCAAGTGCATTGATTGGTCTGTGTAATTCTTTGAATAGGAGATGAGACTGAAACCTCTGGCCCCCCACATTGTATAACACCATTTTTGGTGAGCAGCCAGGGGGAAATGAGTGGAGGCAGGAGGAATGAGTGGAGCCAGAAATTTATAAGCAAAGCAAGGAGCCAGGAGTTAATGAAGAGATCCATGAGGTAAAAGCCAATATGGCACAAAGATGGGGTATGATTAGCAGTACAGCCCCGCGCAGACACTCAGCTGGGGTCTCATCACAGTGTCAAGACTAACAAAGGCCTCTATGTGCCACACTAGGCTGGGGACTAGGTGTCCCTGAGCAGTGCAAGGAGAGATGGGCTGAAATCTAGGCCCTCCAGGTACTGGCTGAGAAGAGGGGGAAGCACCCACAGCCCACCCAGGAGAAGGTAGAAGGTGGCTCCTCTGAACCCCACCCATGTGGCAGCCTATGGAGCCACTGCTATACTACAAGGCATGTTATAGCATCAGTGGTGGAGCTACATGAAGGTCTAGAAGGTGGCAGAAACCGAGAGCACAGCCTACTGTGCTAGCTGGCCAGTGATGTGTTATACTGTACCCCATGCCCTTGCTGCCTGTCTGCACTCACCACCTTGCCACCAGGGCTTGCAGACCCGTCTCAGTCAGAGCCAGAGTAGGTAGATTCAGAGGGCAGCTGGGCCTAGACCTGTGGATCTGGGACTTTTGAGGCCAAGCTCTAAACATGCCCACCCTTCCCTCTGTGGTGCCATACTGCAGGGCATGAGGGTGATCTCCAGAAAAGGGGGATGGCAAGGTGGGTGGCCCATGTGGTTCAGGCCTGAAGGTGCTGTTGTCATGAGCCCAGTTGGGTGGGAAGCCAAGCTGCTTCTCATCCACCAAAATTCTATCCCTGGAGGAGTGAACTGGAGGACCAGGTAGGCTGCTTCCTGCCCAGTCCAGTTCACTTGGTGGTATGTAGGACTGTTCCTGCCAATGCTCATTATGGGGAGTGGGCTGGAGAGGTTTCCCCAATCACACCATAGCAGAAATGGCTGTTGGGGAACTAATAATCCTCACTCCCATCACAGGGCCAGCATTGAGGTGCCTGACAGCGTGCTCAAGTAGTGGCACAACATCCCATCGGTTGTGAATAGGCCCTCCTTCCTCCCCCTTACTCACCACACTCATCTTGCTGGCTTTGGTCACCTTCCACTCTACTCCACCTGCCTCGGGTGCCTACTCTCTGCCAGCTGAGATGCACATAGCTGGGCATTCATCATGCCCTGTCATTCTCATCCTTCTTCTGATCCAGCTGCTTTTTGTGGTTTGACATGGTCCTATGACAATACAGCTGTAGCTTTCCGATGTTCTTCTTCCATTTGGCCAGCAGAGGGAGGGGTTTTGCTTTCAATAGTTAACCTGTCAAAATATTGCCATTCAGTAAGAGTTTTCGTTATTCTGTAGCACTTTGTCCAATATTTCCTGTTGAATGGATTTGTTTTGAGCATATTGGTGGAGGGTGTTGCAGCACTTGTGTGTCCAGTGTATTGCATTCTATTCAAAGACACTCAAACTGTCTTCAATATACGTGAGGCATCCCCTTCAACCTGGAGCCTATATTTCCTTTTTTTTTTTTTTTTTTTGTATCTTTCTTATGTCTTTTGGTGACATTGGAGATCAACATCCTTGGGTACAATGGCAGGATATTTTAGTGAATACTAAGGCTTTGATTGAGCTAATAGTGATGCATGCCTGTTGTGGCTGATAACATGGGTCAGTGCACACTTTGGTGAGTGCACTTTTTTCTAGCTGAAATCAAGTATACATAAAGTAAAATGTGTGGAGACTATGTGATTTGTTTTTGAAAATTCTGTTACTCTTTTAGGCATTTTTTTTTGTTTTGGACATTTCTATGTCCATTCACCTAAGCATTTGGATATTTGGAGTCTATGTATATGAGATATGTATTTAGAATTGTGTGCTCATCAATGACTCTTTGATGATATACATTTATACATTTTAATAACACTGTTCCCAACCATGTACAGTAGAAGTTTTATTTACTGATTTTCAAATCTGTACATATTTTTAGCACTTTAAGGATTCTTGTTTATGATCTTCTTGTTAGAGCACATGGAAGGAAGTTAGCTCAGTGGCATCGCATCTGCCTTGCAAGGTCCTGAGTTTGACTCCTGGTACCAAAAAAAAAAGTATTCTTCTTTCACTATTTTAAAAATCCAGACTTACAAAACTTCATAAAACAAACAAAAGGGGCCAGGGATTTAGCTCAGTGGTTCCTCCGCCTGCCTAGAAAGTTCAGGGTCGTGAGTTCGATCCCTGGTACCAAAAAATAAATAAATAAATAAATAAATAAATAAATAAATAAAACAAAAATATAAACAAATAAAAAAATTCCGACATGACTACATCTAGAATAGATGATTTATATATTCTAGAATAGATTATCTGGTCTAAGGTGTCCCTTGGAAGAGGTGAATATTGAGCTAGGTATTAAAAGAATTAGTTTGAAAAAGACTTCAAATAAAAAGACCAAATTACATTTAAACAAATGATGCTTGGAAGATTCCAGTTTTATGATGGTAGACACAGTATACTTTTGTTTCTCTTTCTCCATACCTTGGTAAAATGACAGGAAAAACAAAGGGAAATAAATTATTCAATTGAGAAAAATGTCCTTGTCATTCTAAAGAAGGAGTTATGTGCTGTGATATTAGTAGATAAATACTGCAGACGTACTCTCCCTCAGTGTACATATAGGAATTATATTTGTAAGAGAGACAGAAGTATATTTTTCTTACAGTAGGTCCATCTCTGAGGAGTGACTGGAGGTTTCCAGAGAACCTGTAACATCTGTTCTATGAATACCAGAGGCAAAGTTATATGTTACAAAGAGAGATAATAAGAAAAAATAAAAAGAAAGCAAAAGAAAAAAAGTATTATAGTTCAGTGTGGAATATGTATCTAAAAGTGTACCTTGACTTAGTACAATTTTGTTACATATTTTATATGTTTTTTGCCTATTAGTCTGATTTTTAATCTGTGTGTATGATAATTAATTGCAAGGTCTTATAAGATAAATAAATGAATCTGATGCTGGCAATATAAAAGGGAGCATGGGGAATGGAAAAAGAAATAAAATATGATATGTATATGTACCAATTCCCTACAATGAATGTAATCATTATATACTGTATATGTGTACTAATAAAAGCCAAAAAATACAAAATAAAAAATAAATAAAATTTTTTTATCTGAAGGATGGTAGGACCTGGGCAAACTAGTGTTCTGAGTAGAAACTACTTCTCTGCATATATGCTAAGTCAGCTTTCTCTTGAAATACTTCTCATTTGATGAGATAAAGCAAGTAAATGTCACTTTTTGTATAATTTAAGTAGAATGAGGTTAAAGTGATATAGTCCAGCCAACCATCATCAGACCTTATAGTGATTTGTGAGTTACTGACAAGTCTCTACTGTATTTGTTAATTTTGTGCAAAGTAATTTATCACAGACTAGTGATAATGAGTATATATAATAGTCTGAAAAAGCAGTTGCTATTTTATTAGCATAGAAAATTTCAATGGTAATTTTGTAGTCTTATAAATAAATATAAATTATATTACTGAATAAATTATGTAGCCTTTCAGCTTTCTCAACCTTATAGATAGAAACTAAGACCTTTGCTTTCAGAGAAGATGAGGGACTTAGGTAAGACCTAATCAAAACTTCAGGTAACAGTGGGAGGGGAAGGGGAAACAAAAGAAGGGATAGGAAAAACTATGAGAAAAGAAAAAAAATGGAAACGAAATCTATGTAAATAGGGAAAAGCGGAGGGGGTGAAGGGCGCACAGGTAATGGGGAAAACAATAAGAACCAAGATACATTATGTACAGGTACAAGCACCCAATGATAAATGTAAACCTATTGTACCTAAAATGTACCTATGAAAGAATTTAAGGAAAAAAATTCAGGTAACCACTACTGCCTTAAATAATATACCAAAGGATTGATGGGATGAGTATAAGAGCTATTGTTTTCCAGACAGCCCAGGGAGCCCTGGAAAGGCTATGCCCTGATCTAGTTTCTCAAGTGGCTAAAGGAGCCTCTGAGGGCTCCAGTTTGCTCCATAAGGAGTTAGTGGCCCATGGTATGGAGAAACCAAAGGCTAAGATGCCAGCGGGGCTCTACTCATCTAGGAAAGCACCAGTGCTGTCATCAGTTTCAAGCAAAGATATCCTCTTAGTAATTACTTGATTCTTATAAGGGCTGCCTTGTAAAAACAAGTCTCCTATTTCCACAGGGTATGCCCTCTGAAGTACCACAGATCTAGTTTTCTCTCTCCATTATCTTCAAGATGTGCCGTAGGAAATGTCCTGAAAAAATACCCTGCAGATCCCAGTGACCTCACCATTAGGCCTTATCCTTATTTAATATTGCAATAAAGTTTGGGCCTAGTAAAAACTAGAAAATGATGAGAGATGGATAAAATACGGCAGTTTAAAGTAAAATATTATTTTACAATTAGAGAATTTATGCAGAAAGCATAGAAAGTGAAGTGAAATCTTTTATGTTCAGATTTTTGTGATTCTCTATCTCTGGAAAAGCCCCCAAATTCTGGTAATTATAGTGGCCCCTGAAGAAGAAGAGGATATCATTGATGATCCTGTTCTCAGATGCCCTTCTCTCAGGGGGATATGAATCTCTCAGACCTTTTTGTGAAGGCAACCACACTGAGAGGTCTCCATGACCTCCTACTTATAATTGTCATGCCAGTAAAACCAGTCCCCTCCTCAAGTATCTCAAGATCTCCATCAGACCCTAGTGCTTCAGAGGATCCCAGTATTCTCCAGCCCCTTTAACATGCTCCTCAATGCTTTAAGCCACAAAGGACATACTCAGAATGGACCTTCCTACTCCTCTAACATATAATACATCCTGCCTCTGAGAGAGGTCCCAGGAGCAGAGGGACTATTGGAGTCTCTTTTTTAGTGGCAGGTATTCAACAATGCAAAAAATGGCTAGGCTAACTTTCAGAATATCCTAGTAGGCTCTCAGATGGGTTTCATACTCTGATCTTTGCTTTAGACCTGTCATGGGAAGATGTTCATTTCATCTTGGCCACTTGCTGTATGCCAGATGAAAATCAGAGAATAATAGAAAAGGTTAGGTGAATAATATACTATAAAAAGGGAAGGAAACCATGCTGAAGAGGTTGTTATCCCTCTTAAAGAACCAAACTGAGACTATATTAGCAATGAACTAAACATGATGTTTAATACAATAGCTGCTCTTATCATAGAAATGAAAACATGAATTCTAGTATCTGTTAATTAAGATGATAGGTGTCATACAGGGCCAAGATGGAAATCCAGCTCTGTCATAGCTGATTAGTAAAAAACCTTTCTTAAATACGCAAACCAAGATCCACCTTTCAAGGAGAGATAGAGGGTGATTAGATACCATATCATTTGTCAATCAGTGCTAAATATTTGTCAAAAATTATAAAACTTCAGAGGGGTCCCCAGATGCCTATGACCCAATTGCTGGATATGGCCTTTTCTGTGCTTAATAATGAGGATCCAGATAAGATAGAAAGAAGGCTAGAATTATAGAATTGGGAATGACTTAAATGCACCCAAGTCACCTGAGAGAAAATACAAGGGTGATCAGGGACAGAGTTCCTGCTTTAAATGCAAAAGAAGCCTGGACATTAGGAATTCAACTACACCAAGACATTGGACCCTACACTCTATGTCAAGTAGCTGTTGTGAATAATGCATGGCACTGGAAGATTGACTGTCCCCATTCAGATAGGGTGCTAGATCAGCCCAAAACTCTCATCTCTTGCTTCGATAAAAACTGAAAGGACAAATAGCAATCTACAATGCCTCTGCCTATGAACATCACCATTTCCTGTGAGGAACCCCAGATGACTCTTGACATTGTTGGTGGGTCAATTCAATTACGGGCTGATATAGGGCATCTCATTTTATTTTAACTTCGTACTTTTAAAAACCCTTTTCTAATCTGTAACCATAGATGGAGTCAAACGGACTCCATTTGATGTCCAAATGTTTAACCGTGAGTTTCTATTTGTTCCATAGTGTCCTACTGCCCTCCTATGAAAAGATTTACTTGCAAAATTGGGGACGATTTTCATATTACTACAAAGACCAAAGTGAACTTTACCTGTTGGAACTACATCAGGACTCCCTGACCTGATTAGCCAAGAAGTGGATCCTGTTGCATGGTATGATGAAATACCTGGGAGGACAAATTCAGCAATGCCAGTAGTTATAAAACCAAAAGGCCCCAGCAGATTTCCTAATCAAAAACAATATCCAATCAAAGAATATGCCCATAAATTCTTCCAGCTTCTCATAGACAGATTTCTCAAGAACAGCTTTCTGTTGGCTTGCCAGTCCTTTTGCATTAATTACAGAAAACTAGAAGTCTTGATTCCTCATCAGGTCAGGTCTATTCTTCAGACAAAAGGCTACTTTTGGATGAAAACAGAATGGCTTACCAAGTATCATATCATTCTTTTGATACCCCTGAGGTTACTATAAAGACTTGCACTACTCTTAGTCATTTCTCATTTATATCTACAGGCTCAGAAGTTAGCCACTCTTGTGAACAGCTGATTTCCCAGAGCTATGCAAGTAGACAGGACATCAGTGACATGTCCCTTCAAGACCCGAAGGAGGCATGTTCCACTGAAGGAAATAGCTTTTTTCAAGAAGAACATGGAAAGGCAAGTTATGCAGTTATGGGTTCACAACAGGTTATTGTTGCTAAACCTTTGCTGAAAAAACAAACCTCATAGCTCTTACAGTGGCATCGATATTAGGAAGGGGCAAAAAGTTAAATATATATATATGCCTGAATTCTGCCTTTCTGGTTCTCCATGTTCATACAGAAATCTGGGAAGAAAGAGGCTTGCTAGCTAATAAGCAATAATCTATAAAGTACACAGAAGAAATACTACAATTCCTAGTGGCAGATTGTCTTCTTAAGCAGGTCAGCATCATGGGACACCAAAAGGATATGACTAAAGTCTCTTTGTGAAATAGAAAGGCTTATAGAGAGGCAAGAAGGGCAGACTTGTAGCTTTTGAAAACCCTAGCCTTATGCCCAGTCCCTGAGAAATCATGAAAACTAGTCTATATCTCCAAAAAAGATAAATGGGTTTTAGAACTAGAGGGAATTAAAAAATGACTCTGGTAATATTTAGAAAACAAACTGGTCCTTCCTCAAGGAACACAGTGAAAGGCTATAAAAATCCTTCATGATTCTTTCAAAATGGGAAGAAATATGAGAAATGGTCACTTGAATTTTCACACAGCTGATATTGGCAGCAAACATAAGACAGGACTGCAAAGCCTACCCACATTACACCTACGATAACCCTGGCAAGCCCAAATCATCCCCCTTGTTAGAACCTATATAGTAGAGAAGGACATACCCTTATTAGACTTTACCCACCTGCCACCATCTTGTGGGATTTAAACAGATATTGGTCCTGATTGACACCTTTAAGGGGTGGATTGAGGCCTTCTCTACCACTCTGAGAAGGCTATGGAGGTAGTCAAGGTACACCTCAAAGAAATTATTCCCCGGTTTGGGCTTGCCTAGTCCCTTCAGAGTGACAATGGACCTTACTTTACCTCTCAAATCACACAGGGGGTGGCAAAGGCCTTCTGGATAAAATACCATCTCTATTCTTTTTTTTTTTTTTAAAGGGGAAAGGTTTATTTAGCTCATAGTTCATAGAGGTTTCAGTCCATAATCTGCTCCAAGGCAGAGTGACACATGGCACAGGGGCATCGCAGAGGAGAAACAATTCATGGTGCCCACATGGTAGCAAAAGCAACAAGGGAGCCTTAACAGTGTCTTCCTGCCCCTTTTATCTTATCTAGACCACTGGGATCAGTGCAGTGAAAAACTACTCAGTGTGCTGGTTTAGTAATCACACACCTTTCATCCTAGGGCATACAATCTAGATTCAGCCACCTCTGAAAAAGCACCACCTATGACTGCGTGAGGCTTGGGGAAGGGGGAGAATCTAGACCCAAACCATAACAGTAGCAAGTATTCAAATGGAATGACAAAGATTTACTCATCTTGATTGTACTATTTTCCTGACCATCTCTATTCTTCATAGAGGCTTGTCCTCTGGAAAGGTCAAGACACTAAAGCAAACTCTGGCAAAACTTTGCCAAGAGATGTCTGTTTCTTGCCTCCAATTATTCCCAGAAGCCCTTGTGAGGATTCGAAACACCCCAATAGTAGATAAAATATAAGTCCATTTGAGATGTTATGTGAGAAGCCTTTTCTATCTTCTGATGCAGTAGTAGACCCAGACACCATGTGATTCTTACAGTATCTTATTAATCTAGCCCAAGTACAACCGGCTATGAAAGATATGGGAACAAAGTGTTGTCAGCTCCTGGCCCAGGGGAATGACCTAGTGTCCATCTGGGAAACCAGATATTGAATAGTACTTGAAAAAAAAGAACTCCTGTAGACCAATTAAAACCAAAGTTGAAGGGTACCTATTCAGTGGTCTTTGCCATGCTCATAGCAGTGAAGGTGACAGAGATAGTTGAATCCACCCCACTAAAATAAACCCAACTCCATCAGAAAAATCTGAAGAAAAAGACCACCCAAAAGAAGAAGATACTACTGTGAATCTCTGGAAAACCTGCAGCTCCTCTTCAAGTAACTAGACTCAAGTTCTGCTCTGAGTGCAGATAAGTAAAGTCACCATAAATAGGCAATGGTAGCCTAACTAGCATCCTTCTTTGGCTCCACAGGCTCCTGACAGGTTCACCAAAGTTCTTTTCTGTTGCCATATATAGTCACTAACTCCTTTCTCATTGTCTTCTGACAAGTTTCCCTCAATCCAGCTGGAGAGTTATGTCATCTCAAGGTGGTTAGTACATAATTGTGATGGTTGATTGAGTGTGTCAATTTGAGTAAGAGAAGCTCAACTAAATTGGCTCAGCAATTCCACATCTTGGAGTATGGAAGACCCACCCTAAGGCAGCTTGTTGCCTGGATTGTATAAAGGGGAAATAAAGAAGGATGGATCTACTTCTGTTTCTTCAGAGGAGCTCCTGTCTTCTTCTTCACCTTGGACATCTCCTGGCTTCCAACACAGACTCTTCAGCCTTCCAGCATAGACTTTTCAGTTTTTTACCTGCCTCCTGATATAGACTCTGGAGTGAGCTCCAGACCTTTGACTGAATCCTTCAGTCTCCAGTGTGCAGACCGATCCTCTGCATTATTCCACATCCGACTCTGTAGGTGGCCATTGTAAACCAATCTTGTAAATTCTTATATATTTGTATATATTGCATTGTATCTGTTTGTCTAGTAAACACTGACTGATACAAATCTTGGTATCAGAGAGTGGAGTGGATCTAGAGAAACAGAATTATAAAGATGAAATTCTTTAATGGCTTTAGGGGTTCCTGGAGTCAGCTCTCTAATTTGATGAGCCTTGAAGACTCCATGGTCTCTCCTTCTAATTCTGTGGAGAATAGTGATAGTCTTTGGTGTGACCTGTTCAAAGTAATGTGCAATGTAGATCTATTTGATTATCCTAATTAACCAGTTGTGAGATGTAGGAATTTGGTGACTCCATACATGAAAGTTTTGAATATTTTTGGAAGAGTGGAAAATATAATGATGCTGGCTGGTTGGTCTTAGCATCTCTGGACAAACTAGTAAAGGAAAATAAAGAGCTCAAAGATTCAAATTCCCAGCTCAAGACACACATAAGAAATTTAAAAGTTTCTAAGTGTGTCCTGAAGGAAAATCTTCTCTGTTTTAGCTGCAGGGCTGAGATTACAGAAACCCAAACACAGGCCCTCATATTTTGATTAGCTGAACCGATAAGTTTAATGTTCAGCCTCAAAATATATCTGCAACAAAGGTGAGGGCACTGATCAGAAAAGAATAAGATCCTATAAACTGGGATGGAGATGATTTGGAGGATACTGGTGAAGTTGAGAATGTTGAGTTTCTAGATGCTAATGAGATTATTTTGCAAGAGGAAGAGATTTCCCCACATGCAATGGCAGAGGTACCCCCAACCCCACCCCCTGTGATGTTGGTCTCTTCTCACATAAATGAGGAAACTAATCCTGTTTTGATCAAGCCTGATATTGCTGACACTCCTCAGGATCCACTGTCACCACCGACTTGCCTCTAGGGTTATAACCAGGCTCAAATCACAGAAGGCTCCTAAGGGTGAGGAACATAGTATGACCTATGCAGAGGTCCACTATTTTCCCACAGAACTTCTTGTGTTTTCTAACTCTTATAAGCAGAGGCTTGATGTGCAAGTGTGGGAATGGATTTCATGGGTGGGATAATGGTGGCAAAAATACATAGTTTGTTAATATGAGACTATTAAGCAGGGACACTGAATTTAACATTGCAGCTCCTGAAGTAAAGAAAATTGTTAATAGTTTATTTGGCTGGTTGGCAGAAGTATGGATCAAGAGATGTGCTGTTGTGAATGAGTTAGAGATGCCTGATAGTCCATCATTTATTGTTGAAGAGGAGATTCAGAAGCTTGGGAAATGGGAACATTGGAGTGGATCTGTTGTGGTAAACCCAATCCTCCATATCAGGATGATCCAAAAAATGTACCCTTCACTAACACCTTGAGAAACAGATTTGTGAGGGGGGCACCAGCATCCCTGAAGAGCCCTGTCATTGCTCTTCTCTATATGCCAGACCTTACAGTGGGAATTATGGTAACTCAATTGGGAAATTTAAGGGCAATGAGCTTGATTGGATCCTGAAGTGACAGAGGTCGGGTGGCAGCACTTAATTGCCAAAGGCAGGGTGCATGTACTTACTGTAGTGGACAGCAGAAGCAGAAAAATGACTAGAATGGTCTGACATAAGTAGATTTATGGTGCTGGCTGATCAGCCATGGTGTTCCCTGAAGTAAAATAGAAGGGAAACCTACAAAATTTTTACTAGATTTATACCATCAAAAAAATTTAAAGGCAAAAGAACAGAAACATACTTCAAATTATGGTAACAAAGAATCACAGCCCCTCTACCAATTCCTAAATTTGAGCCAGTTTACAGACTCAGTACCCCTTGTTGCTTTTGCTACCATCGGCCTCCCATGAAGTGTTGCTCCTCTGCCATGTGCCACTCTGCCTTGCAGCCAGCCAATTGTGAACTGAAACCTCTACAAACTGTGAGCTAAATAAACCTTTCTCCCTTTAACTTTGGGTGTCAGATATTTTGTCTTGTCAATGAGAGTAAAGTAACTATGACAATAAGCCTCAGTAGGTAGGGCTTAATTCCCCTTTCAGCAGAAAGTAGCTACATGAAGACAGAGACCTTCATTTCCTCAACAACCCCTAAAGAATTATGAAGATTTATGTCTTCCAAACAGAAATGAAGCAGAAGATTAGAACATGGAATAGAGGCTGGAAAATAGGGTATGACCTCTCAATTATAAAGAGCTGTCAAATCAATGCCTGGATCTGACATCAGAAATGGATATAAAAGATGCCAGCCATTGACTTTTGGAGACTTATCTCTTGTTATCATAGTAGTCTATCCTGTGTGTAGGAAATATCTTTAGTTCAGAGCACCTCTGAAATTTTTCTTTTTTTACCTTTGTTTTTACCTTTGAGTAAATGTTAAACTTTTAAGCTCACTGATTGTCCTATCCAAATCTTTGAATAGGACAACAGCCTGGAACTAATGCCCCCCACAACATCCAATTCCAGGAAGGCTTTCAGCCAGATTTCAGAAGAAGGCCTGCAAGGCCAGGCAGTGTGTCTCTGAGAGGACAGTGCATGAAGTTTTGAGTGTGAGGCAGAAAGTGCACTGGAGACTCCAAGATGTTAGAAATGACAGGATCATGGAATATCTAAAGAAAGCTGCAAAGAATGAGAAAATCTGGCCCAAGAAAGAAGCCATGAGGGCTACTTCTACTGGCAGTGTCATAGGAGTGGGGCTGTACAAGCAGGTTGGTATTCAGATCTTGCCACAGATTGCCCCATGTGCTGGGCATGGAATTATGGGATTTAATGAATGTTTTGCTCTTGTTTTGGTCCTATTCCTGTCCATCCCCCAATTTCTTCCTTTTGAAATAGGAACATTTAACCTGTGCCTTTGTATGTTAGACAGTGTTTAACTTTCTTTTTTAATTTTTAAGGGTCTCACAGAAAACGGTTTGTCTTAAATCTCAGAGGAAACTTTTGAAATGGAGTTTTCAGCAATGCTAAAACTATTAGGACTTGGCAACTCTTAGAGATGGACTAAATGCATTTTGTATAAAGAGATGCATAGGCATCATTTGGAGGCCAGGGACAGAATCAAATGGTTTATATCTACATGTCCCCCTAAAGCCTCATATAGGCATAGGTGAGTGGGTTAGTCCACTGATGAATTTATTGTTAAATATGTTGTTGGGAGTTGAAACCTCATGAGGTGGTGGGTCACTGTGGACAAGGCCTTAGAAGGTTATATCTCCCTCCCTCCTTGATTCCTCTGCTTTTTGCTACTGTCATGGGCTGTTTCTCCTCTTCCATGCCTGTCTGCTATGCCACCCTGCCTTGCAGCCAACAGATTATTGACTGAAACCTCTACAAACTGTGAACCAAAATTAACCTCTTCTTCCTTAAGTTGTGGGTGTTGGGCATTTTGTCCCTGCAATGAAATAAGTAACTAAGACACTTTCCATTTCCAGAAACAAAATAAACTTAAAGGAGGAATTTGTTTTTGGCTCAGTTTCAGACTTTTCATTTCATGATCATATAGCTCTAAGTCAGAAATATCACAGGGGAAGTTCAGAGCAGAGGAAAGCTGCCCAACTCCTTGTAGCTAGAAAGCAGAGATGGTTAAAGATGTAAAGAGAGAGGAAGGATTAAGGGCAGGATATACTCTTAAACTGTATACCTTTCCAACTAGGACCTACTGCCTCCAACTAGAACCCACAGCCTAATAAGCCCATTCAGGTATGAATTCAAACTATCAATGTGGTCTTTGTCCTCATCATTCAATTCTCCCTCCAGGCCCCAACTCTGAACATTGTGCATTAAAAATCAAGCTATCAATATACCAGTCTTTGAGGAAATTCCATGTTTAAGTCATGGAATTATATATCTCACTTTCATATTTATGCACTGATGCACTAGTAGGTTGATTCCACATCTTTTTTGTTCTGTACAGTTATCCAATATGAATATGTGACCATAGAATTTTCTTTGACATATTAATTTAATTTTCTTGAAATATATACTCAGTAAAAGCATAGTTCGATAATAGGGTAGTTGTATTTTTCATTTTCTTGAGGATAGTCCCTACTGTTTACAAGAGTGTGTGTATTAATTTACATCATCACCAAGAGTATGTAAGGATTGCCTTTTGCTCCCATTCTTGTTAGCAATTGTTACCATTTCATTCTGATAGCCATTCTAACTGGGAGCTGATACCTCATCATGGTTTGCATTTGCATTTCCCATCTTATTTATGATGTTGAGCATTTTTAATAATCTTCTTGGGCATTAATATTTATTTTCAAAAAAATAGCTATTTGAGTCTGTCATCCATATTTTTCAGTCTTTATTTTTTATTAGTATGTTTGCATTGTATAATAATTATATTTTTGTGGGGAGTTGGTACATGTATATAACACAACTAAATTATTTTCTCATCCCCTTTCTCTCTTCTTTCCCCTCTCTCAATCTCCTGTTCCCCTTTCCACTTGAACCATATCTGTCTCTCTACTTCCTATTATCTACCTTTTATACAGCTCTTTATTTATATTTTGGATTTCTCATTTAAGAGAAACAACTTGATTTTTAAGCTAGTCTGTCTGATTTATTTCACTCACATTATGTTCTTAAGATGGCTCCATTTTCCTACAAATGAATCAAATTTATTCTCCTTTATGTTAGAATTGTATATATTATATATAAATTTTCACATTTTCTCTATTAATTAATCTGTTGCTGGACACATAGATTGAAAGAGTTAGCTATTACAAACTGTACATGTTAATACCATCTATTTTAAAATCATTTTTTGATATGTTTGCTATTGACTTTTTGGAGTTTGTTATATAATATGGATATCAACCTGCTGTAAAATGTTTACTTTTCAAATATTTTCTCCCATTCTTTAGGATGCTTATGCACACTGTTGATTGTTTGCTGTGCAGAAGTATTTTAGTTTGATGTAACCCTATTTCTCTATTTTTGCTTTTGTTTCCTGTGCTTTTGGGTTCTTACTCAAAATATCTTTTCTCATTCCAATACCCTGAAACATTTAATCTATATTTCTTCCAGTGGTTGTAAAGTTTTGGATTTTTACTCAGCAATTTAATCAATATAGAGTTTTTTATAAGCAGTGACAGATGTGGGTCTGGTTTCATTTATTGCATTTGGCCATGTAATCTTCCCAGTACCTTTTATTGAAAAGACCATCTTTTTCCCTATGTATGCTCTTAGCACTTTTCTTTGGTACCAATTAGCTGTAAATATGTACATTTATTTGTAGACTATATATACTACCCCATTACTCTATATATCTGTTTTTTTATTACTGTAGCTTTGTAGTATATATTTAAGTGAAGTTGTGTTATTCCTTTTGCTTTGCTATGTTCTTTTTGTTCAAGATTACCGTATTAGTTATGGTTCTCTAGGGGAATATACATATTTCTTTGGTAGACTTTCAGGATTAAAGGCAGTAGTGCTCATCTATGTGCTTGAAGGCCAGAGGATCCAGAAGCTGGTCATTCCAACAAGCTGGAAGCTCCAGAAAAAAGATCAAAGATGAAAATGAAGGCCTGAAAGTTCCCTACAGAGTTGATATTATGAGTGTGTATTGCAAGGCTGAAGAAACAGGAGTCTGATCCTCATAGGTAATGGCAATAGCAAAGGATGCACCCACTCAAGCATAAAGGAGCTTTTCAAATGTAGGCTGACTTCTTCCTTCTTTCCCTTTTATAAATCAAGGTGCCTCTCACTCCCTCAGTTTGCTGATCTATCTGCCAATCACCTCTGGAAAGACCCCACAGGCACATCCAGAAGTATGATTTACTATTATTTTAGGCATTTCTCAATCTGTTCAAGCTTATAGTCATGATTAAAGGGCACAATTACTTTGGTCATTTATGGATTTATGTAGTTATCTATGAATTTTAGGATTGTTTTCTACTTCAGTGCAGAATGTAGCTAGTATGTTGAAATTTATTGCATTGAATTTGACCACCTTGAGTAATATGGTTTTTTATAATATTGATTTTTCCAATCCATGAGTATGAGATTATTTTCCATGTGTGCTGCGGGAAGGATCTCTTCTATTTCTTTGACACCTATAACACTCCTTGTAAGTCAGGTTGTGGTAATCCATTTTCTTAGCTTTGTTTACCTGGCTATATATTAATTTCTCCATCTTCTCAGAGAAATGGCAGTTCACATTTTCTTCTTTCTGTGCTTTAACTGTATCACAGCACTTCATTCAATTCTGCCAAGATTTTGTTGAGAAATGCACTGGTAATTTTATTGATGTTTCCTCACACAGGATGAATCAGTTACTTTTCTTGCTACTCTCAAGATGCTCTCTTTATCACACTTTGTATAATTTGATTAAAATGTGCTACTGAAACTCTTTTGACTTATCTACTTGGAGTTCTAAGAGCTTCTTTTATTTATAAGTCTATGTCTTTCCTGAAAGTTCAGAAATTTCTCCAGTTGTCTTCATGAAAGCTCTCTGCCTTTTACTTTTTTTCTCCTTTGGAGATTGCAGTTAGACGAAGATTTCAAGCCTTGAATTACGTTCACTTTTTTATTATTCTTTTGTTCCTATGAACTATGCTTAAGTTCACAGACTCTTTACTTATTAAAATATACTGTTAATTCCCTCTCATAGATCTTTCAAATTAGTTATCATATTTGAAAGCTACAGAACTCTTTTGGTTTTTCTTGTAGTTTTTTTCCTTTTTATTTTATTTTACTTTTCTTTATATTTTAATTCTTTCATATATTGTTTGTCTCTTTTGTACTAATCATTTTTATTTTATTTACTTTTTGAACATATTCCTGAAAGTTGTTTAAAATTTTTGTCTTGTAAGCCTAAAACTTGTTCTTTAGAATCAGTTTCTGGAGATTTATTTTGCCCATTTGAGGAAAGCATATTCCTGTTTTTTTTTAAATTATATATTAATTGGTACATTTTAGGTATACAATACATTTACATTTATCATTGGGTGTTTGTACCTGAACATGATGTATCTTAGTTCTTATTTTTTTTCCCCATTACCTATGCACCCTTCACCCCCACCACCCTTCCCTATTTACATAGATTTCGTTTCCATTTTGTTTTTCTTTCAAATAATTTTTCCTTTCCTTTCTTCCCTTTCCCCTTCCCCTTGCACTACCCCTCCACCTTTGGACCTTTTCCTATTTCAAATTATCAATTATTCATTTTAATCATTTTCATCCTTATTTACACTTTCACTTTCTCATACTAGAGATATTATTTGGTATTTACACATGTGTGTCCTATTTATTTCAGTTAAGAGTATGGCCTCAATATGCATCCATTTAGCTATAAATGACTCTAGTTTCTCATTCTTTATGGCTGAGTAGTACTCCCTTTTATTAAAAAAAACGCATCTTCTTTATCCAGTTTCCAGTTGATGGGCACTTGGGCTGTTTCCAATCCTTAGCTATTACAAATTGTGCCTCTATAAACATAGGTGCACATATATCACTGTGGTATGATTCTTTTAATTCTTTGGGGAAGATACCCAGTAGGGGAACAGCTGGGTCATATGGGACCTCTAGTCCTAGTTCTTTGAGGTATCTCCATACTGACTTCCACAGTGGTTGCACCAGTCTGCACTCCCATCAACAATGGAAAAGGGCTCCTTTCTCTCCACACCCCCTCCAGCATTTGTTATTGGTTGATTTCTTGATAGCAGCCATTCTTTGTGGGGTGAGGTGGAATCTCAGTGTTGTTTTCATCTGCATCTCTTGAATGACCAGTGATGTTGAACATTTTTGCATATATTTATTTGCTGTTTTTACTTCTTTGTCTGAGAAATGTCTGTTCATTTTGGATGCCCATTTTTGAATTGGGTCTTTGAATTTGAGGGGTCTGATTTTTTTCAACTCTTTATATATTCTAGATAGTAGACCTTTGTCTGAGGTACAGCTGCTACAAATTTCTGGAAACATTAGCCATAGCAATTAGACAAGAGAAAGAAATAAAAGGAATAAAGATAGGAAAGGAAGAAGTGAAATTGTCATTATTTGCTGATGATATGATACTTTACATAGAAGACCCAAAAAACTCGGTCAAAAGCCTTCTAGACCTAATTGACAGATTCAGCAGAGTAGCTGGATAGTCCTGATTTTTTAATGCTTTGTGATCTTTAATTGAAAACTGGACATTTAGCAGAACAGTCTCCTCTTTTCGGATTTACATAAGGACTCTGTATAGGAGATATCTTTTATTCATCTGAACATGAATGTTTTATGTGTTTTCAGGCCTTTTCTACACTTCCACCTTCCTTCAGCCTGTGTGTGTGTGTGTGCACATGTGAACGCATGCATGCGTGTATGTATGTACATCCTTTAAAGCCACTGTTCAATATACAGGGTCCTTTCAAATGTATTGATTTCCCTAAGTCTCACTCATGCTACTTTGGGTGCCTTAGATATTATGTTCCATTCTTTTGCCCGTCATTTCTTGTTCTGTTTTCTAGGAGTCTTTGTCTCCCATCAATTTTCATTCACTACCGCACTCCTTTGACTCCCTTCTTTGCTTGTAACACAATATACAAACTATACTGCTGTTCTTTTCTGAGAGTCAAGTCAGGCAATACTGAGATGAGTTATTTGGGTGGAAAACAGGCCAGAAAATGTCAAACAATTTCTATTCTTTTTCCTGAATCATCTTAAGAGAGGAAATGGAGAAATGAGTCTTCTCTTTCAGACAGCAACATGACACTCTGGGGGAGGGGATATGGTAACAGGAAGCATAAATGCCACACAGTTTACTGTGCTGAGTGTGACTTTTTCATGGTTAGTCATTTGTTTAGTTACTGTATATCCTTGACCTAGTCTCACAAACAACTTAATTTTAGTTGTATACTTCATATTCATATGTGAGATCCAAATTTAATAACCATCTTAGTATTAAACCATAGGAAGTGAGATTCACACCTACTTAGTCATTATGTCTTAGATAAGATAATTTGTTCTGTGAATTATCAAATTAATATAATAGTGGAGCTTTTCAATGCAACACCTTGCTAATATCACTGGAGCTATTGTTGTATGATTTTAATATATTTTATGGAAAATATTGTTGGTTTCTTTGTGTTTCTGGGTAGCAGTAAAAACAGACATTAGGAAATAGACCTTTGAAATTACTTTTGCTATAAAATGTTTTGTGATAGCTTAACTTTGACAAAAAATAGAAGGCATTGTCTTACACAATTGTTGCAAGTGTTATTGAAGCATCCTATTCAGATGGATTTTTGTTAATATAAATCAGGGAAAAATGAAGTACATGCATTTTCTAAAGGCATTACTGAGTAGCCTGAGTGAAGCTTTCAAGTCTTGGTGTAAAAATACAGCCCTCATTATTTCTTATTGTCAACAAGCAAAGATTTTTATATACCAAGAACACAAGTTCAAATGATGAAATGATTATTGTTTGTAATTACAGAATTAACTTAGGTTGTATTTTATGTGATACATATCTTGGCCATTTCCCCATGACCTATGTATTTAAATTTATTCACATATTTATTGACTGCTGTCTAGAGGAGAATTGTGAATTCAGGCTTCCCTATTTCTTTATGTGTGATTTTGATAAAATTTTTAACTTTCTAAGTCTTAGTTTCTGCTCTATAGTTTATACTCTAAAAAGAGTATATTACTGACTCCATAGGGTCATAAAAAGCTGTGTCTGATACATATTAAGCATTAAATAAATATTATGTTTATTGTAAATATTTCTGTCCCCAATATATTAGGGAGTTTGTCTTTTGTCATAGTTCAATGATATAAAGGCACAGAAACAGAAGGTATTAAAATAGAATACATGACTTAATATTTAGTAACTTCTATATTCAAATAGTTTTGTATATTTCTAATTTTATTTTGTCAGGCATTTGTCATGTTTGGCAAGGGAGTTATGGGGTTAGATGACAACTCAGAATTCTTCTAATGGCACTTCCTAACTTCCCAAAGCACATTATAAGAAAGCTTATTTTATTATGGAGGAAATTAAAAATTTCACAGAAAAATTAATTTTTTTGCATTTTGTTGCTTGAGTACATGAAAAGTAACTCTCTAAAAATCCATGGGATAACTTTATTTCTTAAATAAAAAATTTTCACTGTTGCTCTTTCATAGAGTTGTTAAAGCGTAATTATTTGCTTTTCCTGGCACATGGAATGCATTCATTAAATGCCTGGTGAATGTATTAATTTATGTGCATATTTTAATGCTAGTACTAGTGAAATTTGCTACATTTATTTCACAGGAAATGGATGAAGTTAATGTCAAAAATAAACAACAGTCTTAAACTTTGCTTTTGCAATGATAGCTGCAGTGTAAATTGAGAAACACAGTTATGTGGGAAATATAATTTTACTGGTGAAAATTAAACATTAAAAACTGACAATAGTGAATTTTCTCTAAATAAATTATGCATCCTTATGTGTGAATTATGACTGTAGAAAAGGAACACAAGTGATGCGTTCCACAAATATTGTCTGAACAAAACTAAAAATAAATGTAATTTATGTATATACATATGTTTTGGGCAAAGAATAACAGATTATTTATGTTCTTAAAGCCAGATTAAATTGGAATCTAGTAAAATATATTTTCTAGACTGAGTTGAGTATTTTCTCTTCCACAGTAATTATGAATTTGATGCCTAGATATCTAGGTAAGGCAAAGAAAACAAATGAAATGAAATGAAAATATTTGAAATGAAAGAGCCAAATATCCAGGCAGATGTATAAGAATGAAGCAGAGTGGAATTGTAGGACTGTTGGGCTCTTGCTAGATTATATTGATTCTTATTTGCTCCAAACTGCACTCACTTTGCCTTTGACTAAGGTGGCATTGATCTGCATGATGACTGACTCTATGCAGTAGGCACTGCTGCAGCCCTGTTTTGTGAGAAGCTCCATACATAGTGCTCCTCCACCCAACACATATATTAAAAGAGAAGTTAACCAAAATATATGTTATGCCTTCTTTTTCTTTTAAGATCTGAAGATCGCTGTGCAAAGGACTATCAGGATCAACCTTCTGCAGCCTCATAAGCCACTCGGATAGACTGTCATTTATGAGTTCCACCAAATAGATCCCTGTTTTGTAACTCTGTGATCTGTATATGTCCCTGAGCTCTTTCATAAGTCTATCTGAAGCTTGCACAGACACAAACACTGACACCATTTAAATGGTCTTGCCTTTGAGTCTTCCTAATTTTCTCTAATATTGCCAAATTTTCTTTTTCAATTCCTTCATCCTCTGACTATTTCCCACTAATAGGCTCTTCTTCATTCATCTCGTAGTGATCCAAGTCTTCTACATCTTCAGGCATCTCTTCCTCTTCCTCCGCTTTTGAAGTCATTTCTTCTGTTGTCCGATTCTGACCTGTGGGTAGTGGCTGATCTAGCATCTCAACATCCAGGGGCTTAGAGAGGTTATATAATCTGCAGAGTTCACATATCAACCACTTCAGTTGCTGATGAAGCAAACTGTTGCTCTTCATATCTTCTAGACATTCCAGAATGGATGTCAGATTTGGGTCATCAGAGTCCACAAACCATGAGAAAATTGGCTGGTACACTCCTCCAAAGGAAGACAGCTAAATATGTTGACTCTGTGTAGCTAGACCAATGTTGCTTAAAGAAAACCTTTCCAACATGCAGACACAAGCTTTGAGTGCCGTGACAACTGCACGGAGACCTTAACTCCTACATCTTTTGTGGATAACCTGACACTGACGCAGCCTCAGTTCTGACCTTTCTCCTGCTCACTTGTTCACTGAGCAGCTTGTCCCCTACCGTACTCTTCCTGATCAAAACATGCACCGCCACCCCTTGCCATCTCTTCCTTGAAAAGTGAAGTCTTGAAGCAGGCAAGTCAGCATCAGGTCACTGAAGCTGCAATGCCACAGTGACTTACCTAATATTGAGCCCATGGGTTACAAGGATTTGCAAAATACTGTTCCATTTAGAGCCAATAAAAGTTTAACCGATGTTCAATGTTGGTTTAGAAAATTTAGGTCTTCTAAACCCAACTTTTCCAGGTCTAAAACCATTTCACAGTATTGTCAAAATAATGTCCAGAAACCTACTCATGAAGTTGTTAAAGTTGGTAATGTTCATGTGAAGCCATGGACTTTCCTGAGCTCTAGTCCTTGTTAGCAGAGGCTCCCGCTCTAGTGCTCGTTCCCTTGGGGGGTGAGGCTTGTTGGGCTCACTGCTGCTTGTTGATTCAGTGTTTTTCATACAGAGGAGCCATGGGGTAGAACTGGAAAGTATTTAAAGTCATTTGACCTTTCCATTTATTAATGGGGTGTTGCAATTATTTGTGTAAGCTAATAAACTTATAAATTGACTGTCATAAAGACAGACTCCTTAACAAAAGTTACACAATTAAGTACAAAAAGATAATTAATTTGGAGACTACAAATTTTTCCTATACAGTAGTTATAACAATGGCCTTTGCATTAAAAGTTAATAGGAGCTCTATCTTTATTAATTCCTTTATAAAACCTGATCAAATCAAGGTACTCTCCATCTTATTGACTTACCTGAATCAGTACTGTTTAGTAATATTTTTATAAACCCAAGTTCAATAAAAATGTTCTAGCTAATAAGCACTTTTAAAAGGACATCCAGAAGCACATTTTTCTGCACAAACCAGCCACCAAGTTGAAAAGTTTTTCTTATGAATTTGCTTTAAGATTCAGCTCTTACCTTGGTACTCCTGAGACTGGCTTCTGCATTGCTGTGGTGCTTATTCTGGCTTCAGTGCAGAGGAGAGAAGGTAAAGGTTTTCTGGCATTCTGCTCACTTGATTGCCAGTCACTCAGAGAACCAGTGAAGGGGCAGAGTTCTTCAAAACAAAGTTCTCTGAGCCAAAAGCTAAACCTTGACCTCGCTATAGATGAGGGGCAGCTCTGCAGAATGATGGCTGCACATTTGGTATGCTTTTTTTTTTGGATTTTTTTCATTGTGGATTTATTTGGCAACGTACAGTAAATTTTGTAAACATGCATCAAGTCTATTAATAAAGAACCATTGAAAAAAAGAATGAAGCACAGAATTATGGAAAGACTAGGCAGAGCATCAAAAGTCTGAACATGTATTCAGGAGAAACCAAAATGGAAAAATGTTTCAATCTGCACCATTATACAGTATATCATATTATAAAATATTATATTAATTCAGAGAAAAAAATTATATTCTCTAAGTACAATGACTAAATAGGTGTGAATCTTATTTCTTATGGTTTTGCCATACAATTGTTATTAAATCTGGACCTCATGTACGTTTGTGAAATATTTAATTGAACATGTGAGGCAGACAACAGAACCACTGAGCTAAATCCCTGGCCCCACTTATTGAGCATATATTGTGGGTATAATTTAGGTTTCCACAGCACAAAATATTTCAAGATCCACTATTTACCAGTATGGAATTACAAAAAGATCTAGACTTAGCATTTTGCTAGTCTTCTGACAGGAATATTAAAATAAAACTATTAGAATCTATTACTTTAAGGTCATGCATTTAAAAAATTCTTAGAACAGTAGGATTTTAATTTAGTCTTTTGATATAGTCAAAACCTAAGCTGAAAGTTTCAATACTTCTTAAAATAAGTCTATTGTTTCTTGAAGATATGATATATTTACCATATATTAGTGATTTTAAATATTTCCATTTCTTCTTTAGATTAGTACTTTATCCTCTTGTATTTATTTTACAAAAATTAATAAGCTAACACTTATGAACATAGGTAATAAAACCATTATCTTCTTTCCATTCAATTATTAGATTGAAAGTAAGAATCATTATTGACAGGGGTCATAAAAAGTTTCTAAAAGGGACCTAAAAGGGATGCTGTCAGTAAAGTGAGATGCTTAAATAACAGTATATTCTATATTCATGTTATCTATCATAATAGTCCTGTCAAAAACCGTAACATGAAGTTTGCTAATCCAGAATTTGTAATATTTGAAGAAAGTGAAAGACAGATAATGTTGAAAATATTTTACTAGAAAAATTAATGACAAAAGAAATGAAATACCAAATAAAATATATGATTTTAATAATATTAGACACACAATATCAAAATATAATCTTAGTATAAGTAGACAAGAATAGCTTCAGTTTTGAAATACTTATTAAAATGATTCTTGAGTAGATATTAAATTAATATTCCTACTTGGACATATGTATTGAACATATTTTGATTTCTTTTCAAAATATTAAAGAAATCAGAATTCCATTAATATACAGTGTTATATAAGACAAATTGATGAAGAGAAATCAAATTTGAATTAAAAATTTGTTTTTCTATGGTGTAAAAACATTATATTCGCTCTGTGTTCATACCTGCAACAATTGATAATACAAGAATAGCTTTGATAAGCCTTGATTTTAATCAAAGAAAGTTAAGAAGCAGATACAAGAATTTCAATTCTTTATGTTAAAGCACGGTATTAGTTCATTTTCTATTACTATAAGAAAAACCTAAGGCTGAATATTTTATGAAGAAAAGAATTTTATTTCACAGTTTTGGAGGTTAAAGGTTGAAACAACATAGCAACTCAGGTAAGAATCTATTTTGGCTGCATCATAACATGGCAGATGGCATCATCATTGGAGTACATTGGAGAGGAAGAGCTTCTGTAGCTAGATAGTCCCCTGAGAACTACATTAATCCCTTTCATTGGTATGTCCCCAATGACCTAGTAACCTTCCACTGGGTCCCATATCTAAACAACAACAACAACAACAAAAACACCACAACCTCTCGAGATCATTAGTCTGAAGATCAAGCTACCAACAAAGATCCTTTGGGGGTCAACATATATACTATATCTAATTCATAGCAAGTAATCGTTCTGTTATACAACACATTCTAAATACAATCTCAATATCTATAATAATTATAATAGGCTGGTGATATAACTCAGTGGCAAAATGCTTGCTTAACATGTATGAGGCCTTGGGTTCAATCCCTAAAAGTGCAAAATTAAATAAAACATAATAAAATTAATTATAAATATAGCTACTATTAATTACTTTCTATACGACATGTACTTATCAAAAAAGTGTATATAAAGTAATTCATTCAGTGCTCCGACATTTTCATCATCTTAATTTCATTGATGAGGAAACAGACTGTGGAGAATGATTATGTAAATTGTTGAAAAGTCAAAAACATGTTAAACAAAATAAACAGTGTTTGAGTCCAGACAGTATTTTTCTAGAGCACCAGTCTTAATATCTAAATAAAATCTCTTACCATTCTAGAATGTCTAATTTGCCTTTTTTTGATTAATTTTGAAAAATAAATCCAAATTAATGACTAACCATATATTAAATTTAGCCAGATTGTGACTAATTATAAGCTAGAATATGCTAGATTCAGGTATCTCAGAATTTGTAGGCTTGTAGTCCTGATTTTCATATATATATATATTAAAAATAGCAGTTGCAGAAGTTTGTACAGAAAAGAAAAACTTAAAAAACCCTACTGGGTTCCACACTGCCATCACATAGCCATGTTTTGACTCAGCTGCAAAAGAAGTGGCAATGTATCTGAAAAATACATCCTCTCACCTCTCAATTTAAATTCTAAATTCATTTGAGACACACTGAACACAACTTCTTTTTCGAAAGGCTACCTGCTTTCTTCCTAACTGAATGATTTCCTAAGCCACCTTTAGAAATTTATTCATCCACTTAGCAAATGTTTCTGAATGTTTACTCAAAACCTAAGAATACACATCTTCTTTCATCTATGGTTTTATGTAGTGAAATATTGTATCCCATGTAGTTAAAGTAAGGGAATTTTTTTAAAAAATAATATTTTTGAATAAGCAGCAAACTTAGTTTCACAAGTTTACACACAAACATTCTGAAAAACATTATATATTAAAATTTATATTTATTGTTAATATTTGTTTTAATTATTAGATTATAATTGACTATTATTCTATAGCAACCAAATTAAGAAATATTTTGGAGCTATTTCTCTAATTTCTAATATCGTCAACATGAAAACAAGTATGAATGAACACCATGTCAATTAAAGCCATTGATTTTTAAGTGGGAAATTATCACTCCTATGGCCAAGTAATGCAAGGATTGAAGAATATGTCTGGAGGTAATTGAATAAAAATTGAACATTTTTGTGTTTCAGTAAAAAGGAAGTAGTGAAAACACAACCCTATTCAGAGATATAATTATTATAGTTTGGACTGGATATGTTCCCGCAGGTCTCATATGTTGAGGGTTGGTGCCCAGCTGGTGGCAATATTGGCAAGTAGCAGAAACAGGAGGTGAGACCCTCTTTGAGCAAATAGGTATTTGGTGCCTTGAAGGTTTCAGCGTGTCCCTGGCCCCTTTCTCCTTTCTTTTTGTTCTCTTCACATCGCTGCCTCCCCCGCCCCATTCTCTTGCTCTCCTTCTCCCCCCTCCTCTCTTTGTGTCCTGGTCACCAACAGATGATCAGATTTGCTCCACCATGTGCTTCCACCATAATGGACAGCCACATTTTAGGCCCAAAAGCATTCAGGCCAAGAACTGTACATGAATCATCTGAAACAGTGAGCCAAAATAAATCTTCAATCTCTTTAAGTTAATTTTCTTAAGTTTTTTGTCACAGTGAAGAAAAGTAGAATAGTATAATGCTCATGCCCCTTGAGTAGGATAATAAATGAGGCTATTTTACTATTCAGACTAGGATATAAGCTAGACTTTATCCTTCAACTAATGACATTTTCAATAAAGACTTAGTCTGAACTTAGTTGGGATGTGATTTGAGTTCCTCTCCAAAGATCATGAACACTGTTCACATGTACTGTATAGAGGTAGAGAGTGCCAGAAGGCATAAGTAGAAATGCACAGATGACTCTTTCCAAATCAACAGTTCAGAAGAATATTTAAGACTTTATTCAGTAAGAGTTTATTACTAAATAGCACCTCATAAGAAGACCAAGGAAAGGAGAGGAGGGAAAATGGATATTTTAAAGCCGAAAGATTTCTATTAAATCTTTCACAAGTTCTTATTCAGGAAACAATAAAAATAAAATAAAATAATGGAAAAATACTGTGATATTAGTTGTGGGTTGAGGTTCCATATACAACATTATTTAGAAGCCATCCTTGAATTGCATCAACAAAATTGATTCTAGTGTATTTGTATTGCAACAATTATATGTACTCTCTGTACAAGAAAGTGGGATTGCAGATCACACAGACCTGTGTGTGACAACCAATAATAAAAGTGGATAAACAAATGAAAGGCCCTATTCTGAGTGGTTGTGTTGGAAATGATTTGTCTCCTTTTTTCTCCTGGGTGTAAACACAACAAGGACATGAGAAAAAGTAAATGAGTAAAAATTAAGTGCAAAGTTTCACGCAATACAGTTTAATTTATGGAGGAGCAGAAAGTAGATCTGTACCCATAAATTCCCAAGGTAGTTCTTGCTTAAATGGATCATTCACAGGTTATTTGAGACTATATAAGAATTTGGACTTAAATTCAATTTTATTTTGTGGGCTTTGAATGTTAATATATAGTAGGAAGGTTATCATTGAATTCCACTATTAATATATTCTATATAAACAGATTCAATAAAATATTATGTACAAATTGGCATCATATTTTACATGGGTAAGTAATGTAAGGAACTGAAACTAGTAAAGTTTATCTACTTTAACAGATTATTTTGCTAGCACTTACCCAGAATGATAGAGATCACAAAATGTACTAGATAAAATTGTCTTCAGCTCCACAGAGAGACTTATAAATTATGACCCTTGATAATATACCACTCTCCTGGTGGCATACAAATAAAAAGTATTGATTATAATTGGCATCAGTTTTGTAAATATGTAAAGTTTTATAAATATGTAAAGTTTTATAAATATGTAAAGAGTGTATATCAAAGCCAAGTGTTTCTTATATATAAGTGAATAAATGCATGTTCCATACTTTTATGAAACTCAGAGTGTATCAAAATAATTCCCTAATCTCTGATAACTGAGATAGTAATTAAGTGACTAATGAGTGGGGAGGACATATAGAGTGGATATGGTGAACAAAGGGATGGTTTACACTACAGGTGGGTTAGACTGGGATCATACAAAATTTCATTATACTATGCAGAATGGCACAAATTTAAAACTTATCAATTGTTTCTTTTTGGAATTTACCAGTTAAGATTTTTGGATTATGTTTGACAGAAAGTACTTGAAACTATGGAAACAGAAGTCACAAATAGGAAGTGACTAATATATTAAACGAAATAGACCTTAAGTCAAAAAATGTTAAAACTACAAAGAACATTATATATTTTAAAAGACAAATATATTAAGAAGGCAGAATAATTATAATATGTATATATCAACCAACACAACAATAAATTATCTGAACCAAAACTTGACAGAATTACAGAATTAAATACGTAGCTTCATGTTAATAGTTGATGTCTTCATCATCAACTTTCAATGACAAAACACTTGGAAAAACTAAGGAAATAGAGGACTTAAGAAACACTGTAAACTAACAAGACCTAAAAAATTTATACAATACTGACCACAAAACAACTGAAGAAAACACATTTATCTGCTGAGAAGGTTCTGTTCTACTTCTAGTCTCCTGATAGCTTTTTCCATGAAGAGCTGTAGAATTTAGTCCAATACTTTTTCTCCACCTAGTGACAGGATCATATGGCTTTTTCCTTTCCTCTGCTAAAATGATGACTTTTGGGGGTGGATCTTCCAATGCTGAACCAACACTGCCATGCCTGTAATAAAACCACTTTCTCCATACTGCCAGATCTGACTTCTAATTGTTTTGTTAAATAAATTTCTATCTATGTTCATACTTTTTTGTTCTATTATCTTTATCCAGTTTTAGTATTAGCACAATGTTGATTTCCTAAATTGAGGGGAGAAGCATTCCTTCTTTTTTCTGCTTTAAATGTTTGACATAATTTATCAGTTAAAATGTATGAGTCTGTTATTGTCATATAGGTAAGTTTTCAAGGTAAGAATATACTTTCTTTAATAGGTGCTATTCAAATTTTATATTTCCTCCAGAGTTAGTTTCATTAGTTTATCTTACAAGGTACTTCTTAGAAGTTGTCAAATTTACTTCAAAAAAGATTTTTGTAACGTGCTTTCTATATCCTTTTAAATTCTGTAAAATCTGTAGTAATGTCTCCTAGATCTTGATATTGTAATTTTAAAACTGTATAACTGATATTGTGTAATGGGAAGAAAAGGTCTAAAGGAGCAGGGGAAATGGGAGGGGTAAAGGAAAGGAAAGAATGGAAAAGAAAAAATATGAGAAAAGGAAAAAAATGGAAACAGTCTTTGCAAATAGGGAAGGGTGAGGGGGGTGAAGGGAGGGCAGGGGAATGGGGAAAAAATAAGAACCAAGATACTCATGTAATGGTACAAGATCCCAATGATGAATGTAACTGTATTTTATGGCTATCATGTACCAATAAACTTAATGGGGAAAAGAAAGAAAACACATTTATTTCAAGTACACATGGAACATCAGCAAGGAAAACTAGACCTGGAGAACGTGAAATATCTGTACATGGGCCATCGTTTCAATGTCCAGTATAAGAGAAGACGGAGGGAGGGAGAGAGAGAGAGGAAAGATGACTCTGAAAATAAATTAAGTTTACTCTCTGACCATAGTGAGATAACTAAAACTAAATAACATAAGGAAAAGTAAAAAGTTCACCAATATGTGGATATCAGTCAGTGCTGTTAGACAACCAGTGAGGTCAAGCAATCACAAGGGAAATTAGAAAATACTTAAAAAGAACTTTAAAAAGAACATACTTAAAATTAAGTGACCTAGTGAAAGCAGTGACTTGATGTGATTTTATGGTCATAAACCCAAACATTATAAAAAGAGAGATCTAATACCATAGCTTTCCATTTTAAGGAAATAAAAAAAGAAAGCAAACTGAAGACAAGTTCAGCAAGCTCAGCAGCAGAATAAGAAAGTATAGACTATAGTGGAGATAGAAGGAAATAGAAAAACAACAGAAAAAACAATAGAACTAAATGTTGGTTATCTGAAAAAAAATCAATAAAATTGACTAATATTTAGTTAGCTTGATCAAGGAAAGCAGACAGGCCTCACTAAATCGGGTATTAAATAGGTGTAATTAACAGTGATCTTACAGAAATAAAATGATAATACGTGTAGATTATGAAAAACTATATGCCAATTGAGATTTATCCTGGAAAAGTTGATTAAACATTTAAAATTAAGCCAATGTGGTAAAGCATATTAATGTGATGAAGGGGAAAATCAATATGACAATTTTGATTCAGAAAAATTATATGACAAAACTCATCACTCTTACTTGATTAAAACAATAAAACAGAAATAGAAGGTATCTTCCTCAAGATAATAAAGGAGATTTATGAAAAACAACAGCTACTTTTCATACTCAAAGGTGAAAGATAATAAGACACAACCTCATTTCCATTATGAAGTCTATTAAAATAAAACTAACAAGAGAAAATAAACATTGGTGAGAAAGTGAGCAAATTATAAACTCTGATCAATGCTGGTAGATATGGAAACTGTAAACAGTATGGTAGCTCTTCAAAAAATTTACAAATAATTACTACATGATCTAGCAATTATAATTCAGTGTGCATACCCAAAGAAGTGAAGTCAAGGGCTCAAGTACATATTTGTACATTGTTCACAACAACCAAAAGGTGGAAATGTCACTTAGATCTATCAATTTATGAATGAATAAACAAAAGGTTATATATATATATGATAATCATTCAGTCTTAGAAATGATTAATATTTTAAGACATACCATAACATACATGAACCTTTAAGACATTATGTTAAGTAAAATAATCCAGACAAAGGAGAAAATGTTCTATGATTCAACTTATATGATGTATGTAGAAAAATTAAAATCTGTGGCAGAAAGTATAAAGGTGGTTATCTGGGGCTGGGGGAGGAGGGAATGGGGCTTTAGCATTTTTTGAGTTATAGTATTTCATTTGTAGATAATAAAACTTTTAGAGATGGGTAGAACTGATAATGTAAGTGTGCTGAATGCCGCAGAAACACATTAAAAATGGAGGGAGGGATGTCTTAGACAGTTTCCACAGAAAGCTCAGCATCTCACGGCCCCAGGTCCTGTGTTCTGAGCCCTGGTTATAAATTTGGCTGAGAACTTTGTTCTCCATGTCCAGGTGGTTTGTAGAGAAGGAAATGAGGCAAATCATGAATAGAGAGGTCTGTGCTCCTGTCTTGACCTACTACATCATCTTGGCACTACTACATCATCAAGCTGCACTAGCTCCAACCACAGGCTGCTGCTAACAGTTACTGAAACTGGCGAAAGCAGTTGGCTCTGACAAGCTGCAGAGGGTACTGGTGCCAACAAGACAGTGCCCACAAAACTAGCCATATTCTATTACTGATATAGTTTATATCTAGATGTTTCCCAAGAGCCTCTTGTGCTCACAATCAGGGATTTTGGAGGAAGTTTGACCATGAGGTGCTACTCCTGACTTTCTGTTAGGAGGTCAGGTCTGGCCAGGGAAGGCAGACTGCTGTAGGCACAAACTGGAAGAGTGTGTTTCTTTCCCCAGTTCTTCCCTTCTCACTCTTCTTCCAACTCACCATGACGTGAGCAACTTTCATCCTCCCACAACTTTCTGCAATGCTTTTTCTGTTTAAGCCTGCCAAATATGGAGTGGAATTTCTGAATTGTGAGCCAAAATAAACCTTTCCTTTAAGTTGAGGATGTTGGGTATTTGGTCCAAGCAATGAAGAAAGTGACTAACAATTTCTTTTTGCAGGAGCATTTCCTATGGACTAAAGACATGGTCTTGGACCTCACCTACTCCAATAGCAAACTCAACTTCCACCAGACCCAGGTGTCCTAGTGCCTGTGCACTGACCTGCTGTTCCTCATATACAGCCTAACTCCCAGTAAAGGAGCCCAACATACCAAATCCTTTAACTTCTTAAAACAACACAACCCTCTCATGTTTGTGGGCTTAATCTAGGTGAGCTGGGGCCAACATCTGTACAGAAAACATGGATCAGTTTGTTCCACATCACTCAAGATGCTAGGATTCTAGAAGCTTCCTTCACGTCTTGCTCTACCTGGAAGGAACTCACTCATGAGTATCTTTTGAGAATAACTGCTTTATTTACAGAAGTAAAGCCAGTCTGAAAGTGGTCATTGTGGGTGGCAAATGAGTATTTCTCACTTTTATTTTTTTGAAAATAAATATTATTATTTGGCGGTAGGAAAAAAGTTACTTGGGAAAAAATAATAAGTCTGTGTTATGTATATATTAACACAATAAAAATACATTGCTGAAAGAAATTCAAGTGGATGTAAATAAAAGAAAAGACATTGTGAGTTAATTGGTTGGAAGATTTAATATTTTTTAAATGGTAATACCCCATAGAGCAATCAACAAAATAAATATTATCCCTGTCAATGTCTCTACAGAACTTTTTTGTAATAGAAAACTGATTATAAATTTTGTTTATACAGTAAAACCTTGGATTGCAAAACAAGCATACAATTCTAATAAATTTTAACTTGATAAATAAGCAATGTCTTGCAAATTGCATAGTACATGATACTGAACATCACATGATCACAAGTGAACCAATGGTTATTCTTTCTCAATCTGTGGGACTGTGAATAATGTCACATTTTCAAGAAATTATCAAAAGGAGGGGAAAAAGCAAGTGTTACTGGATAGATTCCCTGTTAAACTTACAAGAAAAGAAAAAGATTCTATTGAGCTAATAGATAGAATTGATTCCATTGGTGATAGTGAAAGTCATCCTACACAATAACCCTCCTCTCTCTTGCTTCCTTCCAACCAGCCACAAAGATTTTCAAAGGTAAGTGCCAGTTCAATTGTTTATTTTTCCTTATATTTTCTTTTCTTTTTTATTTTGTATTATGTTATGGTATTGTAATCATTTTATATGAGTATTTTTGTGTTGTGGAACAAATCTTCTGAGGTTTCATTACTTCTTATTGGGAAATTTGCTTTGATGTACAAATGCTTTGGATTATAACCATGTTTTCTGAAATGGATAAAGCTTGCAAGCCAAGGTTTTATTGTAACATTTTGAATGTAATACTGAGGGGTTTTGCATAGCAAAAAAATCTTTAAAATAAAGAACAGATTCAAGGACACTTTGGTACTAGTATAAAGCTATAGTAATAAAAATAGTGAAATACTTTTATAAGGATAAACTTAAAGGCCAAAGGAGTAGAATTGAGAAATAAACATAGAACCAAACCCATATATACATGGGTTATATATATATATATATATATATATATATATATGTATATATATATATATACAGATAGATAGATAGATATAGTCAATTAACTTTTGACAAATATACCAAGAATATTCAATAGGGGAAGAATAGTTTATTCAACAAATGATACTGGAAAAACTGGCTATCCACATGTGCAAGAATGAACTTGAGCCTTTTTTTATCAAATAATGTACAAAAACATCAAATTATATCAAATTAAAGAAAACATATGTATTAATTAGATTTCAAATATGTAGATTGTACTCCATTAAAATAAGAAAATGTGCTTTGAAAGATACTACGAATAAAGTGAAAAAGACAGCACATAGAATAAGAGATATTTACAAACTCTTTATCTAATAAAGGACTTGTATCTAGACTATATAAGTAACACTTAGTTAAATAACCAAAGGATAAAAACAAGTTCATAAGTAGGTAAAGGATTTGAATAGCTATGTTTCCAGTAAAGATTAGCAAAAGGCCCAGAAACAAATGAAAACATGTTTAAAATAATTGGTCATTAATGAAATGGAAACCAAAGCCACAATGAGATACCACTTCATACATACATAGATGGCTATAATTTTTTTCAATGGAAAATAATAAGTTTTGACAATGATGTTCAGAAGGTGAAACACTCATACACTTCTGGAAAGAATGTACAATAATACAATTTTATCACTTTATTGGTTTTTATTTAAAACCAACATATGCCTGTATATTGGCTAACATTTTATTTGAGAATAAAGTGTAAAAGCTCCATAACCATGTCACAATGATTAGATGTAAAGAGGAATGTCTGCTTAATAGTTGTGTCATTTCCTTATGAGGTCATGAAAATGCTTTGGAGGTAGTAATGATTATTGTATAACATGGTGACTGTCCTAAATGACATTGAATGTTATATATTTAAATGGTTAAAATTGTAAATTTTCTGTTAAATTTTAACTGAGCTCATCTATTATGAACAATAATTTTTCATTAAACTCATCTGTCATGTTTAAGATACTGTGTTAGATATATTGAAGAAGAGAACAGGATGAAATATCTTCCTTTTCCTAAAGGAATTTGTAATCTTCAGGGAAGATAAGTACAAGAAAGATATGATAGTAGTACAGACAAAATGTATGGATTTGAGAGGAAGAAGATATTATATCTAGTTTAGAAGTAGAAAAGGCTTTGAAAAGAGAAGAAAGGAAGAAAGCAAGCAAGCAAGCAAGCTCAAACAATATGTTAGCAAGTATATGTCAGGTATAAGTCAGGACCAGATCTTTGATAAGATTGGATAAGACTGCTTGGTTTTGATAATACACTAATGAGCACAAGAGACGTTTCTATAACCTAAACTGTTATGGAAAACTAATTGCATCAGTTAAACATTACAAATATGATACATATGCTAAAAGGCAGTGTGCTGGGTGAACATAGCAGAAGGATTTATCTGGTTCCTAAAGCTTAGTGATGATACTGGTAGTAAGTGTTTTATAGAAAGAGCCATATAGCCCTGATACAGGAGAGTCAGTTGATGGAACTGAGAGGAGTTTAAATGATCAAAATCTAAATTATCATCACAGTTAAGACTGACAAGGAATTTCTCTCAACATTACATTAGGACAACATAAATACATAGGAACTCTGTATAGGGAAAATCTGAACTTATAATCAAACCAAGTATAGCTGGTGAGTACAAAAGAGGGCGAGGAGGGAGAGTTAGCTCATAAATTCATTGGTAGGCTAGATCCATTGGATTTTGTAGGAAATGGTACTTTTTTCTGTGTTTTCCCAAGAACAAATGGAAGCATTTTACAAAGGAGAATGGCATGGATGAACTGTGCTTTTAAACATAGTTATATTGATAATATAGAGTAGAGGATTATGTGTTTGGAGAAATGAAATAGAGAGGTTTAAGGAATTAAAAATATTTAGAAAGTGAGATTAAATGGAACTTCGGTAAATAGATCTGGAAAGAGTAGTGATGACAAACTGTTAATGTTGATTGCATGCATTATAATTTTGTACCTAAGTCAGTTGAAAATTGGAATTTATTAACAATTTTCATATGAAGCAGTACTATCATCAGACTTTAATAACAATTACTGGGGGCCGGGGATTTAGCTCAGTGGTTTCGCCGCCTGCTGCGCAAGCACAAGGACCCAAGTTTGATCCCTGGCACCAAAAAAAAAAAAAAAAAAAAACAATTACTGGGAATAAATTATCTAGAAATTTAAGTAAATCACTTATCACTAGTTTTACCTGGATAAATTTTTAGGGTATAAAATATCATCTTAGATTATACTATAAATATAGCCTTAGAATTAGATTATATTAAAATATAATCTAAGAGTTTGAAAATCTTATAAATTGATTCTGCAGTTTCCTATATATTATACTTGTTTGAACTTCAAGAATTAAAGCGTAGTTTATGAATAAATTTGTTATCAGTTGCTTTGAATTTTATAGTTTTAAAATATGGGATACATGTTCCTTTAATCTTGTTGAATTTTAACATTAAATAATTCCATTTAATACTATATTTGTATCTTGCTAAAATAAAAATATCCTTGAAAATCTCATTTGATGATGTAAGAATGATGGTATTTTCTTACAACTTGGCCAAAACTGAAAGGATATCAAGATCCTAAATTAAATCAAATTTATTTATTGAGTCAAAAGAAAATCAAAGCTGTTTCTTTTTTTAAATTCTACTACCAGTTGAATCACTTAACAGTAAAATGTGTTGGTTCACTGATTTCATTTAAGCAAGAAATCATTAAATGAAATGAAATCATGAAAGTGTAAAATATTTCTAATTTTAACAAAGTTTAGCTGCTTCGATAACAATTTTAGTGACCTTTAATAACACATAACATTTATTCATTGTTCTTTATTTTTTATTTTGCTACAGTCCAGGCATTCCTTGTGGAACACAAATATTTATTATTTATTTTCTCAGAGGCATCAATTTTTTTTGTTTTTTTTGGTACCTGGGATTGAACTTTTGACCTTGCACTTGCAAGGCAGGCAGCGGAAACATTGAGCTAAATCCCCGCCCCTTCAGAGGTATCAATTTTATGGGGACATTTTATTACAAGTGTCTTTGTCTGTGATTGAGCAATTGATTTATTTTTCTTGTTTATGTCCATACTACATAACTACTGTATCTTTACTAGTGTTCAAAGTAAAAGACTCAAAGTAATATCTAAAAACACAGAATATAAAATCTAATCTGTAGATTTAAGGGGCAATCTTCAAGGAACTAGGAACTGGCTGGGAGTAAAGCTCAGTGATAGAGGACTTGCCAGGCACATAAGAAGCTGTGTGTATGGTCACACATACAAAGAAAAAAAAGTCCAGAAGAAACAAGCCCATAGGAAGCCTAAAAAAAGAAATAATAAACATTAAAGAAGAAACACATAAAAGAGTAGAAAACAATAAGAAAATCATTAAAAATAAAATATGTTCTTTTTAAAATATAAAATTGACAGATTTTTAAGTAAACTCAGAAAAATGAGAGATCCAAGTAGGCTAGTTCATAAATGAAAGATGTGACATTTCAATTGATACAACAGATATACAAAGGATCATAAAAACCTACCACAATTACATGTCAACAAATTGGATAGCCTAGGATAATAAAGAAAAACTCTTGGAAAATATAACTTAAAAATTATGAATCACAAAGAAACAGAAAATTTGAAAAGACAAATAAGAATAAGGAAATTGAAATAGTAATCCTAACCTCCCAACAACAAACTCTCTCAGGACCAGACAGCATTATTGGCTAGTCTACCAAGTAGTTAAAGAATAATTAACAGCAACCTTTCTAAAACATTTTCTAACTCGCTTTCTGAGGATAGTGTTATACTAATACAATAGTCAAACAAAGGTAAGACAACAAAAAGGAAGCCACAGGCTAATATTATAATTAATAGATGCAAAAATGTCCAACAAAATCCTAAGGAATCCAAATATATAAGAGCACATTAAAATTATTAAATACTGTATGAGATCTATCACTGAGATGCAAAGATGATTTGTTATACAGTACATCAGTCAATCGATGTGGTTAAACAAATTAACAAAACTCAGGATAAAATCAGAGTTGTATATCAAACAACTCTCAGCAAACTATGTGCCTCAACATTATGAAGGTGATATGAAAAATGCACAAATAATATAATACTCAAGGGTGAAAACTAAAATGTTTATTTTTTCCTATTCAACATTGTATTTGGTAGTCTTAGAAAAATTAGGTACAAAAAAAAGAAATGCTATGCAATTCAGAAAAGATGCAAAATTACTTCTATTTGCATATGCCATGATCTTACACATTGAAAATCCCAATAAACCCACAAACACTGATAGAACCAATACATTCACTAATGTTACAAGGTCCAGAATCAGCATGTAAAACTCAACTGAGTTTGTATGCGTTTGCAATTAGCAATCCTATAAAGAAGCTAAGTGAAAATTTCAATCTATAAATAGTGTGAACAAGAATCAAATATATCAGAATAACTAAGCCAAGAAGATAAAATATTTGTATGCTCAAAATTCCACAACACAGATGAAATAAAGAAGACACAAAGAAAGTGACAGTCATCCTATGTTCAAGGATTTGAATAATTAATATTTTAAACATCGTTAATATTCAAATTCATCAGGATTCAAAATATATATGGCACTATTACAATCATAGAAAAAATCCTAAAATTCTTATGGGCTTACAAAAGACCCTAAATACTCAAAGAAATCTTAAGAAAGAACACACAAAAAAAGTTGGTGTAATCACATTTGATGTCAAAATATATTACAAATTGATAGGAATTAAAACAGTATACTGCTAGCATAAAATCAGAAAGTACATCCTGAAAAAGAATAGAAGGCTCAAAAATACTCCCACACATATAGAGTCAAAAGATAGTCTCAGGGCTGGGGATTTAGCTCAGTGGTGCCACCACCTGCCTCTCAAGTGTAAGGTCCTGAGTTCAATCCCCAGTACCAAAAGAAAGATAGTCTGTTCACCAAATGGTGCAAGGAAAGCTGAATATCCACATGCAAAGGAAATAAACTGGACCCTTATCTTACAACATACATAAAACCAACTCAAATTAAATAAGGATTTACATGTAAGATCTAAATCTCTATGTTTGCTAGAAGACAACACAAGGGAAAATTTTTGCTACATTGATCCAGGCAACGATTTTTTAATATGACACGAAAAACACAACAGCATCAGCAAGCAGACATGTGGACTACATAAAACTAGAAAGCATCTTCTCAGCAAAGGAAACAATCAACAGAGAGCAAAGGAAACCTATAGAACTGGAGAAAAAAATTACAATGGATATATAGGATAAAGGGTTATTATTCAAAATATGTATTAAAAACCATTACAGTGGATAAATGACTTGAACAGACATATATTCAAAGACATTTAAAAAGTTTCTCAACAGCAGAAAACATTGGAGTAATTCAAATTCACACAATAATGGGAAATCACACTTGCTAAAATGGATATCATCTAAATGGTAAAAGATAATAAGTATTGGTGAAGATATGGGAAGATATGAACTTTTGTGAATTCTTGGTAACAATGTAAAATAGTGCAGCTGCTAAGAAAAATATTATGAATGTTCCTCAAAAAATTATAAATAAAACTACTATATCAAACAGAAATTTTGCTATGTGTATATATCCAAAAGGACTGAAACAGGATTATTAAAGGATGACCACAGTCTCATGTTCATTTCAACATTATTCACAAATATGAAAACATCTACATGACTATGATCAGTTGAATAGATAAAAAATTGTGGTGTATACATACACACAATGAAATATTATTCATCCTTAGAAAAGAAAGAAATCCTGTCATGAAACAATATGGATGAACATGAAGGACAGTATGGTAAGTGTATGTGTAATTGTGAAGAGAGTAGATCTCATTTTAACTATTCTTATCACAGTAAAAAAGTAATAAATCAACAATATATGAAAAAATTTACCAGAGGCCAGCAAGAAGTAGCAGAGAGGCCATAGCTATTTACAGCTTAACAAAGAACAATGACAGCTCTAAAATAGAGGAAGTCATATCCAAAAATAAAAGTGGAAATAATATAAACAGCTTCTATGTTAGGAGAATAACCAGAATAACGTTCAATATGATAAGTCATTAAATGATATATTAATTATTTTTCTGCCTCCAAGGCATGAAATTCATGATGAAAGTGCCTGGGCAAAGGGCAGCTGATTATCCCGTGGCAGCCCGAAAGCAAGACAGATCGGAAGAGTCAAGGTCAGAAATAAATCCTACAAGTTCCTATCCCCAGTGAACCAATTCTTACTAGGCCCCAACTCTTAAGAGAAAACTAACTATAGCACAGCTATAATTTAATCACCTTCCAAAACCCCAATTTCTGCATTTGAGCCTTTTGGGGGTAAATCTGGATCTAAAACATAACATTCTGCCCCTGGCCACCAACATACACATGTTCATTTCTTTGTAGCAAATGCATTTAGTCTATTTCTAAGAGTCAACAAAATTTTAAAAGTTCTAGCATGAATAAAATATTCAAGTGTGAAGTTTCCTCTGAGGCTCAAGACAGACTCTTAACTGTGAATCCTGAGGAAAAAAAATTTAAACACTGTCAAAGTACAATGGGAAAACGTAAACATTCCTACTCAAAAAGGAAGGAATAGGGAGATAGAAAGGAATGGGACCAAAACAATACCAAAACTCAGCAGGGCAAATATTAAATCCTGTAGCTCCCTGTCCAGCACCTGAGACAAGTTGTGGTGAGCTGTGAATTCTAAATGGCTTGGGCAGCCCCACCACTCCAGCACTATTTGCAACCCTCAGGTCCTCTCTGCTGGGATGGCTCCACTCACTGCCTGCAACTTTTCTTAGCAGACTTTGCAGATTCCTGGCTTCTCTAAATTCCTGGGGTCTCCACTGCACTTTAATGACACAGAGTCACACACTGTGTGAACTGTGTCACAGATTCACACAATACCATATGAAGGTCACACTACCTGGCCTCCCAGGCCTTCCTTTGAAATCTAGGAAAAAGTTTCCCTAAACCTACAACCTTTGGATTCTGCATGTCTTTAAAGGTAGCACAATATCAATGACACCAAGGTATGCCACTACCTTCAGCAATACTCAGGCCCTTTTGGATTGTGAGTGCAGTGACATCTGCATCCCTAGATGGCTAAACACTGTAAAATGAATCACAGGAACCAATTCTTTAGGCAGCCCTTCACAAGCAGTGTACCCTTAGGCTCTGTTCTCAGACCAAAGTCCTTCAAAGAAGTTCACATTTACCCTTTTACACCAGTAAGCCAATGGATAGTGGGATCTGGCTGATTCTGGAGATACATCTTTCCTGTTGTCCTGATGTAAAGTAATTGGCTTCTTTTCTATGTTAATCTTTTTAATAACTTTGTTTGCCAAGGCATCATTTTTTCAGACTTTCTGTAAAAGCTCAAAATATTTCATTAATTTTTGGTTCTGTTTCTCAGTGTAAATCTCACTAAACACAGCAAGAAAACCAATGCCACAGCCTAATCATTGGGCTTACTTGAAATTTTCTTTACTATATTAACTAATCTGTTGCACTTCATTTCAGCCTTTCACAAAGTCTCAGGGCAGGGCCAAAACTTACACAAATTTTCTGCCACTGGGTTAACACACTGACCTATAGTTTAACTGCCAATGGAGTCCTTATTCCCAACTAAAACCTACTGAATTTTCTCTTTATTCTCTGCATTCTTATAATTCTCATCTTCTGAGCTCTGACCAGAATCACCCATTAAGCTCAAACTACTTTGGAACTTCTCAAGTTAACATCTTCAAACCCTGCTGCAATCCTCCTGCAAACTACTTAATGTTTCTAAACCCTATGGTCAGTCACAGTCACAGCAATGGTCCCACTCCTGTTAACATAATCTGTCTTAGTCACTTTCTTGTTACTGAGACAAAATATCCAATATCTGCAACTTAAAGGATGAAAATATTATTTTGTCTAGTGGTTTTTAAATGATTCATTCTATAGTCAGCTGTCTCCAAGGCAGAAATAATATTATAGAAGTGTCTAGGCAGAGTGTAGCCTCTCATAGAAGCCAGGAAACAGAGAAAGGAGGAACCAGGGAATGAAATATATTCTTCCAAGTAATGTCTCCACTGACAAATCTCTAACCAGGCCGCTCTTTCTAACAGTAAGTCAGTTATAGTGCCCTCATTATCCAATTACTTTCCAAAAGCCTAATCTCAGAGTACATTAGGTTCTTGGGGGACATTCTAGTTATAAAATATAATATACACATTATTGATATCTGATTATACTGACACAATATAAAATGTTAAAGTAAAAAATTTCATGTTTTTAATAATGTCAGAGAAATCTCAAACACTGAAAAAATAATGTGTTTAGTACTGCTGAAGTCCAGGAAAAAATTTAATCTAATAATCAGATACATTAAGAACAACAAAAAAAAGACAATTACCAAGAATGTTATTTTTAACAGAAAAGTCGAACTTGCTTTCTGTATAGGGAACAGACATTAGAAAACTAGATTCTTTTCCTATATTAATTCCTTTTTTTTCTTTCTCTTGCATAATTACGCTGGCTAATGGTTTCAGAATTATATTAAATAGGACTGATGATAGCAGACATCCTTGTCTTCTTTCTGATTTCAGACTTAAAGCTTTTACTTTTAGACCATTTAGTATGATGTTAGCTGTTGGTTTGTTATAGATTGCTTTTATCAGATTGAGAAAAAGACCATCTATTCCAATTTTCTGTAGGGTTTTTATCATAAATGGGTGTTGGAGTTTGTCAAATACTTTTTTTGCATCTATTAAGAAGATCATGTGAATTTTGTCCATGGCTCTATTAATATAGTTTATTGCATTTATTTATTTACATATGTTTAACCATTCTTGCATCCCTGGGACAAATCCTCCTTGGTCATGCTTTATAATATTCTTAATGATTTGATGCATTCTGTTTGCCAGTATATTACTGAGGGTATTTGAATCTATGTTCTTTAGGGTGATTGGTCTGTAGTTCTCTTTTCTAGTTGGATCCAATTCTGGTTTTGGTATCAGGATAATACTTGCTTCCAGGAATTATTTTGGGAGTATCATTTCCCTTTCAATTTCATTAAAGAGTTTGAAGGGTAGTGGTATTAGTTCTTATCTAAATTTTTGGTAGAATTCAGCAGTGAATACAGCAGGATTTGGACTTTTCTTTGTTGATATTTCTGATATTATGAAGAGGTTAAATTATCATCATATGCAGAAGACATTATACTCTACATAGAAGATCCCAAAAACTCCACCAAAAGACTTCTAGATTTAATAATCAAATTAAGTCACATAGTTGGATACCAAGTCAACATTCAAATATCAATAGCATTCCTATACACTAATAACAAACTCACTGAGAGAGAAATTACGGAAAAAGTCAACTTTCTCAATAGCATTGAAAAAAATGGAATACTTAAGAATCAATTTGACAAAAGAAATAAAGGATCTTTACATTGAAAATTATAAAATTCTGAAAAAGGAGATCAAAAAGAATATCAAAAAATGGAAAGATATTGCTTGCTCATGGGTAGAAGGAACAACAGTGATAATGGCCATACTCTCAAACCTGTTATACAGATTTAAGACAATTCCAATAAAAATAACAATACAATATCTCACAGAGCTAGAACAAACAATATTAAATATTATTTGGAACCACAAGAGACCTAGAATAGCAAAAACAATTCTGGGCAAAAAAGGGAAGGCAGGAGGCATCACAATCCCTGACTTGAAATCATACTACAAAGCTACTGTGATAAAAACTACATGGTTCTGGAAACAAACAAACAAATAAACAAACAAACAAAACAGACCTGAGGATCAATGGAACTGATTAGAAGATGCAGAAACTCCAAACACACTCAGCCACTTTATCTTCGACAAAAGGGCTAAACAACTTCACTGGAAGAAAGATAGTTTCTTTTATAATGATGCTGGAGCAACTAGCTTTCCTGAAGACTAACACTAGACTCATGTTTTTCAACATGCACTAAAGTAAAATCAAATGGATCAAAGATCTAAATATTAAAACAAACATACTAAAGCTTCTGGAAGAGAAAATAGGTAGAACTCTTGAAGACATAAGTGCAGGCAAAGACTCTATGACAAAACCCTTATCACACAGGAAATATTACAAAGAGTCAACAACTGGGATTTCATCCTATTAAAAAGCTATTGCACAGCAAAATAAATCAGCAACAGAGTGAAGAAATAAAACACAAAGTGTTGCTCAGATAAAAGACTAATATTTACAATATATAAAGAACTCAAAAGGTCATACCTCCCAAATTTAAAGAAATAAACTTGAGACATTAGGTAAATGGATGCACCTTGAGACCAGACTCCTAAGTGACAGAAATCAGACACACGTGTAAATATCACATTGTTTCTCTGGTGTGATAAAACACCAGTATAAATAACAAGCAAAATATATAATAGATCTTGTGAAATAGGAAGAAAATGTTGAAAAGGGTAGGGGAACTAGGGTGGGGGTGGGTAAAGAAAGGAAGGGAAAAGAAAAAACTGAGAAAATAAGAAAAATGGAAACAGCTTTGTAAATGAGGGGAGAGAGGTTGAAGGCAGGGTATGGAATGAGAAAAAAAGAGGAATCAAGATATATCATGTACAGGTACAAATTCACTATGATGAGTGTGATCTTTATGTATATCTAAAATGTACCAATAAATAATTAATTTTTAAAACTAGATTCTTTGGGGAAAATTTGAATATATTTCAAATTTAAAATGAAGTGATGAAAAGAATATTGGATTGAGAAAATAATAGTTTGTTTCTTTCTACATTCCTCTATAAAATGTAGCAATTACTGTGTAATGATAAGCTTCAGGGATGAAGACTGCACAAATATTATTATCTTATCAATCTAAACTAAAAATGACTGGAAACTATTGCTATTTGTATAATTTTGTATACACATACATATATAACAATATGTATTACACTGCTTATGTAGTACAAAGAATATAATTGATATATTCTTGAGTTTTAGAAATTTTGTAGACTCATTAATATTACAAATTATTGTATCTATTGTGTAATACTATTTTCCTATGCTAATATCCATTGTAGCTATAAGTATTCAAAAATTAAAAAAATGAAAAGTCTCATGATTTGTTTTTTGAGCATTTGCACTTGCAGGAAATATGAGAAAACCAAAGGGTTTTGGCAACAATATCCAGCAAGAGCATCTGAAATACAACATTAGGTGTAGCTCATGCAGTACTGTCTCTCTTCCTTCCAGGGTTTTCTCACTGTACATTCCTGAAATTTGAGTAGTTAACCTATTTGTGACAGTGAGTTACACAAGTCCTTCTCTATGATTGTCTTCATATTTATCTGATGTTTATGTCCAATAGAGTTTGTTTTATAAAATTGGCTGTTGATTAAATACATAAAAGATATGTATTTACAGTTGTTATCTTTCTTTTGAATTGTTCCTTTTGTTATTATGTTGTGTGCTTCTTGTCTCTTCTGACTCAGTTTAGCTGGAAGTTCACTTTGTCAGAAAATAGAATAGCTACCTCTGCTTATTTTCAGGTTCCTGTTGCACTGAGTATTAGTTTCCATTCTTTCACTTTACTACATGTGTTTCTTGGTGAATGAGGTACGTCTCTTGTAGAATAAAATATAGTTGCATCTTGTTTTTGATTCAGTCTTCCAGTTCATGTCTTTTGGTTAGGAAGTTAACAACATTTAGTTTGAGAGTTATTGCTGAAAATTGTTGTAAACAATGATTGCATTATTTTTCCTTTGCTGATTCTTACACATTTACCTTTTAACTGCTCTTTCAGTTAGATATGTTCTTACTTTTGAGCTCTTTGATGATGCTTGTCTCATTGTCTTTTTCTAGTATTCCCTTGAGTTCTTTCTGCAATACTAATTTAGTTTTCATAAATTCTTTAGGCACTCTATGTCATGGAATGTCTATATTTAATCTTGAAACTTTGTAGCATATATTAATTTTGATTGGAAGGGATTTTTGTTTGTTTGTTTGTTTCTAAAACTTTACTCCAAGCTCTCCTGGGCTTTAAAGTATATGGCAAGAAATTTGCTCTTATTCTGAAGGGTTTGGCTTTATAAGTTATTTATTGTTTTTCTCTACCAGCTTTTAGTATTTTCACTGTGCTGAATTTCTGGGATTTTAACTATGATGTGTCATGGACACTTTGTTTTCTGATCTTGACTATTTGGTGTTTTCTTTATCCTTCATTTATGTGGATGTTTAATTCCTTTTGTAGATTTGTCCAATTTTCTGCTATGATTTTGTTAAAGTTTTTAATACTTTTTATGTCATCATCTAATCATTTCTTAATAGGTTCCTGCTGGGTTATACCACCAGTGGTACATGCAAAATTGTGCAATATGGGTGCGTGAACCACTGGTGATTAGGTATTTAAAATGAGATGATGGGATTCAAATCAGAGCCACCTGACAGCAAGACATATGAGTTACGGACCTGTCATGAATGTGTAAACTCCTATTATTCTTGGTGTGGTTTTCTCTCTGAGTCATCTGACAGCTTCTGGGTTCAATACCGATAGTGTCTTCTTATTTTAGAGTATTACTGAATACATAATCTGCTACGTCAAGCTTATCTTCCAGTTCTGATACAATTTCATCACATTAGTCATTCCTAATGCCCTGTTGAATTTTTTAATATCCTGGATTTCATTTTGATTTGCTTTCATAGTCTTTAATTTTTTACTGAAATTGTCATTCATTGTCATTGTCTTATGTCTTGTTTAATTAAATCAAGTCTGTGTCCTTTTTAAGATAAGCTTATTAAATATTTTATTAATTATATTTTTGTTTGCATTGTCTTTTCACTAACCAAACATCTTATGAGTTTATTTGTTTTTTTCTTTGACCTGTTCAAACATTTTAAACTTTTGATTTTTGAGTTTTTTGTTAATCCTTCCATTTCAGTGCCCATAAAATCAGCTTCTGGAGAGTTGAGTTTTGACAGGCATCTTATTGCCTTGTTTTTTGTGACTCTATTATTTTTTGTGTTGAGAGTTGAGGATCAATTAGAGTAGAAAAATTCTTTAACTATTTTGGACATTTCTTTAGTTAATATATTTTTCCCTATGGTGTGAAGTTAGGTTTTGTTATGTTTTGGCATTTGTATACCTCTTCAATCTACTCAATGTTATTATATTAAAATCTAGTCCAGTCACTTTGTTGCAAGGAGAAATCACTACCAGTTATGTATCAGCTTCTATAGAACCAACCATATAACAATCATGTAATTTAAAACTTGATCTGGCAATTTCACTCTTTCTTCTATAATTGAGAAAGACTGATTTAATACTGAAGACAAATAGGCTGAGAAATAGTGGGTGGTGGAAGAAAAAAGAACAATGAAAAGGAATAGAATAGTTTACAAAGAAGGAAAGGAGTAAAAAGAAAATAACAAATGAAAGAAGACAAAAGAGGACTTTGTTGATATTATTTTTTATCTGGAATGAAGGGCTGGTGGATAAGGGCTTCACGAAGTTGTGAGACCAGGACTGTCTAAAAACAGTGAGGGAAGTATAATTATACATTGGTAAGAAGAGCAGAAATAATTAGTATGCTGATAGAAAGCTTGTGTTTTAATCTGCCATATGTAATTTATGATGAAAATTCATCTAACATGCCCAATAGCTATACTGTGTAAATTAAAGCATTAATTTCTATTCTACATTTCACATATACAAATTCTGCCCATTCAGATAAAAGTATGAAAAGAAAAGAATGAAGTGATAGAGAAAAAAACAACCACACATATAGAAAAACACAGACATACAGACATAAAGAGTCCCCTCAGTTGTATTTGTACTGCCATCAAAATTCCACCAGTGTGCTCTTCTCCCTACTTTCACAATGGAGAAAATTTGATTTGTAGCAGTTTTGGATAGATGAGCTCCTGTTTGGTTGCATTCAAGTGCTTGATCTGGTTTCCTTTTCTAAGATTTGTTCTCTTGCCTACCAGTGAGTGAAAGATTTGGGGGATTTGACTTGCCTGCTTCTTGTTCCATCTGCAAACATTGATCTGCTTTATTTCAGTTGCTCTCCTGCGGCATGGCTCACCAGGTCTTTGTTGGTTGTTTTTTTTTGGGGGGGTGTCTAGTTTTGTTTTTCCTGTGTGTTCTGATCAAATACCTTGAATTGTGTCAAAGAAAAGGAGGGCACGTTGTGACAATTCAAGTACCCGGTCTTCTGCTGATTTTCCAAGATGCCTTCTTGATCTCCATCCCCTTCCCTCTGATAATCCCTGCAGGAGCTTACTTCTGTGCTTTTTATACTACCCCAGGTAAGTGCACCACTGAGCCCTCTGTGGCTATGCCTCTCCTCTCTGGCTCTCCACTCAGAACCAACTCTTCCTCTGTATACCACAGAGAATCACTACATAGTCCACAACTTAGTGCTACATAAAGCTTGCAGAGTTCAACAGACTTTGTCTGGGTTGGGCATTGATTTCGGCTACATTCTGAGGGCAAGTGTTTGGTATGATATCCTATAGGCATATAGGTCACTGGTGGTCATGGGAACAGCAGGAGTGTGCCTATTTTTTCCTGCTCCACTATATTTTCCCCTTCCCTGGATTGCACCAATCACAACCACTGCCTGTTCCTGTGACACATTGAGCTATATATAGATTTCTCAATGTTTGGGTCGAGTTCCTTAAGCAGGCCCATGCCCTTGTTTCTTTCCCAAGGCCCTGCTAGTCTTAACTCAGTCATTGCCCTTCAAATAATACTCTGGTTTTGACTTTCTGTAATAAAATGACCTGTGACTATCTAGCCAGGCTCTCTCTCCCAGGGAGGAAAAATGAAGTCAGGAGAGATAGGCACTGGTAGGTGGTTGCTGGCTCGACACCCATAGAAGTAGCCTGACCATGCTGCTGCTCATAGCTTCTTCTCTAGAATTTAGAAGTTCTCCCAATGTGATGTGTTGACTGGACTTCGGGTGTGTGCAAGCAGTGCCTGAATCAAGGATTGCCTCTGTTTCTTTCCTCTAGATACTACTGACACTGAAATTTATCTGGTGGGATTGTCCTTCAAGTTGCCTTCCAGAATTGGGGTCTTTGTTGATCCTAATTTTTCAGTACCTGTGCTTACAGGCACATGTCTTCCATGTTTCCTATGTGTACTACTGCCCCTAGTCAGTTATGGATCTTGGAAAAAAACATTCTTTAGAATTCACATTACTGTGATAACATTATCTTACATTTTGTTGCATCTTCTTGATATAGTCAAATAAATGTGTTTTTAAAGGGTAAGTTGCTTCAAGTCAATGGTCTCTTGGTTCCAACATATACTTTCTTCACCCACTTACCATAAATGTACTTTACTATTTTTAACATTGTAGATGCAATCTTGAATATAACAAGGCACTTAGTGATGTGAATACTGTTCTTGTGAATCTCAGAGTCATCTTTTCAGGGTTATGGAGGTAAGGAGAGACAGAAACAATACTAGAAAAAATGAGTTCATTTTGTTCTATTTCTTTTGATCACACCCAAACATGAAAGTAAGACTTCTGAGAAATAACACATGACATAAGGTAGAAAGTATGAGTAGTAAAGATAGTTCAACAAAAACATGTTTTACAAACCAAATAATAATATAGCAAGCTTGAATTCAATAAACAGACTGTATTCTGATGTCACAATGTATTTACTGGTGCATTCTGGAGTTACATATAACAAACATTCAATAATAAAAATGGGAAAACTTAGTAAGTTTTTGGTATAAGTAACATTTTTATTTTAAGGACATGTGTTTCATCACCCTGGGCTACCTACTGAGATAGTTATTTGCTTATATATAAAGATTTTATAGTCGGACATTACTTCCCTAGAAGGAATAAACCCCATTATTGTCTTAACAAGGTGCAGTATATTGTTTTATTTTTTAGCTTGATCTTTTTTCAAAGAAAAATTAAATGTATGTAGTTTTATGTTTCTAAGACATTTCTGAAATTATCATCTATACTTAGACATTTTCAATAAAATAATGTAATATCATGACTGTTCTGGCAATAAATAATTTCTTTCTGAAGCGTATGTATTAAGTGTTCATATATAGTTCATATTTTGCCTCAGCAACAGGAAAACTGACCAATACATATGGCTACTAAAGAAGCAATAGGAATAGATAGTGAGTGAGGAGGGTAAGAGGTATATTCTGTACAATAATATTTGAAAGTGTGTAAGGAATAAGTCATTGCAACTAATAGGTAAAAGAGTATGAAAAGTTAGACAGGAGTAAAAATAGTTTATAAATTTATATCTGATAGTTGCAACGAACAGGATCATTAGTGCTAATCTTTTCCATTGCAAAATATAGTTACATATATGCATTATATCTATGTATCAATTTAGTAAATACATATTTTCCATAATAAAATTGTATGTAATGCTTTTTGATTAAAATTTCAGTAACACTTGATTCATCCTAAAACATCAGATATTTTTTAAAAATTGCTTTAATTTTTTTTTATGTCCAGGTATCTACTTGGGTCTAATTTGAAAATCTTATTTCTCCACCACTGGTGCTACTCATTTTCCATTCTCTTACTGAAATTATCTGAAAGGAACTGAATTTCCATAAACAAAGTAAATTTGGTGGATAAACATTTTAGATAGCATGGAAAGATAAAGATTTTTACAAACAAAAATTCTTTTATATATAAAAATGTGATAGTTTTCCTCCTTAAAAAAACAGAAACAAATGTAAAGAAAAAATGGTTTTTAGAGGATTCAACATAGCTGAATACAGGAGGAGCCACATTGGAGCTACTCAGAGAAAATCAACTAAAAACACAGCTGCTACTTGGAACCACTAGTGACAACAAAGTTAAAGATTGCAGTGCAGTGGAGTCAGTGAAAGAAGTGAGTGGAGACCAGTGGCTTGAGAGAGACATGCAGATGCATGGGATTTAAAAAGCTTTATGAGATCAGCACACAGCCCACTGGAGAGGAGATTGAAGGGAAACCAAGCAGCCTTGGGCTGTATTTGTGGCAGTGACAGCACCCCACCCCCACCCCTGCTCTTTGACAACCAGCATGACAGGATAGAGATACGCCAGTGGGGTTGGAAAAGAGGAGACTGTGCAAAGACTGGGAGAGGTCAAATATACAAGGGCTAGGGAGCAGCCTTGGGCTATCCTTGCCTGAGAGCACCACAGCAAGTGGGAGAACAAAGTTGAGACAGTCAAGGTAAGAAGACATGTGTGGGCTCACAAGGAACATACAGAAAGTTGCTGGCTGAAGACTGGCCTCAGCCCATAGAACCAGAGGCCAACATCAGCCCCATACCCAGCACTAATCATACTACAGATTTGGCAGGGTTACAAAGCACAGTTTTGGGCTTTGACTTGGACACTACCACAGAACTGTGGGCACCACAGAAATTCTGTTTGCTTTGGTTTGTTTGTTTTGTTTTCCTCTTACTGTCTGGTTGGTGTTTTCTTTTTTTAGGTTATTTAGGTTTTTAACTTTCTTTTTGTTCTGTTCTACTCATTTTCTTTCTAATTTTCCTCAACTATCTCTCTTGATTTTATATTTTTATGTGAGTGAACATTGTCTCTTGTTTTCCCAGTTTGCTTCTATATTCTTTTGTTTTCACCTTCATTCTAGCTCTCCTGCCCTCATCTCCAGTTTCCCAAAGCTTGGATGGTCATCCTTTTTCCTCCACCTTTATTTCTACTATATTTCTGTTTACTTATCTCTTTATTTTGTGTCTATTCCCTCTTAAATTCACCCCAAAGGGTAAAGAAACTCCACAAAGGAGAAACTCATTGCATACAATTTCCTGGTTTATGTTATTTTTTGTTATATAACTGTAGATCTTGCTCCTATGGTTAAAGGTACCAAAGTGATAGTTACTGCAGTTTGTCAGTTTCTAGGTTGTACGTAATGCTATTGTTATTGCTAATTTTACTACTTGAGACAGGATGCCATACCTGTTGTAATCAGTTGTTCTCCCTTGTATAAAAACACTGTGATTGTCTGGGTCATAACTATCACCATAGTCCAGTACTAAAGGACTGCGTGCTGACCAAAGTAGCAAATTCTCATCCTTAATAAGTTGGGAAGGTAGGATCTTGGGACTGACACAAAGACCAAGAACTACATACACCCAAAAGACATCTCTGAGGAATAGGAATTTCCTAGGGAATCATTAATACTAATGAGGAAGCTATCTACCCTAAGAAATTTATAAGCATCAACACACACACAAAAAATAAAACAATAAGAATGACAAGATGCAGAAGGAAAATGTAACCACAGACCTCCAGCCTTCCCAGGATAAGTCCAGTGGACAATGAGATAGAGGAAATCAGAAGTGACCCACCTGAAATTTCTGAAATGATAGGGGCAGAAACAAAAAAAAAGTAGATGAATGAAGTCATAGAGAAAATAATCACTCAGGTAAAAAAAGAAATGATGGTCAAAATGAAGGACATGCTCAATGAATCTAGAGTAGATAAAAACTAGAGGAGCTTAGGAAAATGATGGAAATGATGAATGCCCAACATAGGAAAGAAATGGAAGCCATGACACTGATTCAAACAGATATCTAGGAGATTAAAAATTCCATTGAAAGTATATGCATCCTATTGAACAAAGACAAGGATAGAATATCAAATCTAGAAGACAGGATTGCAGTTAGCGACCACAAAAATAAAGATAACTTAAAAATAGCAAGGGATCATGAAAACTCAACCCAACAGCTGTAAGATGATGCAACAAAGAATAGCATAGAATTGATCAGAGTCAATGAGAAAGCCAGAGTGTGCAAATAACATAAAAACCTGTTCATAGAATTAATGGCAGAAAACTTCTCAAAGTTGGAAAAAAAAATTGACATACAAATAAACAAGGCATATGGAACTCCAATTAGCCATAACCAAGATAAATCTACACCAAAGAATATAATAATCAAGATTCCAGAAATTCAGCACAAGAACAGAATATTAAAAGCTGTTAGAGAAAAGACACAAATCACCAATAAATGAAAGTCCATCAGAATCACAGCAGACTTCTCAATGCAAACCCTTAAGTCAAGGGGTGTTTGGAGAGAAGTATTTCAAGTAGCAGACACCTCTGCCCAGTATTATCAGCCTATCCTGGCACAAGCTTCTTGCCCCTCCATAATTCAGCTGTGTTACATTGGAAGTAGCAGAGCTTGGCTGAGTTCACTCCCAGTCAACGTCAACTGACTCCAATTAAATTCTTCCTCTCTGAATTAACTATTTGTTCTCTTCAGCAAAGATATGCTTGCTCCCTCATTCTACAGTCCTGCCTGCTTGATACTTGTTATCAGCAGGTGTCCCAAGGCCTGACAAGCTTCTCCCTTCCCACACTTGTAATGAATAAACACTGGATGTCCTGGGAGTTCTTTGTCTTTGCTGCCCAGAGAACCTTAGATCAGCCCAAAACTCAGTTTTTCTCAAGTATCTGTCTCTGTGTTTCTTTTAATACCCACCTTCCTATCTTGCAGATGTCATACAGGCTTGCAGGAGGCCAGGACCACTGTAGGGGGTCTCTGGAAACTCCCATTACCTTTTCCCTATACTGAAAGAAAACAATCTCCAAGCCAGATTGATGTACACTACAAAACTAACTTTCAAAATCAACGGAGAAATAAGATACATCCATGACAAAGAACAACTGAAGAAATTTATGACTACTAAAAAAAAAACTACAAAATGTTCCAAAGAATATTTTAGGAAGCGATAACAAAGACCACAATTCAAAGAGCACCAATAGAAAGAAGCCACCAGACAGCGCAAGCAATTAAACAGAGGGGCAAGTCAGGGAACCAACAACAGGAAAATAATATGACAAAGATGAGCCAATACACATCAGTTATTACCATCAATGTAAATGGTCTCAATTCACCAATCAAAGGAAACAAATTCCAGAATAGATCAAGAAACAAGATCCAACAATATGTTGCATACAACAAACACATTTAACTCAAAAACAAATTCATAGACTGAAACTCCAAGGATGGAAAACACCCCATATGACAGAAACCTGAAAAAAGCAAGGGTAGCTATTCTATTTGCAGATAATGTGAATTTCAAGCCAAGGCTGATCAAAAAAGACAAAGAATGTCAGTACCTACTTGTTAAGGGAAAAGTCCAAGAAGAGATAACAATCATAAATATATTTGCACCAAATACGGGTGCACCAACCTATGTAAAACAAATATTAATGGACATGAAAAATCTAATAAGCACAAAAAAAATTGTAAGGAGGGACCTCAATACCCCACTGTCACAAATAGACAAATCAAGTAGACAGCAAAATCAGCAAAGAAATATCAGAACTAAACCAAACTTGTGAACAATTGACTCCGTAGATGTCTACAGATTGTTCCAACCTACAACATCAGAGTACACATATTTTTCAAATCCACAAAAGATATTCTCCAAAATAGACCACATACTACCCCATAGAACATGCTTAAGTAAATGCAAAAGAATTCAAATTATTCTATTCATATTATCCATCCATAGTCCATTGAAATTGGAAAACAATGGCAAAAGAAACCACAAAAACTCCATAAACACATGGGAATTAAATAACACCCTAATGAACAACCAATTGGGCACAGATGAAATTAAAGAAGAAATTAATCAGTATCTAAAATTAAATGATAATGTTGATACAACATACTGGAACTCATAGGTCAAAATGAAAGCATTCCTTTGAGGGAAATGTATATCTGTGAATTCTCACATCAGGAAAACAGAGCAAGCTGAAATAAACAACCTAATGTTGCACCTCAAACTTCTAGGAAAAGAAGAACAAGTCAAGCCTGAAGCTCATACAAGGGAGGAAATTATAAAGATCAGAGCACAAATTAATGCAATTGAGACTAAAAAAAAATACAAAGAACCAATGAATCAAAGAGTTGTTACTCTGAAATATTAAATAAAATTGATAAATTCTAGGCTGACATTATCTCAAAAACGAAAAAAATCTTCATTAAGATACTGGAAAACAGAATCCAGCAAATTATTAAGAAGAATTTAAATTATGACCAAGTAGGATATATCATAAGGAAGCAGAGATAGTTCAACGTATGAAAAGCAATAAATGTAATACACCATACCAACAGAATCAAAGACAAAAATCACATTGTGAACTCAATAGATGCAGAAAAAGGATTTGACAAATTCCAAGACCAATTCATAATAAGAAAAAAGTACAGAAAATTGGAATCGATCTTTATCTCAATCTGATAAAAACCATCCATGACAAACCAACAGCCAGCATCATACTAAATGGTCAAAAACTGAAAGCTTTCACTCTAAATTCAGGAACAAGACAAGGATGTCCACTATCTCTACTCATATTCTATGTAGTTCTGGAAACATAACAAAGAGCAATTAGAAAAGAGAAAGAAATAAATTAAGATAAGAAAAGAAGAAGTTAAATTATCATTATTTGCAGATAACATGAAACTCTACAGAGGAGACACCAAAAACTCCACCAAAAAACTTCTACATTTAATAACCAAATTAAATCACATAGCTGAATACCAAGTCAACACTCAAATATCAAAAACATTCCTGTACACTAATATCAGACTCACTGAGAGAGAAATTTGGGAAACAATATAAAAAATGAAATGCTTAGGAATCAATCTAACAAAGGAAGTAAAATATTTTTACTTTGAAAATTAGAGTACTCACAAAAAGGAGATCGAAGAGAATATCAGAAAATGGAAAGATATCCCTTCCTCTTGGGTAGAAAGTACCAACAGAGTGAAAATGGCCATTTTTTCCAAAATTGCTATGCAGAATTAATGCAATCTCAACGAAAATACTATTAAGATACCTCAGAGAACTAGAGAAAATATTCCTAAAATTCATTTGGACCAGAAGAGTCCTAGAACACCAAAAAGAATTCTGGACAACCAAGGTAAGGCGGGGGGGGGGGTCATAATCCCTGACTTGAAATTGTACTACAAACAAACGGACCTGAGAATCAGTAGAATTGATTACAAGATGCAGAAACAAACCCCAACACAGTCAGCCACTTTATCTTTGACAAAGGGGCCAAACATGTTTACTGGAAGAAAGATAATCTCTTTAATGAATGGTGCTAAAAAAAACTGTCTTGCCACATGCCAAAGACTGAAACTAGACCCATGTAACTCACCATGCACTAAACTAAACTCAAAATTGATCCAAGATCTAAATATTAAATTAGAAACACTAAATATGCTGGAAGAGAGACCAGATAGAACTCTTGAAGACATGGGTGTAGGCAAAGATTTCGTGAACAAATCTCGGATCACAAGGGAAATAGTACAAAGAATCAACAACAGTCATCTCATCTTATTAAAAAGCTTTGCACAGCAAAGAAATCACCAACAGAGTGAAAATAAAATGCACAGTGGGAAAAAATGTAGCCAGTTGTTCCTCAGAACAAGGACTAACATCTAGAACATATAAAGAAATGAAAAAAATTAGACCCCCCAAATTTAAAGACTCAATCCAAAAGTGAGCATCTGAGGTAAATACACACTTCTTGGATGAAGGAATTGAAATGACAAAAAATGTGAAAAAAATTGAAGATCACTGGTCATTCAAGAGATACAAATTAAAACAACCCTGACATTTCATCTCACTCCAGGAAGAATGGCTACTATCAAGAAATCAACCAACAACAACAAATTCTGATGGGGCTATTGGGAAAAAGGAATCCTTCTCCACTGTTGATGGGAGTGTACAATGGTGCAACCTCTGTGGAAATCAGTGTAGAGATTCCTCAAAAAACTAGGATTAGAGGTCCCATTTGACTCAGCTATTCCCCTTCTGGCTATCTTCCCAAAAGAATTAAAAACGTCATACTACAGTGATATAGGTGCACCAATGTTTACAGCAGCAGTTGGTAAAAGCTAAATCTTGGAAACAATCCAAATCCCCATCAAACAATGAATGGATAAATAAGATGTGGATATATATATAGTACTACACAGCCATAAAGAAAGATAAACTTCACACATTTCTAGGTAAATGGATGAACCTTGACACTGTGCTCTTAAGTGAAATCAATCAGGCACACATGTGTAAATATCACATTGTCTCTCTGGTGTGAGAAACTGAAAGTGTGAATAAATACCAAAATGTATAATAGATATTGTGAAATACAAAGAAATTGTTCAAAATGTAAGGGGACCTAGGGAGTGGGGAGAAAGGAAAGAAGGAAGGGAAAAGGAAAAATGAGAAAGGAAGATAAAATGCAAACAAAGTTTTTATAAACCAGGAAGGGAAGAGGGGTTCAAGGAAGGAGAGGGAAATGGGAAAAAAGAGAAATCAAGGTATATCATATACAGGTACAAATTCCCTATGATGAATGCAATCATTATGTATATCTAAATTGTACCAGTAACCTTAATAAAAAAGGTTTTAAGTGATGGCATATGATTTTTAAAGTACCAATAAATATATGCCACTTCACTTCACTAGTACCTGTGATATACACAGTGATTTAAAAATATTTTTTATTGTTATAATTAATTGAGACTGTTATTTACTCTATCTTATGGTTAGAACCCATCAAATGATTGCCACAATCAATGCCATATGGATACAATTTAAGGTTGCATGTAGCTACTAGGTGTCAACAGAGATTTAGCTAACTTCCCAAGGATTCTCTTTAGGAAGATATCATTGTCAACATAAAGGATTTATGTAGTGGAAAAGGAAACATCCCATTGATTTTGATTCAATGTCATTTTAACCAGTTGCAAAATAAATAAATAAACTGAATGAAAATTAATACCCAGTTTTCACAATTTGGTGGTTGTCTAATGTTGGTTTAGAAAATCTGTTTACTAAGATATCACTTGCTAAGGTGCTCAATTCTTTTATAGAAAACTTGTGATGACTTAGTGATAACATACTGTTTTCATATACCTAATAGCAAGTTTCTATTATAATATCTTCTATTAGTATGATAAATATATCAAAACTAAGGAACTGATATCCACGTATTACTATTCACTAAAGCCCATCTTTATTCAGATTTCTTCAGTTCTTTCTGAAGGCTCTTTTCTGTTCTACATTACATATATCCATCATGTCTTCTTAAACTCTTCATATTAATGAGAGTTTTTCAGACTTTATTGTTGATATCACTGAGGATCTCAGGATTACTGAGCAGTAATTTTATAGTGTCTCCCTATTTGTCTTTATGTGATGTTTTCTCATGATTAGACTAGGGTGATGCATTTGGGGGAGGAAAAGGTCATAGGTAAATGTCATTCTCATCCCTTCTTACAAAGAATACTGTAGATATCATTGAATATTTTTGATGTTAAATTTGATTACCTGGCTAAAATAATGGCTATCATGTGTCTTCACTGACAATTTAAATGTATAATTTCATTGTTCCTTTTCCACATTCTATTCACTTTGAAACAAAGACAGTTATGGTGTAGCCTCTTCCCAACGCATATTCCAATGAATCTCTTTGTGGTCAGAGTTTCCAAAATCATATTTTGGAATTATTCTTTACAAGAGAATTTTCTTTTCTTTCTATCATTTATTTATAACAATGTGGACAATCATGTTTATTTCGTATTGTGGATCATAATCTAATACTACTTATTTTGTATTTCAAATTGTTCTAATTTTTGCTACTAGCAAATACTTTAGTTGGCCCCTGTGTTCCACTATTATTAATTTATAGGGTAATGATTTTGTCTCTTTCCGTAGTGTACAATTGGATTATGGGAGTGATGGTACAGTGGCTCATTACTTATGTGGAGCTGGTATAGTATGAGGAGACCTTCTGGAAGCTGCAGCACAGGGCTCATGCCATGCAAAGGTCAGGAGGAGACTGAGTTTTTCTTGCTTGAGGGTGTAAGGAGTGGGCTGTGGTTAATCTGCTTTCAGGTTACTCTGGCCAGTTAAATGAGGTTTCATCCATTTCGAGAAAGTCTATAGAAAATTCCTATTACCACATCTATTGTGTGCATGCTATAAAGCATGATGAGCCTCTACATCCATTATCTTATGTAATATTCTTTTTTGAAATAATATTTTAAAATTTTTTATTAGTACAAGTTTGGAGTACATAATGATTACATCTCTCATGAGAAGTTGGCACATGTATATAATACATCTTATTTCATTTTACATCCGATTCCCCTTCCTTCTCTCCAACCTCCATCCATTTCTTAGTTCCTCTTCCTTTTTTGCAAAAGATCGCTCTCTCTATTTTGTACTATGTGTATTATGTATCTTTCATTTTGCTCTTTATTTATATTTGGGGTTTCTCATATAGGAGAAATCTCGTGATATTCAAGATTGTGTGTCTTATTTATTTCACTTAATAGTACGGTCTCATAGCACATCTATTTTCCTAAAAATGACTTAAATTTATTCTTCTTTATGGCAGAGTTCTCGATTGTATGCCACCTTTCGTGTATCCAGTCATCTACTGATGGACATACAGGCCCCTTCCAAGGTTAGCTATTATGCATTGTGCTGCTATAAACATAGGTATGCATGTAGCATTGTAATATAGTATCTTTAACTCTTCAGAGCAGATACCTAGAAGGGGAATAGCTAAGTAAAGTGGAGTTTCTATTTTTAGTTTTCTGTGGAAATTCCATACACATTTTGATAATGGTTGTACTAGTTTATATGCCCACACACAATGAAGAAGAGTTCCATTCTCTTTGCAGCCTCTCCAGCATTTGTTATTTTTTTAAAATTCTTTTATTGGTACATTTTAGGTATACAATATATTTACATTTATCATTGGGTGCTTGTACCTGTACATGATGCATCTTAGTTCTTATTTTTTCCCCATTACCTGTGCGCCCTTCACCCCCTCTACCTTTCCCTATTTACATAGATTTCTTTTCCATTTTTTTCTTTTCTCATAATTTTTCCTTTCTCTTCTTCCCTTTCATCTTCCCCTCCCACCATTTGATTTCTTTGTGAAAGCCATTCTCATTGTAGTAAGAAGTAATCTCATTGTTTTAATTTGCTGTTCTTTAAGGACTAGAGATATTGAAAATGTTTTCATGCATTCATTAATCATTTGTACTTTTTTTTCTGTGAAGTGTTTATTCATTTCAGTTGCCCATTTTTTTGATTGGGCCTTTTATTTTGCTGGGTTTATTTTTTTTAGTTTTTTATATATTGTGGGTATTACTCCTCCCTCTGAGGAGTCACTGGCAATTTTTTCCCATTCCGTGCATGGTACCTTCACTCTGCTGATTGATTCCTTTGCTTTGCAGAAGATTTGTAATTTTATATGATCTTATTTGTTGATTGTTGATATTATTTCCTTTGTAATTGGGGTTCTGTTCAGAAAGTCCTTGCTTACACCTATATATCTTTAATACATCTTATTTTCTGAAAATGCACATGTGCCAGGTTTATCTTGCAAAATATTTTATTATTACCTAAATTTCTTTAGGATCCATTGTTCCCCAGGCCTTCCATTTGGTTTTAGTTTTTGTCCTATTTTATATAATAGAACAATGATATAAATACATGCATAGGTGTATATACAAATGTAACCAAAATTATTTCACTTACAAAGTCATAAGAAAGACATCAGCCAGATTAGAATAAAGGAGCAGATGTCTTAAAGAGGCAGAAGATATCAAATGTAAGAAGTAATCTTCAAATTAAGGTATTTCTATGTCTGAATACTTGTGTAATTTGCAAAAAGGTCAATATAACTAATACATTGCTCTTGAGTTGTCATATTAAATTGGATGATATAATTTGTGTCATTTATATTTATTTACAAATGCAAATAAATGAAATATTTGCCCTTCAAATATCAGAAATAATTATTATAAGTATTTAATCATATTATTTAAAGAAGAATGGCCCCAAAATATCACCAGATCATTAGGTGGAAGAAGTTCCAAATTTTTCAAATATTGAATATATTTTAATGAATCCTAACTTAAATATTTATGCAGTGATATACTGCCAGAAATAATACATGAGGAACATATTACTTCACAGTAAGAAGAATTTAATATCACCCTACAGAATTTCCATCTCTACAAGGTTTAGGAATTATTATATCAAGTTACTGGTCAAAATGTTCTAAATCTAATTAGACAATTTGATAATTTATAAGACTGTATAGTATTTTTAAACAACAGGCAAGATTTTACTTAAACATTTGTATAAATAATAAAATTATAGTTTGTTCACTGTTCTTTCTTTGAAGTAACATTGCTATTGACTAATGCATTATAAAGTTAAGTAAAAGGGGTCTAGCTCTGTACTTTAGAAAACTACATTATTTTTCCTTTCAAGAAGACAAGCAACAACAGATATTCAGCAAAATATTTCCCAGAGAAATATTAATTGTAGATATGAACACAATTTTCATATTCAAAAGTACATAAGAAAATACATGTAAAGTGCATTGCACACATAACATAGGACTTGTTGATATACCTCATATTTTGAATGATGTATTATTATAATTTTATTTTTGTTGCCTTTCCAAAGTCATCTTCTACAACCTGTGGACACTCTAGTGTAGCTGCATTGGCCTCTGTTTGTTTGAACACTTTATGCACATTCCCATTTCAGGAGTATATTTCTGTATTACAAATATTTCTTATAATAAATTATCATTATAAATATTTCTCAAGCATATTACATCTATAGATAGGTTTGTGTTGAGGATGAAGACCCACAATCCAATTAACTGTATCTAGTTTTGTTAAAAAAGAACTATTATATATCTATTTTTTAGGCGTATGGTCTAGTGGCTGAATAGCCAAATTTCCAGAGAACAAAACACCATCATGGTTACAGGATGGCTGGAAAGTCACCTCTGTGGCCACAGGACGTGCATGTGATCCTAAAATCACTGTAATGGACAACAGGGAAGGGCATATTTTCAGTTCACAGGTTAAGCTAAAGGATGTTTTGGACATTATTAAATACACTGTGTAGGAGTATGTGACACTTATTTGTACAGAAAATGATGTATAGTGTTTAAGGATTCTCTTTTGTGCAGCAGAAGCAATCTCTTACTGGCTTCAAATTCTTGATTTACACTTATTAGCTACTTATTTCAATTGATTTATAACTGTCCTCACATATTACCTCATCAGGTAACCCCTCTATCTGAAAAAGTACCTTAGTTAATTAATTTTTCTTTACATTATTTATAACCAACTAAATGATACAGTCTGGAATATTTTATTGCTTCCTTTTCTGTTAGAATGTATATTCCATGAAAACAGTTTTTTGTTTTGATTCTATTTGATTCTTAACACCTAGAAGAATTCTTGATACAGACTGGGTTCTCAATATTTATAGAATGAATTATTATTGAATTATCATATTCATCCAATCCTCCTTTCTTTGAGATATCAGTATATTTAATTGCATTTCTTTTTCTAGGAAAACCTCACTTGAAAACTGGAAAAGGCTCAAGTGGGGAGGAAATTTGTTGTTTTTTCTAATGGAGAAGATAAACAATTTGGCAAGTTATTCAAAATCCTAAATCCCTGACAGGTAGAATGAAGGCATGACCTCCATTCCTGCCAAGTCCTTTAAACAGCTCTGTGAATCTTTAATTTTGTACTGTGTTCTGGGCCAATAAAGAGGTCATGTACATTTTATTCAATATTGTAAACAATATAGAGGTAATTGCATTTGTTTTAGCAAATATAGTTTAGTAAATTTGCCTAATGTTGACACTGTGACAACCACCTGCATTCTTATGAATTTATTTATGAGCAACTATTTTAGATGAAGAGTTAGTAGATAACTAGAATCAAAACTGATAATTGAATTTAGATTTCTGATCACAGGCATATTGGCATGTGCATACTCACACTGTTTAATCTTGATACAGAGCAGTTTGTAAATACATTAGATACTACCCAACTATGTAGGTATATATTTGAATTTTTAAATTCCCAAACAATATATATTTGGATTTTTAAATTGCCAAACCAATGCATTAATATATCTTTAATATATTGGGTTTAATATCTTTCTGGGGATTAATTGTAGGTTATTCCCTATTACACTGAATGTTTGTAATTTAGTCCATTTTCTATTTATTCGCTATAACATTTAAAGAAACAGGAATAGTTTATAGATACTTGTTTTGCCCAGGTGTCAGAGCTCATCTCCTACTAATGTGATACTTCTCCACACTGATTTCTGTTTGATTTTTAAACAATAGATTTATTATGAGGGGATGATGGGCTGCTATGAAATTATCACTATCTTTTTCTCTTTCTCTGCTAAAGAACAGAGGCATCAGAGAAGCCATACATCACAAAAATCATCTTGAATCCTCCTGCTCCAAAACATGAAGATTTAGAAAGGGTAATGATAGGGTAATAAACCATCAGATTTAAGTTAATTAGGTCCTCAATTTAGTTCTTCGCTCTGTCAAGGATATCCTTGCAAATCTATAAAATTACTTCTTGTTGTATATTAAGAAACTATTAACATTCCACTGACACCATAGAATATTTAGTACATTTATTTACAACATGAAAATTTTAAAGAATAAAATTAAAAGAGAATTTTTAAAAATATTACTTGATTATGTTTTATATTTGACATATAATCCATAATTTTCTTCTAGCACTTACTTGATTCTAAACATTTCCATTCTGGAAAATCAATTCATTTGAAGTTTTGAAGAATTTTGTTAGGACAGTACAACAGGAAATTTAAATTTTTCATAGGAACAAAATCTTTGTAAATAGGGAGGAATGGAGGGGTTGAAGGGAGGGCTGGGCAAGGGTGAAAAATAAGAACCAAGAGAGATTATGTAAAGGTGCACATTTCCAATGATGAATGTCATTATATTGTATACCTAAAATGTACCGATTATTAGAATGAATAATCGATAATGTAAAATAGGAAGAAAAGGTCCAAAGGGGTAGGGGTAGTGGGAGGGGCAGGGGAAAGGAAAGAAGGGAAAGGAAAAAATGATGAGAAATGGAAAAAATGGAAATAAATTCTTTGTAAATAGAGAGGGGAGGACGGCGTGAAGGAGGCTAGTAATGGGGAAAAAATAAGAACCAAGATGCATTATATAAAGGTACAATTCCCAATGAGAAATGTAATTGTGTTGTATACCTACAATGTACCAATAAAAGAATTTAATACAAAAAAAATTTTTTTCTACACTGAAGTTAAATGTATATATTAACCTCCAAATTCACCAATTTTAAAAAATTTTGTCGATAGTAACTAGAGACTGTCAAAAATCTGCTGAAACTAAACTATGGACTCTATACTCCTTTGAAAATTCTTTTAGTTGTAACAAATACAACTTGCAATACCAATGTTTATACAGCATTTCCTTGGGTAATGAAAACATACAAAAGAAAATCCACATATACCCACTTTATTTCTTTGAAGTCTATATCACTCAATCTATTGTTGTACTTAAAATCATTTATCAAAATCTACTGTACCTTTACATTTCAATAAGATTGAGTTCTTATCAAGATGTCATTATGCAAAATTGACTTTTGCCATAACAATATGTTGTTTTTTCTTTTGACGTTCTTTTTAAAATTTATATAAGGAAGACAGTGTTTGGCAAATATATCAGGGAAACTTAAAGAGACAAATTTTTCGGTCCTCTAGAGAGACTCAGTATGACAAATATCCAGATTTCCAAGTAAATTATTACAGCTTCATGTTAAACTGTTATGGTTTTAAACTCATGAAAAATACCTTTTCTATAGCACTTCCAAATTTTATTACATTGTAAAGATCAACTTTTGTGCCCACAACACGTTGAAAATATGGAAAGTTCTTGTCATGTAAAGGAAAAAAGAAGATCAACTAGATTAAGATATATTTGACATTAGAGGACAGAATTTTCTTCCACTCAAACATAAAATTAAGAAACAATAAAAAATTTTATAAACAATATATAAAACACATTATTTTACTTTACCCAATTTTAATGCCCGTAAATAGCTGACATAGTCTATTTCTTATTTTAAAAACTTACTGCTGCAAGTTCTTATTATTTACTTCATGCACAATATTTTCATGATTACAATCTGTGAAAATAGTACATCTTGAATCTCAAATGCCAAAGGAATTTCCATATGTGCATATAAAATAACAAAATTTCAAAAGTCTATATTGTATCTGTACATTAAGCAATAGATAAGGATATGCTAAGCAGAGATTTTATTTTGGCACACTTAAACGTAACGCACAATGTCTGAAATTCTGTGTTGCTCATTACACTGACAATAAGAATCATAATGATTTGAACATCTAAGCTACAGACTATATTTAAAGAAAATTAATAATTATTAAAAAACTCTTGGAACTCAAATAATTCCTAATGGTACAGAGATGGAGTAGAAGTAAACTTACCACTCCAAAAATTATCATTAATTATGAAAACATATGTACTATTACAGTTTTCTTTTGGGGGCAGAATTCTTGAAGACCGTGATTGCATACAAATTCAAAGATTTCTATTTAATATTAAGTGAGCACTTTAAAGAATAAGTAAACTCAAACTCTGGCTTTCATTTATATAAGCAAAAACTCCTACCGTGCTCTAGAATCCTCTTTTTTGTCATCTGCCATGATCTCCAAATTTTGCAAGCGTTTCTCAAAAGCTTCTTTGAAAAAATTCTCCTGTGGCACTGCTTTAGGAGTATCTTCATTTACTTGAAGATGTTCTATCAAGTTTTGTTCTTGCCAATTCTGAAGAGTTGTTTGATGGACAGGACCCGGTCCTGTCACTGGTGCCAGTATATTGTTGTGGACGGAACTGTTGCCTTTCTTTAGTCTGTTTCTGTCCTGAGAGTGGCTCTTCAACCTGCCCTGAACCGAGGTCCCTCTCCGTTCATATCCTTCCTGCTGAAGGCAGCTTCCACTGTTAAGGGAACCTTGAGAAAGATGACTGAACCACCTCCAGTGTAGCCTTAGAATCTGCTTCACATCAAACTCTTTCTTGCCAGACACTGACATTGTATTCGCAGGAGAAAAGACAAAAGCCTTTTCCAACAGAAAGGAAACGGAGCCTTTGTTATCTCTTGTTTCTTTGCCTCTTCTGTAGAAATAACAAAAGCAAAAACGCGGAGAAACCAATCTTTCTTCCTGTTTCTCCCCTCCCCCCCTGCTGTGTACACTGAATATTTCTAGCTTTCTAGCTGAAGCAAAAAGCTGCAGTTAACAGTGTAGATGGGAACCCGGACTGACAGGATGATGAGGTCAGACCTTAAACAAGTAAATCAGTTTAGCACAGGAAAGCAGCTACCACAACACACTCCAACTGCTAGTGCTTCAAATATCTAACCCAGCTTTTTCAGTACCAAAATGCAGTGGCTGCAATTTAAACCCAGGCAAGTAAGAACGAAGTGTTTAAACTCATTTCCTTCTAGATTTCCTCACCTTCCCTTGCCAGATTCTTTTCTAATACATTCATTTTTAAAAGTGTGCCACAATGTCCTAGGAGAATTTGTGACAAGAGCATTCATTATGATCTATTTGGGGATTCTTATGGAAAATTTGAAAGTCGTTTATTAAAGAAAAATATCTTCCTATAATTACCCTCATATAGATTTGTAGTTATATCAAGGTTCATCTGAATATGTTAACCCCTCCATGTAAACCTTCATTTAAAAACCCGAGTAACTTAAAAAATATAAGAAAACATTCGTTACCCATAAGTACACACACATAATCCCCCCAATACACATACACACCCCAGTATAGAATGTAAAACTGTATTTTAAGCTTACATATTCTTTTCTCCATTTGTCAGATAAGAAGAGATGTATTCTCTTTGTGACCAAAGCTTGAAAATGAATAATTCATCTGGCTCCACGCCTATATAAATATCTCCTTATCATGCCTTTTACTTTCATAGACAACATTACAGGACTATGTTGTTTGTTCAGAAGTCCTTATGAAAGAATGCAACAGGTCATGTTTTGATTTAACACAAAATCACCACATGGTTCCATATTGTCCCCAAATTACTCTGAGATCTGAAATTAGAATCACTACTTTCTGCCGAGATAAATGTTTATACAACACATTGTTATGTAACAGGAATGTATTTAACAATGCCATTTTGAAATTTTGTTTGAAATGTATCCAGCTGCTATGTCTTGCATACATGTGATTAGGGGGTAATTGTAGTAGTGCGTCATTAGGAACAACATTGAATTTGCTAGTTTTGGTTTTATTTCTCGCTTAGTGTTTTTTTGTTGGGTTTCTTTTTGTTTTGTTTTGTTTTGTTTTTTTGGTACAGGGGATCAAACTCGGGTCCTTAAGCTTGCACAGCAGGTGGCGAAAACACTGAGCTAAATCCCCGGCCCAATTCTCCTTTAATGTTAATGAATCACGTCACCTTGGAAAAGTGCCTTTATTTCTTTACATTGCATTCCTCTATTATGGGAAGAATGAACAGATTTCTAAGTATTCACCAGCACCAATGTGCAATGAATTTAAAATAAGCTTAAAGGATGAAATACGCTCTTCTTGTAAGTTTTGGAATGCATTTTTATGTCCAGTTTTCTATAAATCCAATTATATCTTTTCCTTTTCCCTCTTCTTTTTGTAGGTGTGATGGTTAATTAATGTATTAATTTGACTGAGATATGAGATGTCCAAATACTTACCTAACCATTAATTTGGTTATTTCAGTGAAGATGTTTGAGCCTCCTTAATCATTTAAGTTAATTCCATATAGTAAATGACACACACACACACACACACACACACACACACACACAAAATACTATTAGTTCTATTCTCTTGATTACCCTAATATGGTATGTCCTTTCTCATACTTGAAAATTAATAAATGCACACTGGTATATAGTTCACTTTTATATTTTATATTATTTATAAATAGGTTATTCTCATTTCCAAATTTCCAACCTCTTTTTCAACAGATTTTTAAACTCCAGTGTTAGAATTTAAAATCATCTCTCTTTGGTGCATGTGCTGCCAGTACTCGGCATATAAATAATTGATGGAAATCTCAAAAAGTTTTTCTCATAATTTCCAGGCATATCAGTAAGTACTGCCAAGAAACGTGAATTGCCTCCCTTTTATCTAGATAGCTAATATACCAAGTAAACTTAGAAGTATGATCTGTGTGTTCAACATGATACATCTAGACAACAATGTTACAGTAGAAGTAAACTATAATTACTACACAGAATGAATGAAATGCTATGATCGGTGTGTAATTTATATGTAGCAGAAACATGGAAAAATACTAAATTGGCCAACTTTAGTAATTCTGAATAATACCTTTGCTGTGGTTTGAATGTGGTTTGTCCCCTTGGAGTTCATGGGTTGGAAGCTTGGTTCCCTGTTTAGTGATGATAAGTGGTAGAATTTTCATGAGGCAGACTAATAGGAGTCAAGACATTTGAGACCATAATCTTAAAAGGAATTAAAGTAGGTCTTATGGGACTCTGAGCTAGTTCTCAAGATAAAAGATCAATCTGGACACCTGAGCCACTCTCTGGCTTCCTACATCACTATGTGATCTTTCCGTTTCTCAGGCACTCATGTCATTGTGAAACCTTCCACCATAAGGTCCTCACCAGTGGCAAGCCATTGTAAGTGCCATACCCTGGAATCTTCAAAACCACACATTAAATAAATGCTGTTTCTACACAAAGTACCCAGCTTTAGATATCTCATTATAGTAACATACAAAAAACTCATACAATCTTTTTATATATTAAGAATCGAAAACACTATTTTTCCCCATTTCCCTGCCATGCCTTCAACCCCTCCATCCCTCCCTATTTACCAAGGCTTTATTTCTGTTTTTTCCTTTTCTCATATTTCTTCCTTTCCCTTCTTTCCTTTTCCCTACCTCTCCCACTTCCCCTTCCCCTTTGGAACTTTTCTTCCTATTTCACATTATCTACTCTACATTTTGATCCTTATTTACTCTTTTAGGAAAACACTATTTTTTGCATATGTCCCTTCAGCTATTTTTTATTTAGATTCAATTATATATTGTCTGTGTATTTCTTACAATAATATTAATAATAATTGATATCAGTTAAAATTCAAACTTTGATAACATAATACATACATACATTTACTGGGAATATGCTTGATAAAAATATTCCAATTATGGCTATTTTCCTAGATCTTGGGTGCAGAGAGCAGAATGACTAAGAAAGATCTTCCATAAAATAACTAAAGATAATATTTTATAAGGCATCTTGGATTCTTTTCAATTTTTATATATAAATGATTTAGGCACATTTGAACAGAAATGAAGAAAATGTGAGGGTAGTAACCTTATCTTATTAAATCACTTCCTTCCCATCACCTTCTTATTTACTGTGTACTTAATAATATTTAAACTATGTAAAAGGAATGAATGAAAAATTTTAGTAGAATTTAATATCATATAAATTTATTTTCTCAAAGAAGGCTGAAATTTTTAAATCAAAGAAAATTGCAAAATAGCTATGAAGATAAAATGTCTAAGTAGTTAGTGATTATACCTGTAAAGAAATAAGACTAAAATCCAGTTGAATATTCTGGACAACTGAACACCCGTGAATTCTGTTGCTATTGACTCTGAGTACAAACTTGGCCAAAAAATTAGTTTCTAGATGACTGCTAATTGTACAGCAGTTCACATTATTCGAATGTACTGTATTTGAGAGTAGTTTGTTTTATTTCTCTCTCATAATTATTTAATAACACAGCTTAAAGAACAACAACAATCATAGACTTCCATGTATTAAAAGATGCACAAGAACAACCCATCAGTCTCTCAACATGAAATGTTTTACTTTCAATTAACTACATCGAGCTACATCAGACGTATACAAAATGTAAACACACAATTTTGAAACAACTTTGCCCTGAATCATTACACTCAAATTACCAGAAAATGTTGTAAGATGTAAAAATCATTAAATTAGACTTGTAGACAGTTAGTACCATGATATCTGCAAAAAACGGTCACAGAATGGGGTGACATTGCTACAGTAAAACTACTATTCACATGCATTTAGATGAACAATTTCTTCACTGTTCATCTGTATAAACAAATAGAAATAAATAAATTGATGCTGACTCTTTTTCCATTTTAACAATAGCAAATAATCATTTTTGTTACTGGAACTGAGTCAAAAAAGCATCCCCGTTTGTCTCAACAAGCAATGCATTCCCAGTGAATTTTTACTATTTGTTTGATATTTTTTAAATGTAAAATATATTTGTGCTGTTTTAATTGTATTCTAATTATTATAAGATTATCTCAATAAAACTGTAATTAGAGTCAAAGAAAAACTTTTAACAATAAAATTCAATTTTCAGACTTATTTTGTATTTATTAGTTTAAGTTTTCTGTATATGCAATTTGCGTTAAACTTAGTGAGTAGCTAGATGAACATCTTAATTCATTTTTGTTTCTCTTCTCCTTCCTACCCAATTCAGTCCCTCCATCTCTAAATCCCCTGTCCCTATTTTCATTACGGTTGTTATTATTTTTAGTTCAAGTTTACAACATTTACTGTTTACATTCATTGTGGGTATTTGGTATGAGTACATGACACATTGTAAATCTCCTTACTTTCCCTTAGCCTCCCCCCCACCCAGAATCTTGGTCACCTGGACCCCTTCCCATTTGTAAAAGATCAATCTCCCTATTTCCTTATATCTCTTCCTTGTTTTGCTCTTTATTGGTAATTTTCCTTAATACCACACTGTATTTCTTTGTGTGTCTGATTTATTTCATTTAACATTGTATTTTCCACATGTAGCAATTTTTCTAAACATGTTTCAAATTTATCCTTCTTTATACCCAAGTAGTATTCCATGAAGTATAGATACTGCATTTTCTTTATTTATTCTTTTATTTATTTATTCTGTTGATGGACACACAGGATTCTTCCAAAAGTTAGCTATAATGAATTGTGCTGCTATAAACAATGGTATGTATGGATCTCTGTGATAAGATATTTTTAGAATTTTGGGGAAGATACATAGAAGAAGAATAGATGCATTAAATGGAATTTGTAATTTTAATTCTTTGAGAAATCTCCATACTGATTTCCATAATTGTTGTATTAGTTTACATTCCCACCAACAATGTAGGAGGGTTCCTTTTTCACTGCAGCCCCATGAGCATTTATTACTTGATATCTTGATAATTGCCATTCTCATTGATGTAAGATGAAATCTTAGCATTGTTTTAATTTGCATTTCTTTACTGGTCAGAGATGTTGAATATTTTTTCATGTGTTTCTTGGTCATTTGTACTTCTGAGAAGTGTCTGTTTCATTTGCCCATTTTTTGATGGAGTCTTTTATTTTGGAGGGTCAAATATATTTGAGTTTTTTATGTATTTTAGAAATTTGTCTTCCTGTTGAGGAATAGCTCGCAAAAATTTTTCCCATATTTTAGATTGCCTCTTTACTCTGCTGTGTTTCCTTTCCTATGCAGAAGCCTTTTAACTTGAAACAATCCCACACATTGATTCCTTGTGCAGCTACAGTACTGTTCAAAAAGACCTTGCCTACACCTATGACAAGTGTTTTACCTATTTTATTTTCCAATAAATTCATTGTTTCTGTTTTACTGTTTAGATCTTTGATCCATTTTGATTTAATTTAATACATGGTGAGATACAATGTTCCAACTTTAATCGTCTGCAAATAAAAAGCTATTTTTTCAGCACCATTTATTGAATAAGCTATTCTTACTCTAATATATGGTTTTTGCCCCCTGGTTGAAGATCAAATAGCTCAATGTGTATGGGAATGTTTCTGTATAATCTGTTCTGTTCCATGTTTGGTTTTGTGCTTATACCATGATATTTTATTACTGTTGCTTTGTAGTATAACTTGAAGTTAGGAATTATAATATGTCCTGGTTTGCTCTTGTTGCCCAGGATTGCTTTTGCTACTCTTGGTCTCTTCTGGTTTCATATGGATTTTAGATTTTTTTTTTTTTTTTTTTTTGGTACCGGGGATCGAACTGGAACCTTGTACTTATGAGGCAGGTGCAGTGCCACTGAGCTAAATCCCCAGCCTGGATTTTAGAAATTTTTTTCTGTAGTTCTATGAGGAACACTAATGATATTTTGACTGGGATTGTATTGAATCTATGTGTAAGTTTTGGGAGTATAGTCATTTTGATAGTACTAGTTTTGCCTATGCATTAACAGGGGAAATCTTTACTTTTTTTATGTCCTCTTCAATCTTTTTTTCCAGAGTCCTGTAGTTTTTGTAGTAGAGTTCCCTCACTTCCTTGGTTAGATTAATCCCTAGGTATTTAATTTTTGCTTATGCTTGTGTGTATGGTATTATTCTCCTAAATTCTTTCTCATTGAGTTAATTATTTGTATACATGAATGATACTTATTTTTGTCTGTTTTGTAATCCTGCTACATTGTTAGAACAGTTTATTAATTCTAAGAGTTTTTGGTAGAAGTCTTTGGGTCTTCTATGTTGAGTATCATGCAATTTTCAAATACTGACTATTTGAATTCTTCCTTTTATATGTGTATCCCTTTTACTTCTTTGCTTGCTAATTTTCCTGGCTAATTTTTTAGTACTATTTCAAACAGAAGTTGTGAAAGTGGGCATTTTCATCTTGATTTTAGAAGGAAAGCTTCCAGTTTTTCTCTATTTAGTATAGTGTTAGCTGTTGGTTTGTAAAATACAATTTTTATCAAATTCAGATAAGGTTCTTCTACACCTACTTTCTTCATGGTTTTATAATGAAAGATTGTTGGGCTTTGTCCAAAGCTTTTTCAACATCTATTGATGTGATTGTGTGATTTTTGTCTTAGCTTCTGTTTGTGTGGTGTATTACATTTATTGATTTGCATATGTGGAACCATCCTTGCAAACTTGTGATAAAACCAACTTGGACATGATGTATAATTCTTTTGATTTTGTGTTGCATTGTATTTGCCAGTATCTTGCTGAGGACTTTTGCATCTATGTTCATGAAAGAGTTTGGCCTGCAGTTTTCATTTCTAGTTGAGTCTTTTTCTAGTTTTGTCATCAGTGTGATGCTGTTTTCCAGAAATAAGTTTGGAAGCACTCTGTCCCTTTCAATTTCCTTGAAGATTTTGAGGAGTATTGGGTATATAAAATCCATAAAGGTTTTGGAGAATTCAACATAGAATCTGTCAGGTCATGGGCTTTTATTAGTTGTAGATATTTTTATTACTGACTCAATTTCATTGCTTATTACTGGATTGTTCAAAAATTTTATGTCTTCTCATTTAGTTTTGGTAATTTGTATGTATGTAGGAGTCTGTCCATTTCTTCAAGGCTTTCATATTTGTTGGAATACGATTTTTCATAGTAGTTACTATCTTATGGATATATGGTGGGGTCCATTATGATTTTGCCTTTTTACTTCTAATTCCCTTTATGTGACTCATTCCTTGATTTATTTTGGTAAGTTTGGCTCAGTGTACAGACATTTTGCTTATTCATTCAAAGAACCAGATCTATGATTCATTATTATTTTAGTCTCAATTTCATTAATTTCCACTATAATCTTTGTGATTTCCCTCTTTATTTTTGATTTGGGCTTGGATTATGGCTATTTCTCAAGCATCTTGAGGTTCTTCATTAGGTTATTTATTTGAACTTGGTCTGTTTTTCTAATGTGAACATTGATTGCAATAAGCTTCTCTCTTAGGACTACTTTTATTTTGTTCCATAAAGTCTGATGTTTCATATTAGCTGGGGATTTTTAGTTCCAGAAATTGTTTAATTTCTTTTGTGTGATATATTCTGTAACTCATCAGGTGTTCGGGAGTGTATTATTAAGTTTCCAGGTGTTTCTAAATTTTATGTGACTTTTTCTGTTTAATTTCTAGTTTCATTTTGCTATCATCTGATAATAAACCTGGGGTGATTTTGATTCTTTTATGTTTATTTAAGAAGTCTTTTAAGAAGTGTCTATCTTAAGAAGTCTATTTAAGAAGTGAGCTAGTAAGTAGACTATTTTGGAGAAAGTTCCATGCGCCACTGAGAAGTATGTGTACTCTGCTATAGTAGGATGGGGCACTCTGTAGATAACTGCTAAGTCCATAGGTTCCAGGGTGTGATTCAGCTCTGATTTTTCTCTGATTATTTTTGTTTAGTTGATCTATTGTTTTGCAAAAGTAGATTATTAAGGACACCCAAAATGATGATGTTAGTGTTTATTTTGTCTTTTATGTCCAGCAGAGTTGGTTTTATGAAGATGGTTGCTCTAGTATTCAGTACATATACATTTGCAAGTTTTATCTCTTCTTGTTGAATTATTCCCTTAACTAGTATATAGTGAAATTATTTGTCTCTCCTGATTAGTTTTAATTTGAAGTTTACTTTGTCTGAGATTAAAATTGCTATCCCTGCTTGTTTTCAAATTCCTGGCACATAAAATATTATTTACCATCCTTTCCTATTTTTAGTCTATGAATATCTTTTTGGATTATATGAGTTTCTTGAAAGCAACCAATTATTGGATTCTGTTTTTTGATTCAGTCCACCAAGATGTTTCTCTAATTGGAGAGCTGAGAACTTTAGCATTGATAGACATTACTGAGAAGATTTAAATCCTATCATTATGTACTTTTTCTGTTGAAGATTCCTTTCTTTTGCTTTCCCTGATCTTGTTTATTTTATTTTATCTATTTGCTTAGATTAATATATTCATTTCATTTGCATGTTTGACTTTCTTGACTTCATCATATCTGTCTAGGATATTTCTGAGTATTTTTTGTAGTGCTGGTTTTGTATTCATATCTCTCTTGAGTCTTTTCTTTTCATGGAATGGTCTTTTTTCTGTCTATTTTGAAATAAAATTTTGCCATATATGTTAATCTGGGTTGGAAGTTGTTTGCTTCAGGGCTAGAGTTACTTCACTCCAATGTCTTTAGGCCTTTAGAATTTGTGTTGAGAAAATTGCTGTGGTTTAAATGGCTTTATCTTTATATTTGATTTTTTTGTGTGTGTTTCTCTGACAGCTTTTAACATTCTGTTCTTTTGTTGGACATTTCGTATTTTAATTATTATATATCATTGGGAACGTCTTTTTTGCCATAATTGATGTTCTGTGAGCTGTACTTACTTGTATATTGAAACTTTCTTCAAATTTCTCTTTATGATTTCATTACTTCAATTATTTTTGTTTATCTTAGAGTTTCTACCTGTAGCCATAGGTTCTTTATCTTAGTGCCAACTAGAAGCTTTTGAAAAACTTTTTCTTCTCTTTTTTTTGAGCTGTCTCTAATTCCTTTAATTTACTATTTTGTCCTTGAGTCTTTGATTTCAGAAACCCTGTGTACACATTGGTCATATCTGTACTTATGAATACTATTCAGTTTTTATATCTGGTATGTCAGATATATTTTCATGGATTCTATATCATTGGTAAATTTAGTATTCATGCTTTGGACCCTTTTGATCAGGTCTTCCAATTTTTAATTTGTTCCTCATAAATCCACAGTGGTCATTCTGTTGGATAATTTAGTAAACTTTTAGGTCATGTCCTCTTTGTACTTGCCAAGTTTCTTTACCTTTTCTTTAAATATTTCATAAAAGTCTGCTAACAGGTGTTTCCTTTCCTCTCCATCACTGCCCCCTAGATCTGTCTTGGGAGGTTTAGGAGGCCTTGGAGGCCTTTTGTTACCTTGTTTTCCCATGTTCCGGTATATATATATATATATATATATATATATATGTTTTTCTTCCCTTCAGAGCTGAGCATTGAAGTCTAGTACAGTGAAGAAGTCTTGTAGTTGACATGAAAGTATTTTTAGTTAAACTCTATATTCTAATAATAGATTTTTGTGCTTCATTTGTTCAGAGATGGTGTTTTCCCCTTCACCTATTTAATTTATGTTATTTGGACCCTGTCATTTTGTGGTGAGGAGGGAGATACTACCGTTTATAACAGTATTAAAAGATCTGATCGTGGATTGTTTACATGTGTTATACCATGATTTACAGTTATACCTTTATAATCAACAATATATTATTAGTAATAATCTGTGATGTGGAGAGAGAAGGAAAAGTAAGAGATGTAGGGATGGGTGAAAGAGGAATATTAATTATGAGGGTAAGAGGTAGATAAGAGAAATAATAATATGTAAAACTTTGATAGGGTATTTCTGTTGGAGATCTTTTATATTTGGCATTCAGGATTAGTGTTGAATGTTTTAGGAAGATACTTGTGGAGGTGGGCTGAAGGAGGAATAAGGTGCATTTGGGAGCTGAGGGTAGCTATGAAGTTATCAGAACCTGTTGCTATATTTGTGTACAATATGGTGGAAAAGAAGCAAGAAAAGACAAGAGCTAGGTAAGATAGGGAAGAGCAAAAAGAATGGAATACAGAAGAAAGAAGGTTAATACAAGAGAAAGGAGTGACTGGGAAAGAACAGATTATAAGGTAAAAAATAGGAATTTAAAAAATGATAGAAACATGTAAAAGTAGGCAAATAGAATTTCTAATAATGCTAAAATTGAATAAAATTGAATAGGGAGAGGAGAAGAAGGCGAACAATAAACCACAAAATCACAGCAAAAAGTGGGGGAAAGAAAAAAGTAACAAAGATTCAGCAGAACCCAGTTCAAGCACTCCAACAAGAGCTCATACATGCAATTCCCACATGTCCATTGTACTGTATAGCCATAGAGTCAATATAATTCCCTGCTTGTGTCAGCTGTGATCTGTTTTCATATAGTCATATAAATTTTCTCCCCTTCAGGCACCAAGCAGAGTCTGACCCTGACCACAGTCTTGGCTTAGAGACTCTTCCCTCAAGGAGTAGTAGCAGACTTGGTAGGCATGGGGCATGGAGTGCCAGGTGGAGACTCAAGTGATCCCAGGATGGCATAGAAAATCAGTCCAAGACACAGGTGGGCATGGGATTGGCTTAGGGAGATGGGCAGGGATTCAGGTGGACCACAAGAAAGTATAGGGCACAGTTAAAGGACAGACCCACTGCACTGGGTGGAGACTCTGCCAGGCCAAAGGTCCTAGAGATTCAGGCAGGCCCAGGAGTGAATTGGGGAGCCAGATAGAACATCCAGTGGGCCCAAGAATGGCACGGGATGCCAGGTGGAGACTCAGACAAACATAAGACTTGTATGGTGCATCGGAAGTGGGTTCAAGTAAGCCAAAGCAGGCTCAGGGTGCTAGATGGAAACTCAGATGGGTCCAGGACACCAGAGGGAGACACAGGCAAGTGTGGAGCTCCATTTGGCCTCTCAGGTGGGCAGAAGCAGCCAGGTGGATATGGTAGGTACTATTCACTTGTTTATCCTATCTCTGCCTAGAGCTGCAGGGTGGGAGTCATGAGATTCCCCTGCCCTTGGTGAGCACTGATGAGAATGCCTCAAGGCTGCAGCTTCCTCAGTGTTTGGAGAGGGAATGATGGGGACGGCCGGCTATAACTAGAGTCTATTCTGAGAGACTATTCCCTGCGGTACTTCCTTGTTCACTCAGAATATTGGGAAGTTCTCAAGATGAATGCTTCCTGCATGAATGGGGTTGGGGGCAGTGTGGACAGATCCTGGCAGAACAGATCCTTCTTTTTTTCTTAACTATCCAGATTTTTAGTGTGATCTACATATATATTCTGTCAAGTTAGTATTCTGTATCAGGGTGTAAGCCTCTCCTCTACTTCCAGTACCTATATTTTCAGTTGATCTTCCCTGAGTGTCTCTGACACAACTCCTTCTCCACTAAACCATGTTTCTCAAGCTCAGATGTATGTTTGTGTGTGTGTGTGTGTGCTTTTTCAGGAAAGTATAAACTATCAAAATACTTTTAAAGAAAAATATATTACAATATGAAAAAAAATTCCCTTTCGAAAGTAGAATGAAAATGTAGATTCAAGGAAAAATAAGCTTCGTATTTCTCCTGTTAAATAACAACTTATTCATGTATTGTTGAGGTGAATACATGAATTGTTGAGGTGTCAATTTACCACAGTATTCCAATTACATTTGATGTATTTGAAAAAGTGATTTAAAATTTATTTTGACATTCTGACATTTACAAATATGGTTGAAATTGCATCCTTTTCTACTGTTTAAGTTTACAATGCAATACTTTAAATATGAATTTTCTGTTGTATCAGGTATACATCTATGTCCAAACTTTTTAAAGGGGTGCTGGGGGCAAAAACATTTGAAGACATCTACTGAAGACTAACAAGACTCTGAAAGTTCATCACTTAAGTTTAATCCTCTTTTCACTACATTTTATTATTTAGGGTATTCTACAATGGTTTTCAAAAAATTGCCTCCATTGATCCCTCCCTTGATTCCCATATATCTCACATACTTATCTCTATATTGAAGATGTTCACTCTAATACAACTCTCCTTAGTTTAAAAGCCAAAACACTGTATCTATTACTTGTTGAAAAATATAGATTCTTATTTAGTACTTTTGAAATAAGGTCTGGAAATCTTTCTTTTTCTACTTTGTTTGCAGCCCATGCCATTTACAATCACCTTGAGGAATGGATATATGTATATAGTAGAGCTTGATTTTTTAATTCCCTTCCCCTTCCCTCCCATCTCCCAGCCTCCTCCTCTAAATCCCTTTTCCCCATTTTCATTCTTGTTGATATTATTAATCTTATTTGATGATTATGACATACAATATTTATATTCATTAAGGTGTTTAAGTTTCTGTAGAATGCGTATCTTTATTCTACTTATTTCACCCTTCCCTCTCTCTTTCCTCTTGACCTCAGTCTCCTGGATATATTCTCATTTATAAAAAATTTATTCTCTTTTCTGCTTTCTAGATAACCTCATTGTGTTCTTTATTGGTAGTATGACTTACTCAAATGAGAGATACTATACAGTATTTAAACATGTGTGTCTGAAAATAGTGCTTCCATTTTTTTACAAATATCTCAAATTTGTCCTTCTGCATTTATGTACAGACACCATGTTTTCTTTATACAATTGTCTGTTGATGGGTATACAGGCTGCTTCGAGGATTTAGCTATTGTGAATTTTGATAATATAAACATTGGTATGCATGTAACACTAAACTATGATGTCTTTAACTCTCTAAAGAAGATAGAAGGGGGATAGCTGGATCATATGACATTTCTAAATTTAGTCCCTTGAGAAATGTTCATGCTGATTTCCATAATGGTAGTGCTAGTTTACATTTCCAGCAGTAATGTAGGAGGGTTCCTTTTTCATCAGAGTCATGCCAGCATTTATTTTTTGACTTCTTGATCATTGCCATTTTTTTCTCATATAAAATGGAATCTTAGCATTATTTTAAATTGCCTTTCTTTAATAGCCAGAGATGTCAAACATTTTTTCATATGTTTGTTGACCATTTGTACTTCTTCCTCTGAAAAATGTCTATTGATTTCACTTGTCCAGTTTTTGATTGGGTCTTTTATTTTAGGTGGTTTAATTTTTTGTTATTTATACATTCTACATACTATATTAGTCTTAGAGGAAGAGCTGAGAAAAATTTTCCCGTTCTGTAGGTTATCTCTTTACATTACTAATTCATTCCTTTGCTATGTAGATGATTTTTAATTTGATGTTATCCCAGTTGTTGATTTTTGATGTTATTTCTTGTGCAATTGCAGTTCTGTTTAGGAACAGAACTGCTATTCTTAGGACTCAATATTCGTTTCCTATTCTTAGGACTTCAAGTGTTTTACCTATTTCTTCTTCCAGTAGGTTCAATGTTTCTGTTTTAACATCAAGGTCTTTAAGCCTTTCTAATTCTAGTATTTGGTGACCAGTATGGGCCCAATTAAAATCTTCTGCAAACAGATATCCAGTTTTCCCAGCACTGCTTATTGAATAGGTTATCTTTCTTCCAATGCATGCTTTTGCCCCCTTTTTCAAAGATCAAATAGCTGAATTTGTAAGGGATGTTTCTTTACCCTCTGTTTTGTTCCTTTGATCCATATGTCTGTTTGTTTTCCAGTATCAAGCCATTTTTATCGTTGTTGCTTTGTCGTATAGCTTGAAGTTAGGAATTGTGATGCCTCATGATTTGATCTTGTTGCCCAAGATTTCTTTTGCTATTCTTTGTCGTTTCAGAATCCATATGGATTTTAGGATTATATTGTCTAGATCTGTGAAGTATGCTGTTAGTATTTTGATTGACACTGCATTAAATTTATATAACAATTTTTGGAATGTGGCCATTTTGACTATATAAGTTTTGCTTATCAAGGACCAAGGGACATCTTTATAACATCCAATGTCCTTTTCAATTTTCTTATTCAGACTAGTATAGTTTCCTTTGTAGAGGTCTTTCACATCCTTGGTTAAGTTAATTCTTATGTATTTCATTTTTCTTCATAGCAGTATGAATGGTATTGTTTTCATAATTTTCTTATCGGTAATTTCATTGTTCGTGTACACAAAAGCTATTGATTTTGGGGGTTTGATTTTGTATCCTGCTACATTACTGAAATTGGTGATTAATTCTAAGAATTTTGGTGAAATTATTTAGGTCTTCTATATAAAGTATCAAGTCTTCTGAAAATATTCATTTGAGTTCTTCCTTTCCTATATGTATCCCTTTTTTTTTCTCTTTACTGATTGCTCATTCATGTTTCTAGTACTATGTTGAATAGAAGTGGTGGTAGTGGACATATTTGTCTTGTCTCTGATTTTAGAGAGAATGTTTTTCATTTTTTTTCATTTAATATGATGTTGACTTTTAACTTGTCATAAAATCTTTTTTGTTGGATTCAGGTATATTCTTCTATACCTATTTTCTTCAGGGTTATTATCGTGAAGGTGTTTTCTGCATTTATTTATCTAATCATGTAGTTTTTACTTTGATTCAGTTTATTGATGTATTATATATATTGATTTGATCATGGTGAATCATCCTTGTATCTCCTGGCTGAAACCTACATGGTCATGATGTATGATCTTTTTCATGATGTGGTGCATTCTTTTTGCTAATATCTTGTTTAATATTTTTAGACCTAAGTTCATTTAAATTGCCCTATAGTTTTCTTTTTTAGTTGGGTCTTTCTCTGGTTTTATAAACAGAGTGATATTGGCTTCCATGAATGAATTTGGAATCACTCTGTCCCTTTCAATTTCTTGAGGAACTTGAGAAGTATAGATGATATGACAAACCTAAGTTTTGTAAGTTTCAGCACTAAATCCATCAGGTGTTGGGCTTTTTTAGTTGGTAGATTTTTTTATTACTGTCTCAATTTTACTGCTTGCTATTGGATTGTTCTATATTTTTGTTTCCTTCTGGGTTAGCTTTGATAATCTGTGTTAGTCTAGGTATCTGTCGACTTCAAAATTTTCAAGTTCACTGGGATACAGCTTTTCATAGTAGTTACTATCTTCTGGATTTCAATATTGTCTGAACTGAGAACTTGCCTTTTTCTATTATTGCACTGATGCTAGTTTTTTCTCTATTTTTCTTGGTAAGTTTAGTTAAGGATTTATGTATTGTGTTTATTCTTTCAAAGAACTAACTCTTCATTCATTGATTCTTTTCATTTTAAATCTATTTTTCATTGATTTTCACTCTAATATTTACGTTTATTTTCTTTAATTTTGGCATGGGCCTGGGTTGTTATTTTTCAAGTATTTTGAGGTTCTTTATCAGGTTATTTATTTAAGCTCCCTGTTTTCTTAATGTGAGCATTGATTGCAGTGAACTTCCCACTTAGAACTGCTTTCACAGTTTCTCAGAAGTTCCAGTGAGTTAGGCAGGCATTGTTATTAACATTCAGAGATTTTCAAATGTATTCCTTGACTTTTTCTGTGACCCACTGATTGTTTAGGAGTGTGTTATTAATTTTTCAGATGCTTCTATATTTTCTGTGATTTCTTCTTCATTGATTTCTATTTTCATTGCACAGTTGCCTGATAGTTTATGTGGGGTCATTATGATACATTTCTATTTATTTAAACAAGCTTTGTGGACCACTATGTGATCTATTTTGGCAAAAGTATTATGTGTTGCAAAAAAGAATGTATACTCTGATGTAGTGATCTGGAATACTATGTAGATATCTATTAAGTCTGTATGTCCAAGGATGTAGTTCAGCTCTGCTACTTCTTTAACTTTTGTTAAATTTGATCTCTTTGCCAAAGTTGGTTGTTAAGATTCCCCACTATGGTCATATTAATATTTATTTGATTTTTGATGTGTAGAAACATTCGTTATAATAAGATAGGTGTTCTAAAATTTAGTTCATAAATATTTATAAATGTCATCTCTTTTGTTGGATTAGTCAGTTTAGTACTACACAATGACTTTCTATGTTTCTTCTAATCAGGCTTAGCTTGAAGTTTACCACCTCAGATATTCACATATCTACCCCTGCTTTTTTTTGGTTCCTGGTGCATAAGTTAATTTTTTAGTCTATAAATATCTTCTTGGATTAGATGTGTTTGTTTAATGCAATAGACTGTTAGATTCTGTTTTTTGCTTAAGTCTGCCAATCTGTGCCTTTTAGTTGGAGATTTGCTCTCATTAACATTGAGTGATATTACTGAGAAATGTTGATTATTTACTATCATTTCATTCTTTATTGGTGACTCCTTTTTCATTTCCTATCAGTTTTGGTTGTTGTTTTTCAAACATTTAATCTGAGTTTTTAGCTTTATTCATTTCATTGCTTCTTTCAAGAATATTTTTGAGTATTTTGTGGAGTTCTGGTTTAGTATTCATATATCTTTTGACCTCATCTTTTTCATGAAATGTCTTTATTTTTCAATCTATTTTGAAAGAAAATTTCATGGGATTTGTTACCCTAGGGTAGAAGTTGTTTGCTCTTTGGGCTTGAAATACTTAACTCTGTCCTTTAAGGTTTGTGTTGAGAAGTCTGCAGGAGTTTTAATAGGTTTAATTTTATATGTGATTATTTTATTTTGTCTGACTGCTTTTAAAATTCTATTTTTGTGCATATGTTAATTTAATAAGGATATGAGTAGTTGAGCTTTTTTCATCATAGTTGATGTTCTGGAAGCCTCACTTATTTGTATGTTGAACTTTTTCTCATATTTGTGAAATTTTCTGCTATGATTTCTGTAAACATATTAATAATTCCATTTGTATTATCTTCTAGCTTGTCTCTAACTCCAGTTAGACTTAGGTTGCACTCCTTAGTGTCAACTCCTTGCTGCTGTATGGTCTTTTCTTATTCTCTTAGATTACTTGTGGCTTTTTACAATTTTTGGTAGAGTTCTGCTACCTGGTATTTGCTTTCCTCTCAATTTGTGCCCCTTTGATCCACCTTAGGAGAGTTGAGAGACTTTTGGGATCTTTTGTTGCCTTGTCTTCCCATGATCTTGTGTGTATGTATATTATGTATATCCATATTTTGTTACTGTGGGTTGAGGTCTGGTAGAATGTAGAAAGCTGGTATGAAGATTGTATTTGTAGGATAATGCATCCCTGTGGTTTATCATCGGCTTTGTATGTCTAGAGATAATATTTACTCTTTCAGTTAAGTGCTTTGGACTCTGTCCTTATGTTCTACAGAAGGAATTATTTTGGGTCATAACAGCATCAATAGATCCAATTATATATCACTAATGTAAGATGTACTTTCCTTTTACATTTGCCCCCTAATCAATATTCTGTTTAGACTATGTTCATTTCTTATTAGCAGTTGTTCTGAAATGTGGTGGAAGAAGCAGTGGGAAAAGATTGAAAGTTTGCGAAAGAGGAGAGCAAGACAGTAAGAGGTGAAGTTAGTCATAGGGGCAACAGAGATAGGTGGAAGAAAAAGAGAAATTTATATAGTCTGTCAGATTTTGTTGGAATACTTTTAGTTGAATTGAATGGCTAGTGTTAAAAGTATAAAGATGATTATTTGTGGGAGTGAGAATGTGATATATGAGGAGAGTAATGTGTTTTGTTTTGTTTTGTTTTGAGACAGCATCTCACTTTATGGTGCAGGCTGGCCTTGAACTCACTATGAATCCCAGGCTATTTTAGAACTCACAACAATCCCCCTACCTCAGCCTCCCTAATACTGGGATTACAGTGTCCACAACCATAACTTGCTAGGGTGGTATATTTTGTATTTGAGGAATTCTATGTAATTGTCAGAACCTGTTGACAGGTTTGTATATTTGTAATGTGGAAAAGAGGTTTTGGAAGAAAAGGGGCTTGCTAAGATAAATTAAAGCCAAGGAATAGGAAGAAGTAGTGACTGTGTTGATGCAACAGAAGACTGGAATGAAATAGGAAGAAAACGCCTAAAGGAATAAGGGAAGTAGAAGGGGTAGGGGAAGGAAAAGAAGGGAAAAGAAAAAATATGAGAAAAGACGATAGGAATGACAGAGAAGAATGTGGCAAATTAGAAACTTGAGAGGAAGAGTTTAGATACTGGAAAAAAGAATTAAGGATATAATTTCTGCAGGATCTTGAGATGAAGAAACTAGACAAGGGGATGAGAAGAGGGAGAGACATTAGACACCAACTAAATCAAATAAATAGAATAAAAATAAAAACAAATACCAAACAACCAATCAAAACAAACCATAAAAAAATAATGACTGGGGCAGGGATTTAGCTCACTGGTTCTGGCCCCTGCCGCGCAAGCGCAAGGTCCTGAGTTTGATCCCTGGTACCAAAAAAAAAAAAAAAAAAAGAAAGAAAGAAAGAAAGAAAGAAAGGAAGAAAAATAACGTCAAACCAAACTATACAACACACACAGAAAAACCTTCAGAAGATATGACAGGAACTCAGTTTAATCACTCCAACAAGAGAAAGTACATGTGATTTTACTACTTTTAACTGTACTGCTATAAATTTGGATATGCATGTATCAGTATAATATGACATTTTTAACTCTTTTGGGAAGAAACTTAGAAGAGGAATAGCTGGCTACTTATAGTTTTTTGAGGGATTCTCATAGTCTTTGAACTGCTTTACATTCCCACCAACAATGTAAATAGGTTCCTTTTTCCCCACACCCTTGCCAGCAATTGTTACTGTTTGATTTCTTCATGATAGCTATTTTTTCCAAAGTAAGATGGAATCTCAGAATTATTGTAATTTGAATTTCTCTAATAGCCAGAGATGTTTAACATTATTTCTTGTATTTATTGGTCATTTGTACTTCTTCTGAGAAGTATCTATTTATTTCATTTGCCCATTTTTTTAACAGGATCTTTTATTTTGTGTGTTCCATTCTTTCATTCCAAATCTCTGGCTGCCTTAAAAGCTAATCTCTCTCCCTCTCCTTATCTCCCTCTCTCTCTCAATATATATATGTGTGTGTGTGTATATATATATATATATATATATATATATATAAAATCTTTTTAAAATTTATAAGGCCTCCACTTTTTTTCTTCTCTTTTTTTAGTGTGGGAGTTACTGCAGGTTGGGGACTAGAGAAGTGAGGAGAGCTTGTGGCTTATATGGAGTTTTTAGTAGGATATTGCCTCCCCATGAATAATTTTCAGCTTTGTATGTCCAGTGGTAGTATTTATTTTTTCTGTTATTTACTTTAAATTATTTAGACTCTGTCACTATATTTTCCCAAAAGAATAGTTTCTATTTGTAGCAGCATCCACAGATTCAATCTTACCGTTCTATATGATAGTCCTTGTAGATACTCTTCCCCCTTTTGTCTATTCCCTTTGCACCCTGTAACAGTTTATTATTTGTGGTTTCTCTGCACTCAGATTGATGAAATGATAAATGTAAACATATTGTGTACCTAAAATGTACCAATAAAAGAATTTAAGAAAAAAAAAAACTGGTTTCGGACCACAGGAGCTGAGTCTGTGATCTCCAGTCCATACTTCTCAGTGTTACTCCCCATAGTCTGCTCTCCAACTGCTGGCAGGCTCCCTTGACTATCCTTCCCTCATCCACTCTGGGAACTTGGCAATGTGAAACTGCTGCAGACTGGGACCCAGATCCAATTACCCAGCCTTTTCCTAAGATGGCATTCCGGCTGGGGATTTAGCTCAGTGGTTCCGCCGCCTGTCTCACAAGCACAAGGTCCCGAGTACAATCTCCGATCCAAAAAAAAAAAGGCATTCCTGCCAGGTTCTTCTCCATGTGACTGTGTCCTGGGGCACTTGTACCATAGTCACTCACCAACTGATTACTCTGGAGGGCCACTCTGGATGCAGTGTCTTGCATTCTTTCTGCTGTTTCCAACCACATAAGAGTCTCCTGGTCCCAGTGAAGGTCTCTCTTTCTCTGTGAGCAGAAATGTTATTATTTTAACTGCCTAACAGCAGGCACTGTCTGTGCTGTCTCCCCTCTGATACAGTGGCCTATTTCTTCTTTCAGTTCTCTTGTGGTTCCCATATACCCTCTACTCACTTTGGTTCCTCTCCAAACTATTGATTTCCAGATTCCAGACACTTTGTCCTAGAGAAGCTGAGTTTCTGGCACTCACTGTTCTGTCATCTTCCCTTTATTTATCTCTTGGCCATATGGTCTGTTTAAAAATTTAAGAATTTATAAGCAATCCTAGTGGGGGATGCCTTTAGTCTTAGACACGTGAGGCTAAAGTGAGGGACTGACTTGAGCCTATGAGTTTGATACTTGATGGGACCACATATAGAGACCCCATTAAACACACACACACAAACACATACACATGCACAAGCACATCCACATATACACAGAATTTGATGAAATCTAAATAATCCTTTTGGATATAGTAACACTTCACTTAGAAATGATACTTTCAATAAATTTCTGTTGTCTAATTATTTTTCTGTTGGTGGCAATTAAGTGTACCTATATCACCAAGGTGCAACCAGCGTTGACAAATATACTTTTACTGCTATAATACTTGAGCTTATTCAATATTATTTTAATCCATTATTTCATCATAACTCCCATATAGAAAGTGTTAAATATTTTAGCATATATGTTCCCATGATCAAAGTTAATTGAAGAAATTGTCAACTAGTCTGTTATTAAGTATATGATATTATCAAAGGGGAAGGAAGTGGGAGGGGTAGGGGAAAGGAGAGAAGGGAATGGGATTAATATGAGAAAATGGAAAAATAGGAACAAAATCTTTGTAAATAGGGAGGAATGGAGGGGTTGAAGGGAGAGCTGGGCAACGGTGAAAAATAAGAACCAAGAGAGATTATGTAAAGGTGCAAATGTCCAAGGATGAATGTCATTATATTGTATACCTAAAATGTACCAATGATTAGGATGAATAATCGATAATGCAAAATAGGAAGAAAAGGTCCAAAGGGGTAGGGGTAGTGGGAGGGTCAGGGGAAAGGAAAGAAGGGAAAGGAAAAATGCTGAGAAATGGAAAAAATGGAAATAAAGTCTTTGTAAATAGGGAAGGGTGGAGGGGGTGAAGGGAGGGCTAGGAATGGGGAAAAAATAAGAACCAAGATGCATTATGTAAAGGTACAATTCCCAATGAGAAATGTAATTTTGTTGTATACCTAAAATGTACCAATAAAAGAATTTAACAAAAAAGTATATTATTTAAATGATGCAACTATATATGCAAAAATTTCAAACACCTTAGAAGAGTGTAGTCATAAGCAAATGTCCTCTTCCCATTACTAAAAACTTAAATTGAGTACAGTAAAATGAAAGAGCAGCTATTAACCAGAAGTGTTTTAGAAACTTGAAGAAGGCTTTGACAGGATGTCTTAGTTACTTTTCTTGTGGCTGAAACACAATACCCAATATCTGAAATTTGAAGAACAAGAGGTTTATTGTGACTCACATTTTTAGACTATTCATTAAGTAGTTGGCTCCAAGGAAGTAAAGAAATGGTGAAAGGGTCTGGCAGAAGTACACTGTTCACATTAAGGCCGCAAGGAAGTGGGGGTAAAGGGAGGATCCAGGAATGGATATATATCCTTCTAGATCATTCTCCTTTTCAACCAGGCCCCACTTCCTAACAGACAACTGAACTATAATTCACTGTTGAGTACAGTGCCTCCACAATCCAATCAGCTTCCACACACATGATAATTTAGGAGAGCATTTTAGATTTAAATCATAACATTTTGCCCCTGGTCTCAAAATGATCCATGTATAACTTTTTCAGTCCACAAAGTTATAACATTTCCAACATTGCTAAAAAGTAAAGTTGAAAGTCTCCTCTGAGATTCAAGGCAAACTCTTAGCTGTGAATCCCTGTGAAAATAAATAAGAAAGTCAACATTCCTGACATACATTGGCACAGGGTTTTCCATTCCATAAGAAAGAAATATGAAGATAGAAAGGAATGGGTTCTAAGCAAGAGTAAAAAAACAGTACTATAAAAATCACATCCATGAGCTCTCTGTTTATGAAACAAATTATGGTGAATTGTGAGCTCTAATCAGCTTAGGTGGCCCCATCTGTATGGCATTGCTGGAGCCCTCAGGACCTCTCTCAAGGAAGTGGCTCTGATCACAGCCTGTGGCTTTCCATAGCAGACATTCCATGTCCCTGGCTCCTCTAAATTCATGTGTCTGCACCAATCACTGATATTTTGATTCCACTCTCACAGCTTCACACATTTCCTTGACAGGGGTAAACACCTTCACTTCACATGCTTTCTTCTGAAATTTGTGTGGAAGCTTTCCTCACGCAAAAACTCTTGGATTCTGCATGTTCACAAAACCAGTACCATGTGGCATAACCACTCTAGCATAACTGATAACTTCAAATAGAGTTTTTTGCCCATAATTCACACTGTAAATCTGACTACAAGCTTCCAGAAGTACCCATGGCATAGACTCAGGTTGGAATGCTTTGAAATTTCCTCCACCAGATTGTTGGTCCTCCATCTTTAATGTCAGTCTTCCACAGAGTGTCAGGACATAGGCAAAACATAGACAAATTTTCTGTCAGAATGTTAACCTACAAGGTCACAAGACTAATCTATAATGAAGTCCTTGCATCCAACTAAAACATTTTGAGTCTGGCCTTTACCATTTGTATTTTTATTAGCATTCTGATTATATTAGCATTTCAGTTGATGGCATGCTCCAAGGCAGAAATGGTATGGTGGAAGGGTCTTGAGTAAATCTGCTTATGCCATGGTGGCCACAAATCACAGACAGAATGAAGCCAGGGAGGCAGAGATTCCCCTTTAGGTCATTCTCATAGTGACCTGCCTCTTACACCTAGAGTACAGTTTCTGACAGCACGTTCAGCTACCTCTATCACACTCCACAATCAAATCGCCCTCAAATCTCCATGTCAAAAATCATAAGTCTTTTTAGATCTAACCCATAAAACAACATGTTTTGATGTAGAAATTTCAGCTAGTTATCCAGAAAAAAAAACAAAACTAGCTAAGATACCTCATGAAGTTACCTACACTACACAGCAGAATTCAATATAGATTTAATAACATTATATTGGAAGAAGATATGATTTAAATCTTTAATAGCTGTGGGGAAGTCAATGCCTGGCCTCCAAACTTCAAAGGACAGGATGCCTCTGTTGTTAGCATCTAACACAAATGGAGAAGCCATTGCTCACTTATTATTTTGAAAATTCTATATTAGGTAAATTTGCTTTACTTGTATTGTATAAATGAAAGAAAATTCTGGTTGACAGTGTATAAGTTTAAAATAATTTAAGCCCATTGTCAGTACCTACTTACTGCTCAGGAAAAAAATGATAACTTGGAAAATAATAATGATTACTGACAATGATCCTGGTCATGAGAATGATGTGATGTAAACATAAGATGAAAATAATGTTATTTGAATACTTGCTAGCACAACATCCATTCTACAATCATGAATTCATGAAGGAATAATTTTTACTTTCAAGTTTTATTATTTAAGAAACACATTTTATAAGGGTATAGTTGCTATACATAGTGATTTCTCAGATATATCCGGGAAAATTAAATTGACATTCTTCCCAAATCATCATTCTAGATGCCATTAAGGAGATTCATGACTCAGATGAGAAGGAAAATATCAACATTAATATGAGTTTGCAAGAAATTGATTATGAACCTCATGAATGATTTTGAGGGCTCAAGATTTTAGTGGAGGAAGTAACTGCAGATGTGCTGGAAATAACAAGAGAGCTACAATTAAAAGTGGAGTCTTGGGATGTGATTTAATTGTTGCAGTTTCATAATTAAACACATAAAAATGAAGAATTGATTTTTATAAATGAGCAAAGAAAGTGGCTTCTTGACATAGAATCTACTCCTGATGAAGATGTGAATATTGTTTTTTTAATGATTGCCATTCTAATGCTGGCATGGCTGTTGTGAAAAAGGAATCCTCCTACATTGTTGGTGGGAATGTAAACTAACTAGTTACAACCATTATGGAAATAAGTAGGGAGATTTCTCAAAGAACAGAAATTAGAAATGTCATATGACCATCTGTCCCCCTTCTAGGTATTAAGGAGGCCAATACATTCTACTATAGCAATATATGCATACCAATGCTTATAGTAGCACAAGTTGTAATAGCTAAATACTGGACACTGCGTGTATACTCATCAATAGATGATTGGATAAAGAAATTGTGGTATGGGGGCCAGGAATTTAGCTCAGTGGTTCCACTCCCTGCCTTGCAAGCACAAGGACCTGAGTTCAATCCCTGGCACAAAAAAACACACAAGAAAATGTGGTATGTATATATAGTGCAATACTACTTGATAATAACTAATAACAAATTGGAGACATTTGAGTAAAATAAACTAGACACATAAGCCTAAATAGTCTGTGGTATCTCTCACTTGAGTGACGCAAAGTAAAGGCAAAAAGAATAATAAAGGATAGATAAAAGGGGACAAGGTATATATCTCTCTTACAGTAGGGAAATGGTCCAAGAGAACAAAGGCAAGCAGTGAGGAAAAGGGAAAGGGAAATAAGTATAATAAAGATATACCATGTATAGGAACCTAATAACTCCAGTGAATATAAATATTATATGCCATAATGAGTTAAGATTAATAATATCAAAAAGAATGAAAATCAGGGTAGGAGTTAGAAGAAAAGGGAGGGAGGAGGAGGGAAAAGGAAGAGGATTAAAAAAGAAACAAGCTGTAGTATGAACATGTACCCACTCCCCAAGATGATTGTGAAATGCACGTACTGGAAACATGTACTAATAACATTCTTTTAAAAGAAAAAAAGAAATGAAGATTGTTGATATGACAAGAAAGGATTTGGAATGTTATAGTAATTTAGTTAATATAATAGTAGTAGATTTTGAGATGATTGACTTGAATTTTGAAAGAGGTTAAGCAATTAATAAAGTACTATCAAACAGCAGTATTGTATGCTACAGAAAAATCTTTTAATGAAAGAAAAAGTCAATCAATAAAAAAAAAATCATTGTTGTATGATTTTAATGAATTGTTAGAGCCACTCAACCTTTAGAAACCATCACCTTGATCAGTCAGCAGCCATCAACAGCTAAGCCAAGCCTTTCAACTGGGAAAAATAAAAGGAAATAAAATAAAACACCTTCTGAATACTCATAATCATTCACATCTATCAGCAAAAAAGAATTTTTAGTATATATTATATATGTACATATATTAGTCAAAATGCTCTTCAAAGACTACAACATAGTATACTATGGTTATAAAAAAATTTCGTATGCATTGGGAAACTAGCATTTTACATGACTCACTATATTGCAAATTCACTTTCTTTTCGTGATCTGCAACTGAATCCGAAAAAGCTCTAAAGTATATGTAAAGATATCAATAAGTATAACTAAAGAAATAATATTGCTTCTTTCTTGGAAAATATTTCATTTCTAAAAAAATATGATAATTAAACATGTCTTATTAATTGATTTTGAAATCAGCCTACAAGGTTGATTTTTTATGAATAGCAACTTTGAAATTCACATTTGAAATTCATAAATAGGATTCATATATCATAATGCTATAGATGTCTCCCTAAAGCTTCACAAATTTATAGGTGGGGCTTTTCAGAGGTGATTGGATCTATGGTGTGTAAATATGGATTAAAGATGTGTCATAACTAAATTGGTTTAGCATAGTTGTGAATGTGGATAATGAAAGCCCCACCCTGAATGTGGGTGGTACCAATCAGTAGCCTTGTAGCCTGGATGGAATATAAAGGGACTGAAAGAAAGCAGGCTCACTCCTGCTTAATACCTTCTGCCTGATCTTCCACAGACTACTTCTACTCTGCCATGCCTCTCTGCCATGCCACCCCACCTTGGAGGCAGCCAACTATGGACTGAAACCTATATAAACTGTGAGCTAATATAAACTTTCTTGTTTTAATTTATGAGTGTCTAGCATTTTGTCTCACCAATGGGAAAATTTTTAAAAACTGTTAATATCATAGTTCTTTAATAACTTATGTTGCAAAGGTCTGTCAGCTATGCAGGAAAAATACATGAAAGTTCATTTACAAAAGAAAAATTTCACTTAATAACATTTCTTTTTGTTGACATAAGCCAAGAAAACTAAGTTATACATTTTCAGAAGCTACTTTCAATGCATAATAGATCTAAAAAAGGTTTCCATTATATGTTCTCAGCAGCATAAATCAAAGAAAATTTTAACTATTCCCTTCCTTCTTTTCAATTATTAGAGTGCATGAGGCTGCTAATTTAAAGAAGTATTTTGTAAATATTTATACAGGTATAGGACAAATTATCATTTATGAATAAAATACATAAATAGTGTAATCATTCAATGTTGCTGCTCTAAAGGCAAATTTGTAGGATGTATTTTTCATACCTGAATTATGCAGTGCCAAATCCCATGTAAAGATGTCCATCAGAAATTAGCACTACTTACCATTTTAAACCTTAATTAATTCAAGTATTCTTGGATAGGAAAAGATGAATGTTGGGTATTATCCACCTCATAGAATATAAAGTGGGATTTTGACAAAATATTTAAAAATAGCCAACTAGAAAAATTTCATTCTTATAGATTAAGAACATTTGTTAAGAATGCAAAATCAGTCATAATTTTCATTGAAAGAACTGTGGCTGAATGTATTACAATTTTATCTCTCTTCTTCTCTTTCTCCAATTATCATCAATATAAAATTGTCAGTTTGTCTTAGCTCTCAATGTTTATTGATGTTGTATAGAATCAAGCATAATAAAAGATATAACCAGAAGGCACACATGTTTCCTCATAAAGCATGAGCTATATGTACCAGATTAGATCAATACTTAAATTTAAATTTCCAAACATCATGTACAGGTACAAGCACCCAATGACAAATGTAAATGTATTGTATACCTAAAATGTACCAATAAAAGAACTTAAGAATAAAAAATATTACATTTCAAAGGATGGATAACAGAATGTGTCATTGAAAAGTGTATTTTCTGAATATATATGTATATAACATAACTATATATAACATCTCTATAGCATAACTATAACATGTAATATATATGTAACATAATTATATATATATATCATAACTATATTCCACAACTTCCGATACTCCAATTTTTTTGGAGACATTGCTTGCCTTTATTTTCAAAAACAGTTTAATTTGGACAGTACATTTAGTAATCTAAACTTCTTCCATCATTGATATTTCATTAAAGTTTTCTATAAATATATCCTAAAAGGAATAAAAATATTTGAATCAGAGCCTGAAAGAAAAGTTCTCATATAAATATTACAATACTAGTAATAAATGTACCAATGATCATGGTATATCAACTTGAATGAATTAAGAGACCTCTTCCTCTACAGAGGGCCACTGTAGACTCACCCACCTCTGATCCTGTAAGCCTACCTAATAAATCCCCGTACAGAAATATACATATATTTTTATTGGTTCTGTTCTGAAGATCCCTAAGTAAAACAAGGAGTGTGAAAATGAAAGCAGAGCTAATATTCTACTTAGAAAATATTTTTTCAGTAACAGTATGTGAAATAAATATTGTTTGCAAATACTTTACAGAGGCAACATTCACTGTACGAAGAGTTCACTATGGATCATTTTCTTTACCTTTTTCTATTTGGTCAAGAAACAGGCTTAATGGGAAACTTATTTTGTTTACTACTCTTATATTAGAGAGTGAGCCTCTTAAATGTGACATGTTCCTCTCACCATCATATGACTATATTATGCTTTACTTCTTTGATGCATTGTATTCTCATTAGACTATTATGTGGCAATTATTCCATGATAGACAATTTTTAATTTAAAATAATGATAGCTCAAGGAGATTTTTTCTGAAAAGCTTTATTTTGTTAGAAAATGACACAACTAAATTTATACTTCCTGTAGAAAGCTAAAAAAACTTTTAAAGTCAATATCATATATATATATATATATATATATATATATATTAAGACATCATTTTTAAATATCTGTTGTTATGGCTTATGTCTAGATCCCCCCCCCCCCCGCCAAACCTCAGGTGGTCATAGGTGGGGCTTTGCAGAGGTCACTGGAACTAGAGTATATGACACTGGGATTGATTCCTGATGCAATGCTAGTATTAAGAGCATGAGGATTAAGGATATGAGTGCTATTTGCCCTAATAGCAGGTAGTCTGGATAAGATAAAAGGGACAAAAAGAGGCTTGTGGATTGTTGATTGTCTTGCTGCCTTCTGCCTATGATGAACTGTTTCTCCTCTTTGATTCCCCTCTGCCATGCCATCCTGCCCTGGTGCCAGCCAAATATGAACTGAAATATCTACAAACCCTGAGCTAAATAAACCTTTCTTCCCTTAACTTGTGGGTGTTGGGTATTTTGTCTCAGCAATGAGAAAAGTAACTAAGACACCTATCACTTAAAAAACTACTATTGCAAGCCATGACTGCTCTCATGATTCCTCACCTAGACAAACACAATTTAATGTGAAACAATCCCACGCCTCTTCAAGTTTTTCACAAGGAATATATTGAAGCTTTCAAAATGAAGAAAATTTGCATTTCCTTTCACATTGAAGTAACACTTGAATTGCATAGCACTTCTTAGGAGAAGGTAGAGGGCATTGAGGAATTAAAAATGTGGTATAGTTGGGGCCGAGAATTTAGCTCAGTGGTGCCGCCACCTGCCCCACAAGTGCAAGGTCCCGAGTTCGATGCCCGGTACCAAATATATATATATATATGGTAAATATGTATATGGTAACTATATATATATATGGTATGGTTAACTCAAAAAGGTTGGAATCACAGATTTTATAATAAATAATAAGTTGTTCAGAATTCATTTAAGTAAACTAATTCTTCAACCATAACATATGAAGATGCTCTTCAATTTACCATAGGGTTATGTCTCCATAGTCTTATTATAAGTTGAAAATATTCTGAGTTGAAAATGCATTTGATACATCTAACCTTACAAAATTCTAGTTTAGCAGCAAATTACTCTATAGTATAATGATTGCTTACCCTCATGATCACATGGTTAACTGTAGTCTTGTGTCTTACTAAAGCTGCCTGGGACTATGAAAGTGTATCATGTTAAATAATGCTAGCTTGTAAAATATTCAAAATGCAAAAGTTAAAACTATGGTTTCTAAATTCCTTTTATTCATCTGCAACCCTTCCCCTCTCTCCCAGCTCCTTCCAAATCTTGGTCCCCTTCCCATTTGCAAAAACTATTTTCATTTTTTTCTTCTTTTTTAATCCCATTTCCCCCACTGTCCATCACTCAATAACTCCCCATGATAAATGTAATTGTAATGTACTGCAAACCTGTACTAATATAAAAAGAACTATGAACGTACTAATAGGAAAGAACTATGGTTTTTATCAAATATGTATTACTTTCATAACACTACAGAGTAAAAAACAAATATCTTAAGTGAAGTCCTAATGATGATTTAGGTAATGTCTGGGGATAGATAAATAAATGATTAGAGTCTTGGTGGTGTTCCCTTAAGCAGGTCACTGGCTCAATTCAAGTTTGAATTAACAAGGATGTATATTTTTATTGTAAGGGATCTGTTAATTACTCAATTTGAAAAAAAACTGATAATTTTATGTAACTGCATAAGTCTCCAACCTATGAAACAAAATAAAGCAGAGAGGAAAACTATCTGGCAATATGCTCAAAGAAGTTTAATCTAATAATTTAGCAGTCTGGCATATGGTACAAATGGAGTGAAAGTTAGGTGTTGAAAATGCATTCAGAATGAAAAATAGGAAGGCTGAAAATAGGGCAATATTCCCAGGAAAACTGCTTATAGTATGAAAGAACAGTCTTCTATATCATCTAAACAGAATATGAACAGGAAATAAGGGAGCATTAACAAAAACAGACACTTTACATGCTCTCCTATTCTAGAACAACACTATTATTCTCTATCATGTTATGCTGTCTGTTAGATATATGTATGACTTTGGAATGATATATACTTGTACAAATCTATAAATATACTAAAATTATTAAATTATACACTTTAAATTAGTTAATTTTTGGTGCATAAATTATAACAATAAACTTCTTTTAATAATGCATGCATTATAAAAAAAGCAAAACAATGATCAGGAATCATTCCAACTAATACAAATTCCATCAGAATTCAGCAATTATTTACAACATTGTCCATCAATCTTATAAAAATTTAATACAGGGCATGGATCATTGACTAAATAAATAATATAAGTGAATAATCTTCATAGAAGAGAACAACTTATTGAGTCTTGAGCACACTCTCCAAAGAGTATCTTAGAGAATTGTAAAAGGAAGGACATATGCTCAAGGTTACTCTTTCATTCCCAGTATCAAATGCTTTCTGCACATATCTACTATGTATTGTTACCTGAAAGATAATAAACAGTATCTTTTATTTTGTTTTAGGAAATCCCCAAAGATAGCAGTGTTTTGGTTAAGTATGAAAATGAAACATTACTGAGGAATGTACATGAAAGATACTAAATTTGTTTAACACTTCATTATAATATTACACATTAGTTAAAATACATAGAATGCTAAAGTAACTTCTTTCAGAATCTATTTTGATAGACATGCCCCAACTTCTCTCAGGTGAGAACTCTGGATGGAAGAAAACAGGAAACTGGACATTCCTAACTGTGTTACAAGCTTCACATAATTTGCATATATTTTAATCAGTATAATATTTCAAGATAGATATTATTGTTTTAATTTCAATGGTTGAACAATTCATCTGTTAGTAATTAAATTATCCAAAGTTCACATATTTAAATGGTAGAAGAGACATGCAAAGCACCATATTTATCTAGCCCCAAAGTCTGTGCAGTTATTTATATTACTGCCATATAATTTTTGAAAATCAAGTTCAAGAACATAGAATATGTAAAGTAAACGTGTCATGTGTCTTCACATGGAGAAATGGGCAGATTAGTTTATACAGAGAGCCACAAATACAGTAATAAATTATAATAAAATATATATGTATATATGTAAAGAAGTGAATCTGCAAAGCTTCTGATTTCTGCATTCCTAAATTTAAATACTTTAACTACTTTAGGTAATTTGTGAACTTTGTACAGTGGTACCTCAGTTCATGAACTTAACTCTTTTCACAATTCTGATCATAAACTACTTTGGACAAGAACTGAATCAAATTCAATGGTAAGGTTCAATGTTGACCTTATGGGCAAATTTGATTCTGTTCTCATTCAGTTTGGTTTGCGACAAGAACCATGAAGAGAATTGAGTTCATGAACAGAGGCACTATTGTATATCAATTTTAATTTTAAAGATCAATTTAAAAGCATGCTTTCAATTGAAATTAATTTAACTATGGCATAAGTCATTTGCAGTTCTTGGTTACATGTTTGCTAATACTAAAAGGGAGAGCAAAGTTTATTTTTTTGTCAATACCTAATTCCTCATAAAATATTAAAGTGGTTTTTCAAATTTCTCCTAAAATTATAACATAGCCAGAAACAATGTTAGGTGAAATCAGAATTCAATCTTGGAAAAGATTTAAGCTCAAATATTTCTTGCCTTTGAGGATCATTTTACTGCTTGAGAGACTGTGGGTTTAGCATTGTAGTGTAAATTGGGGCCCTTATGTTACACTTTTCTCTGAGTCTTAACCCATTTTTCTGTTGCTATAAAATAACAATAAATACTGAATAATTTAGAAAGGAAATATGCTCAACATCCTACAGGCTCGGAAGTCCAAGAGCATGCTATTGATATCTGCTCACCTTCTGGTGAGGGCCTCCTGCTGCATCATAACAGGATGGAAAAGCAGAATGGCAAGTGGCCGTGTGTGGAAGGGAGAAAATACAAGGAATAGTGTCACTTTTATAACAACCCACTCTCAAAGTGAGTAATTTACACCCCTAAGAGTGAGAAATCACTCCTCCCAGTATTAAGTCTTATGAGAGTTTTATTAAATTCTACATGAGGATGAATTTCTCACAAGCCAAACAGCTCTTTAAAGTCTTATCACTTCACAACATCGTCTCATTGAGGACTAAATTTCAATAAGAGCTTTCATGGGTGCAAACCAAATACAAAACCATACCACTGAGTAAAACTAGTTTTTCTCTAGCTCAGCCCTTTGAGCTATCCTATCCTATCCTGTCCTGTCCTATCCTGTCCTGTCCTGTCCTGTCCTGTCCTGTCCTGTCCTGTCCTGTTCTGTCCTATCCTATCCTATCCTATCTTGATGGATTTCTACCACAGTCTTTCAACTTTATAACAACTTATTATTCTCTCTTCAGAAGCTTAGAAATCATAACACTTGTTCTAAATCATCCTGATAACAGACTTTATTTTTAGGCAATAATAAATTAAAACTTTCATCTCTTTTTATATTCCCATCCACTGTGTGTCCCTTCTTCTTCCCGTGAGATATTGTAGTATCACACAGTTTTCACCTGTACATTTAAGAATTCAAATGAAAATTGATTTTGAATGTCATGAAGATTGTGTAGAGATGGTATGCTTGGATGTATGAGGAGAGAAAAGTAAATTTATTTAAAGCAAAATTCTTGTATTTCAGTCACCTTTCCAAATATTCTAATTTACCAAACCAAAAATGTTTAATTACTAAGGATAATTTATTTTAAATTAATAGAATAATGGAAACATGCATCCAAAATGAAACTACAAATTCACTTTGGAAAACAAATTATTTGATAAATGTATTTTTTCAAAACAAAAAATGTTATTTTAATTTCATATACATAAGACCAGATAAATTTACATTATCTAGGCATTTTTACTGTAATATTTCTGTAGCAATATTATAATATCACAATGGTTTTTGTTGTGGAAACCTGTTCAATAATATACAAAATATAAAATATAGTACACACACCACTACTTACATAGTGTATGTGATATATATATATATATATATATATATATATACACATACATACACATACAGTTTATTCCTCAAAATTAGTGAATTTCTTACTTATCTACTGACTAAAATTATTTCTAACACTAAAACCAATATTGTTTTGCTTTTTGATCATTTGCAAATATGCACTGGTAGAAAAAAATTAAGTTATTTGATGCATGTGTATATTTCCAGCTGAAGACAAAGTTGGTACTATTTTTTTCTTGTTTGGATTCTTGTGTTTTAGATTAGTGACTTTTGTCAGTCTCTTCAGTGTAATATTTATTTCATTTTTTTGCTTTTTATTGGTGCTTACTGTTTAAAATACCTCTCAAGTATAGTGTTAAAGGAATGTCTAAAGTACTAGTTTACCAAGTACAGAAAAGTTTCTTAATAATATGTTAGAAAAACTTACCTCAGAAATGAGTTACAGTGAACTAGGTATAAATTAATTTAGTATAAATAAAACAACAATCACTGTAAAATAAGATTTTTCTAACTAGAAACTTATATTTACAAAGCAAATGTAGAAGTAAGTTAATAAAAATATTTTTATTAGAGGATGAGTGGATCTTACCTCTATATTTCACATAGGAGCTGTGCTTCAGAATTCAGTAATTCAGTGTTCACAATGACTTTATAGAATGCAACTGTTACAAATAATGTAAAATTATTTTGTGTATATGAATCCTTCAAAAAGTACATATTCCCAGAGGAAGGGGTTCTGGGCTACCTTTCCACTGCTCCCAGCCCAGAGGAAGGGGCTTCCGGGCTGCCTTTCCACCATGCCCAGCCCAGTGGAAGGGGCCTCTGAGGCACCTTTGCACCACTCCTAGCCCAGAGGTAGGGGCTTCCGGGCCATTGTTCCACCACTCCTAGCCCAGAATGTTAGAGCCTCGCGGGTGCCAATTGCACCCCTGCCCCTCTGTCAAAATGAGAACATGAGAAGACATGTAAACAAGTCTCAAAGCCAGACTTGCAGATCACCTACAGCAAGCAAAAAGTGAAATGAGATGGAACACTCTGATACTCAGCCACCTAGACTCCCTGAACTGGCCAGAAAAGATCTGGAAAAAAATGAAATCAGAAGTAATTTCTCAGATAATAGCAGATGTTGTGCCCATAGGGCCAGGCATGATTAATAAATCTAGAGAGGACACAGACCAAAAAACTAGAGGAGCTGAGGAATATGTTGGAATCACAATATAGGAAACAAATGGAATCCATAAAACAGATATAAGCAGATTTCCAGGAGATTAAAAACTCCATTGAAAGTTTACACAGCTGAAGGAACAAATGTGAGGACAGAATTTCAGATATAGAAGATAAGATTGCAATTAGTGAGGAGGAAAAGAAAAATTGCTTCAGAATTGTAAGGGACCATGAGAAATCAATCAAGCAGCTACTAGATGATCCAAAGAAGAATAGCATAAGACTGATTGCAGTCAACAAAGAAACAAGAAGATGACATTAAAAAAAAATTGTTCACAGAAGTAATGGCAGAAAAGTTCCCAAGCAGGGGAAAAGAACTTGACATACAGATAAGTGAGGCATATAGGACTCCAAATAGCCTTGATCAAAAAAAATCTACACATAGGCATATAATTGTTAAGATTCCAGAAACCCAACAGAAAAACAAAATTCTACAAGCAGTTAAAGAAACAAACCACATACAAAGGAAAACCAATCAGAATTAGAGAAGACTTTTCAATGCAAACCCTCAAGGCAAGAAGAGCTTGGAGTGATGTGTTCCAAGCCCTAAAGGAAAACACCCTCCAACCCAGATTGATGCAACCTGCAAGACTATCTTTAATAATTGATGGATAGATAAGATACTTTCATGACAAAGAGCACCTTAGGAACTTCATGAATACAAAACCAGCACTCAAAAAAATTTTAGATAATATCCTAGCAACAGACAATGAGGATCACAACCCCAGGAAGCACAGCAGAATAAATCCATCGGGTGAGACAATAAATTGAAAGTAAATGGGGAGAATCCAAAAAAAAAAGAAAAAGTCATGACAATGATAAGTCAATACATGTCAGTTATAGTCATCAATGTTAGTGGTCTCAATTCACCAATCAAAAGAAATAGACTAGCAGAATGGGTCAAGAAGCAAAATCAAACAATATGGTGCATACAAGAAACACACTTAATTCCAAAATAAACTCATAGACTGAAAATTAAAGGGTGGAAAACACTACTGCATGCGCCAGGAACCTGAAAAAAAGCAGCAGTAGCTATCCTCTTTGCAGATCAAGTAGATTTCAAACCAACACTGATTAAGAGAGACAAAGAAGGACACTACATCCTTGTAAAGGGAAGAATCCAAGAGGAAGAGATGACAATCATAAATATATATGGATCAAACGCTAGTGCACCCAACTATATAAAACAAATACTAACAGACATGAAAAGTCATATATGCATTAATACAATAGTAGTGGGGGACCTCAATACCCTACTGTCACAAATAGATCAACTAGACAAAAAAAAGTAATGAAATACAAGAACTCAATCAAACTCTTGAACGAATGAACTTAACAGATATTTACAGAGTGTTCCATGCCACAAAATCAGAATACACATTCTTTTCAGCTGCATATAGGTCATTCTCCAAAATAGACCACATACTCACTCATACAATATGTTTAAGTAAGTACAAAGGAATTGACATTATCCCTGTATATTTTCAGACTATAGTGCATTGAAATAGGAGATCAATAGCAAAAGAAACAAAAAAAATTTCATAAACACATGGAAATTGAACAACACACTTAAGAATAACCAATGGGTCACAGAGGAAATTAAAGAAATCAGACAGTTCCTTCAATTAAATGACAGTGACAATACAACATATCAGAATCCATGGGACACAATGAAAGCAATCTTACAAGGGAAATACATAGCAGTGTATACACATATTAGGAAAACAGAGCAAGCCCAATTAAACAACCTGATGCTGCACCTCAAGCTTCTAGAAGAAGAAGAGCAGGACAAACCCAAACCTCATACAAGAGAGGAAATTATAAAGATAAGAGCAGAAATCAACTCAATGGAGACTAAGAGAATGACACAAAAAAATCAATGAAGCTAAGAGTTGGTTCTTTGAAAGAATAAACAAAATTGACAAACACTTAGCCAACCTTATCAGAAAAAGGAAAGAAAAGCCCAAATCCATGCAATTAGGAATGAAAAGGGTGAAATTACAACAGACCCAGAAGAAATCCAGAGGATCATCAATACCTACTTTGAGAACCTATACACCAATAACATGGAAAACACAGAAGAAATGGAAAGATTCCTAGATACATGTGAATTACCAAAGTGGAATGAAGATGACCTAAAAATTCTAAATGACCCAATATCAATCAATGAAATTGATAACGTAATTAAAAACTTACCAACCAAGAAAAGCCCAGGTCGGGCTGGGGATTTAGCTCAGTGGTTCTGCTACCTGCTTCGCAAGCGCAAGGACTCGAGTTCAATCCCCGGTACCAAAAAAGTAAAATAAAATAAAGAAAAGGAAAAGCTCAAGTCCTGATGGCTTCACTGCCAAATTCTACAAAACATTTAGAGAGGAACTACTGCCACTACTGTTTAAACTCTTCAATGAAATTGAAAGGGAAGCAATACTCCTGAATTCATTACTGGAAGTAACCGTCACCTTGATCCCCAAAGCAGAGAAAGACCCAACCGAAAAGGAAAACTATAGGTCAATCTCAGTAATGAACATAGATGCAAAAATCCTTAATAAGATACTGGCAAATAGAATGCAGAAGATCATCAAGAAGATCAAACACCCTGACCAAATGGGATTCATCCCAGGGATGCAGGGATGGTTCAATATATGCAAGCCAATGTAGTACACTATATTAATAGAGCCAAGGACAAAAGACATATGATTATCTCCATAGATGCAGAAAAAGCATTTGACAAAATCCAACATGCATTTATGATAAAAACCCTACAAAAAATTGGAATAGATGGTCTCTACCTCAATCTGATAAAAGCCATCTATGAAAAACCAACAGCCAATATCATACTAAATGGTCAAAGTCTGAAACCCTTCACACTAAAATCAGGAGCAAGACAAGGTTGTCCACTATCACCACTCGTGGACTTTTTATTTTAATATGAGACATTCCTCAGGAGTCAGCAGAAATTCACACTGTGATTTGCCTTCCCAGTGTTTATGTCTGCTCTGGGCTTGACTGTGGACTGGGAAGTGAGTATGTGGTCGAGCTAGCAGAAGCAGTGTTCCAGGAAATCTTTCCAAGTGAGGAATTCTGCTCTCCTCTTCCAAATCCAGAAGACATTATCTTTGATGATGATGATGATAAGAACCAGATGCTCCTGGAACTAACAATATAGCAGTGGTCAACCTATAATCTCCTGAGTAAAGCAAAAACTTAGAAATCCTCCTCCAAAACTAGAATATAGCAAGCTGGAAATGCATTTCATCTTGGTATCATAATATTCTCATTTGAAGGACAATTTTTCATATGACAAATTGGGAGTCATTATATAATGAATGCTATGTATAGTTGTCTTTAACTTAATTCTTTTTGAGACATTGACTACTGAATGTTTTTGTTTATTAGTAACTGATTTATTTGGTTATTGGACTTTTTGTTTCAGAATCACCTCCATGATACAGAATCTTAAAACGTTTAGATTTGTTTTAAGATTGTGTACATATGTGAGAGTTCCATATTGACTACTTTGTTTAAAGGAAGATAAAAATGTTAGCTGCTACTGATCTTCAGATTTTGACATTGCCTACAAAATAATTAATAACATATAAGAAATACATTAGTTGCTCTGCATCTATTACTGCTGCTACCACCCCTGAAGAGAGAAACAAATAAATAGTACATTATGTGAGTCTTTTGTATGTAGTACATATTTAGACTTGGTAGTGAGAATGGTTATTAATAAAAGCTCTGGTATGATAAAAATACACTTATCTACAATTGTTAAAAGATTAGTTTTACATGGTCCTTATTCTTTGTGAAAGTATCATGTTTACATTTATTTTGCAGTTGAATATGCCTACTTGGCCCTGGTAACCAAGTGAAAGAATGACACCACCATAACCTTCTGCTTTACAAAAAGAAACTGAGGTTAGTTGATCATTTCATTGGCTTACTCACAGAAATAGAAACAACTTAAATGTTCATCAGCTGTTTAATAGAAAATGTGATACATATGTGCAGTGGAATACTACTCAGCTACAAATTATTAAATTATTTCACACGTGATAACATGGATAGACATGGAGATGATTGTGTTAAGTGAAGTAAGCCAGGCACAGAAAGACAAATACCACACGATCTCATTCATATGAAGAATCTACAAAATCTGATCTCATAGAAGTTTACAGTAGAAAGGGGTTTTTTAGAGGCTGGGGAGATTAAGGAGAACTTGGGAAATGTTGATTAGCGGTATTAAGTCATAGCTAGATAGGAGAAAATAATGTTGGTGTTGTATTACACATAGGAGAACTTTAGACATTGATAACATACTGCATAATATTTGAAGGTAGAAGAAATGATTAAAAATGTTTTTTACATTAAAAATAATTGAGTAGCTATATTTACTTAATTTGACATTACACAATGTATACATTATCAAAACATCACAAATGTATGTATCAGTTGAAATTAAAAATACAAAATAAATCACTTGCCTTTAATTATGTCTTTCTCAGAAAACATACACGAGGTTTGTCTAAGGTAACTCCCTTTAATGTATGAAATTCTTCTCACTGACAATCACTTATTTAATTATAACCAACAAACTCCATATGTTTAAACCCAGATAATTTCATAGTTCAATAATACATATGTTCAGTCGAGTACAAAAAATCAATATCAGATTTTTTCCAGAAAGAAAGGTTTGGATGCGAGATTAATATCCAAACAATCAAAAGTGGATAAAGTGTCACTTTAAGTGGAAAAGTGAAAAGAAAGACAAAGGTATGTTGCAAAGATCAAATATGATCTATGTTATTATTGAGAGTCAGATTCTAAGTCAGTTTCCTGAAAGGTTTAATGCTGTCAAAAGCACTACCTAAATGATTTTAAATAGATGCTGTAAGTCTTTTTCACTTGAATTCCATATACTTTTGATCTTTTGGTAGACGCATACATGGTGTAATGTTCAAATCAGTTAAATATATGTATCTCACCAATTAGCACTTCTTTATGTTGAAAACATTGCAAGTCATTTCTTTTAGCTTTAAAAATTATACATCATGTTATCACTGTCCATAATTACCCTACTGTGCAATAAAACACTAAAAATTATATCTGCTAATGAAATTTGATGCCATTTAACTCTTGGAATGATACCAACATTCATTAAACATCAGTATGCATACTTATTTTCTTTCCTTAATACACTTTCTTCCTGTATTAATCACCTATCCTTTTGCTGGAAAAATACCTGACTTTCAATTCTTAAAGGAGGGCATTTAATTAGGCAGTTAATTAGGATTTCAGAGTTTTCAGGCCATGACTGGCTGGACCCAAGGCAGAAACACTTTGACAGAAGGTTGTGGTGGCGCAAAGGTAGTTACTTCATAACATCTTGGAAACAGAGCCAGAGAAAAGGATCAGAGAAAAAGGGACAAGGGGCTAGGCATTGTGCTTACAATCACAATTCCATGACACAACCAGATATGCTCAGAATTGTGCTTTCCTAATCCTCTAGGTACTTCACAACTAATGAAGTTGACAATCCAACTTAACTGTGGCATTACTCTTCTACAAAGTATAAAACAAAAGAGATTCTAAACAAGAATCCAACTGTTGTGACTGACTCAAGGTATTTAAGTGCAGAAACATAAGGAATATTATACCCGAACATCAATTGTAGTGCTGACATAGTTGGCCTTGGTCAGGTAATATTATACCTAATATTTAATTTTTAAAATATTTGAGCAATGATAACTTATTATATGGGCAGTGCCAAACGAAAAACAATAGCATGCATAAAATTAATAAATCTAAAAGAAATGAAAATGATAGTGTGAACTGATTACTATTTAATTATTTCATCAATTATTTCCAGTACCCTTAATAAGACAGTAAATATGTAATATATAATGCATATATTGTTCAACTCAACAGTAAATGATAGCTATATGCTCTATTCTAGGGTGATAAATCACTGAAAGTATTAAGAAAATTAATCTAAATTTTTTTAAATGTCTAAATCCTGGACCTCATTGTGTTTCTATCTTCTTAAGCATTATGATCACCTTTTTCCTTAGGGAAAATGCACATAATTAACATGACAACTAGACATCCACTTACAAAGGAAAACTTGAAAGACTATGGCACACATAATGCTTATAGGTCTTTCTGAATAGTGGCAAAAGACTTCAGAAATTTAAATAATAATAAACCAATCCTCATATTTTTGTCTAAATTGTTATTTCCAACTTTAAAGATATATTAGCATTAATAGATTAATCCAGATGTCTCAACACGTATCACAATCTATTTACATATTGTCTCCAAGAAAATGTATTTGTTTATTTTTATTAAAACATGTTTGTAGTACACAACGATTATGTTCCTTCTAGGAAGTTGGTACATGTACATAACACATCTTAATTCTTTTAAATCCCTCCCCCTCTCATTTCTTGGTCCCCTTCCCATTTGTAAAAGATCTATGTCCTTGTTTACTATTGTTTGTCTTTTATTTTTCTCTTTATTTATACTTTGGGTTTCTTATATAAGAGAAACTATGCAATATTTAAATTTGTGTGTCGGTGCACGCCCTACCGAGGTCCTGAGTCATGTGGAAGACTCTGAATCAGCCCACTGCAGACAGGCAGGTGTGCCCACACCCTACCGAGGTCCCCAGTCCAGCGGAACATGCTGAATCAGCCCACGGCAGACAGGCAGGTCTGTGCACACCCTACGGAGGTCCTGAGTCACGCGGAAGATGCCAAATCACCCCGCTGCAGACAGGCAGGTCTGCCCACACCCTGCCGAGGTCCCCAGTTGTGCAGAACAGAAGCCAAATCAGCCCGTTGCAGACAGGCAGGTCTGTGCACGACCTACCGAGGTCCTGAGTCATGCGGAAGACACAGAATCACCCCACTGCAGACAGGCAGCCACCTGATTCCACATTACCAAGGCGCAGAGGACACCAGACCATGAGACCAAGGTACTGAGTCCCACTGTTCCCAGCCCAGAGGTAGGGGCTTCTGAGCCGTCATCCCACTGCTCCTGGTCCAGAGGAAGGGGCTTCCTGATCACCATCCCTCCCACTGCTCCCAGCCCAGAGGAAAGGGCTTTTGGGCCACCTTCTGTCCCGCTGCTCCTGGCCCAGACAAAGGGGCTTCCGAGCCACCATCACTCCCACAGCTCCCGGCCCAGAGGGAGGGGCTTCTGAGCCACCATCCCACTGCTCTTGGTTCAGAAGAAGGGGTTTCCCGGCCACCATTCCTCCGGCTGCTCCCAGCCCAGAGGAAAGGGCTTTTGGGTCACCATCCCTACCACTGCTCCTGGCCCCTGTCCCACCTCACCCAGCTCAGAGGAGGTAATCTGTGCAGGCGCTAACAGCCCCCTGGCCCAGTTGAAATGAGAAAACACATAAATAAGTCTCAAAACCAGACTTCCAGATCACCTACAGCAACCCCAAAGGGAAATGAGATGGAACCCTTTGATACTCAACCACCTGGACCCACTGAACTTGCAACAAAAGGGGATCTGGAAAAAATGAAATCAGAAATCATTTCTCAGATAACAGGAGAAATTGTGCCCTTAGTGCAAGACATGATTAATAAATCTAGAGAGGAGCTGAGGAACATGATGGAATCCCAACATAAGAAACAAATGGAATCCACAAAACAGATGCAAATAGATTTCCAGGACATGAAAAACTCCATTGAAAGTCTACACAGCAGAATGAGCCAATGTGAGGACAGAATTTCAGATATAGAAGATAAGATTGCAATTAGTGACCAGAAAAAGAAAAATTGCTTCAAAATTATAAGGGAACATGAGAAATCAATCCAGCAGCCACTGGGATGATGCAAAAAAGAATAACATAAGACTGAGTGGGCTCAATGAAGAAACAGGAGAGAGTGGAGATGACATAAAAAATCTCTTCACAGAAATAATGGCAGAAAACTTCTCAAGCAGGGGAAAAGAGCTTGACATACAGATAAGTGAGGCATATAGGACTCCAAATAGCCTTGATCAAAAAACATCTACACATAGGCATATAATTGTTAAGATTCCAGAAACACAACAGAAGAACAAAGTTCTCCAAGCAGTCAGAGAAAAGAAACAAATCACATACAAAGGAAAGCCCATCAGAATCACAGCAGACTTCTCAACACAAACCATCAAGGCAAGAAGAGCTTGGAGTGACATATTCCAAGACCTAAAAGAAAACAGCCTCCAACCCAGATTGATGTACCCTGCAAAACAATCTTTCAAAATTGATGGAGAAATAAGATACTTTCAGGACAAAAAGCACCTTAGGAACTTCGTGAATACCAAACCAGCACTCCAAAGAATTTTACACAATAGCCTAGGAACAGACATTGAGGATCACAACCCCAGGAAACAAAGCAGAATGAACCCATCTGGCATGACAAGAAATTAAATGTAAAGGGGGAGAACCCAACAAAAAGAAAAAGTCATGGCAATGACAAGTCAATACATTTCAGTTATAACCATCAACTTTAATGGTCTCAATTCAGCAATCAAAAGAAATAAACTGGCAGAATGAGTCAAGAAGCAAAATCCAACAATATGCTGCATACAAGAAACACACTTAATTCAAAAGGAAACTCACAGACTGAAAGTTAAAGGGTGGAAAACAATACTGCATGTGACAGGAACCCAAAAAAAAGCAGGAGTAGTTATCCTCTTGGCAGATCAAGTAGATTTCAAAGCAACACTAATTAAGAGGGATGAAGAAGGACACTACATCCTTGTAAAGGGAACAATCCAAGAGGAAGAGATAACAATCATAAATATCTATGCACCAAACACTAGTGCACCCAACTATATAAAACAAATACTAACAGACATGAAAAGCCATATATGCACTAATACAATTGTAGTGAGGGACCTCAAAACCCCACCGTCACAAATAGATAGATCAACTAGACTAAAAAAGTAATGAAATACTAGAACTCAATCGAACTCTTGAACAAATGAACTTAACAGATGTTTACAGAGTCTTCCACCCCACAAAATCAGAATACACATTCTTCTCAGCTGCACAGGGGTCATTCTCTAAAATAGACCACATACTCACTTGTAGAACATGTTTAAGTAAGTGTAAAGGAATTGAACTTATCACCTGTATAGTATCAGACCATAGTGTGATGAAATTGGAGATCCATAGCAAAAGAAACTCAGAAAATTTCATAAACAAGTGGAAATTGAACAACACACTTCTGAATAACCAATGGGTCACAGAGGAAATTAAAGAAGAAATCAGACAGTTACTTCAATTAACTGACAATGACAATACAATGTATCAGAATCTATGGGACACAATGAAAGCAGTCTTACTTACAGGGAAATTCATAGCAGTGAATAAGCATATTAGGAAAACAGAATGAGCCCAATTAAACAACCTGATGCTGAACCTCAAGTTTCTAGAAGAAGAAGAGCAGGACAACCCCAAAGCTCATACAAGGGAAGAAATTATAAAGATCAGAGGAGAAATCAATGCAATGGAGAATAAGAGAATGATACAAAAAATCAATGAAGCCAAGAATTGGTTCTTTGAAAGAATCAACAAAATTGATAAACCTTTAGTCAACCTTGTCAGAAAAAGGAAAGAAAAGCCCAAATCCATGCAATTAGGAATGAAAAGTGTGAAACTACAGCAGACCCAGCAGAAATCCAGATGATCATCAAAACCTACTTCCAGAACCTATACACCAATAAGATGGACAACACAGAAGAAATGGACAGATTCCTAGATACATATGAATTACCAAAGTTGAATGAAGAAGACCTAAAAATTCTGAACAACCCAATATCAACCAATGAAATTGAAAATCTAATTAAAAACTTATCACCTAAGAAAAGCCCAGGCCCTGAAGGCTTCACTGCTGAATTCTACAAGACATTTAGAGAGGAACTGCTGCCGCTACTGTTTAAACTCTTCAATGAAATTGAAAGGAAAACAATACTCCCAAATTCATTCCTGGAAGCAAGCATCACCTTGATCCCCAAAGCAGAGAAAGACCCAACTGAAAAAGAGAACGATAGGCCAATCTCACTAATGAACATAGATGCAAAAATCCTTAATAAGATACTGGCAAACAGAATGCAGAAGATCATCAAGAAGATCATACACCCTGATCAAGTGGGATTCATCCCAGGGATGCAGGGATGGTTCAATATAGGAAAATCAATCAATGTAATACACTATATCAATAGAGCCAAGGACAAAACCATATGATTATCTCCATAGATGCAGAAAAAGCATTTGACAAAATCCAACATGCATTTAGGATAAAAACCCTACAAACAATTGGAATAGATGGTCTCTACCTCAAACTGATAGAAGCCATCTATGAAAAACCAACAGCCAATATCATACTAAATGGTCAAAAACGGAAATCCTTCACACTCAAATCAGGAACAAGACAAGGATGTCCACTATCACCACTCTTGTTCAATATAGTTCTGGAAACATTAGCCACGGCAATTAGACAAGAGAAAGAAATAAAAGGAATAAAGATAGGAAATGAAGAAGTCAAATTGTCATTATTTGCAGATGACATGATACTCTACATAGAAGACCCCAAGAACTCCACCAAAAGTCTTCTAGACTTAATAACCAAATTCAGTCAAGTAGCTGGTTACAAGGTCAACACACAAAAATCAATAGCTTTCCTCTACACCAATGACAGACTCACTGAGAGAGAAATAGGGCAAATAATTCCTTTCACAATAGCATCCAAAAAACTGAAATACCTAGGAATCTTCCTAACAAAAGAAATCAAAGAACTCTTCTCTGAAAACTATGGCACTCTTAAAAGTGAGACTGAAGATGATATCAGAAAATGGACAGACATCCCCTGCTCCTGGGTAGGAAGGATTAATATAGTGAAAATGGCCATACTTCCAAAACTGCTATATAGATTTAATGCAATTCCAATTGAGATCCCAGCAGCATACTTCATAGACCTCGAGAAAACAATCCAAAAATTCATTTGGAGCAAGAAGAGACCCAGAATAGCAAAAGCAATTCTAGGTAACAGACACATGGCAGGGGGTATCATAATCCCCAACCTGCAACTACACTACAAAGCTACTGTGATAAAAACAGCATGGTACTGGCAAAGAAACAGGCTTGAGGACCAGTGGAACAGATTAGTAGATGCAGAAACAACGCCAGACACACTCAGCCATCTCATCTTTGACAAAGGAGCCAAACACCATCACTGGAGGAAAGATAGCATCTTTAATAAGTGGTGCTGGAAAAATTGGGCTTCAACTTGCCAAAGATTAAAACTAGACCTGTATCTCTCACCATGCACTAAACTAAAATCAACATGGATTAAAGATCTAAATATTAAAATAGAAACTCTGAACCAGTTGGAAAAGAGGTTAGGTAGAACCCTTGAAGAAATCGGTGTAAGAAAAGATTTTATGAACAAAACCTCAGTTGCCCATGAACTAGCACAAACAATCAACAAATGGGATCTCTTCTTATTAAAAAGCTTCTGCACAGCAAGAGAAACCACCAGCAGTGTGAGGAGACAATCCACAATGTGGGAAAAAATCTTTACCTGCTCTTCCTCAGACAAAGGTCTACTATCTCGAATCTATAAAGAACTTAAAAAGATCAGACCTCCCAAATTTAAAGACCCAATCCAAAAATGGGCATCTGAAATGAACAGACATTTCTTAGACAAAGAAGTAGAAAAAGCAAATAAATACATGAAAAAATGTTCAACATCACTGGTCATTCAAGAGATGCAAATGAAAACAATGCTGAGATTCCACTTCACTCCAGAAAGAATGGCTGCTATCATGAAATCAACCAATTTCAAATGCTGGAGGAGCTGTGGGGAAAGAGGAACCCTGCTCCACTGCTGGTGGGATAGTAGACTGGTGCAACCACTGTGGAAATCAGTATGGAGATACCTCAATGAACTAGGACTGGAAATCCCATTTGACCCTGCTATTCCACTGCTGGGGATCTTCCCCAAAGAATTAAAAGAATCATACCACAGTGATATATTTGCACCCATGTTCATAGCAGCGCAGTTTGTAATAGCTAAAACTTGGAAACAGCCCAAATGCCCTTCAACTGGAGACTGGATAAAGAAAATGTGTTTTTTTTTATAAAATGGAGTACTACTCAGCCATAAAAATTGAGAAATTAGAGACATTTATAGCTAAGTGGATGCACATTGAGGCAATACTCTTAAGTGAAATAAATAGGGCACAGATGTGTAAATACCAAATAGTTTCTCTAGTGTGAGAAACTGAAAGTGTAAATAAGGTCTAAATGTATAATAGGTCATGTGAAATAGGAAGAAAAGGGGCAAAGGGGAAGGAAGTGGGAGGGCTAAGGGAAAGGATAGAAGGGAATGGGATTAATATGAGAAAATGGAAAAATAGGAACAAAATCTTTGTAAATAGGGAGGTCTGGAGGGGTTGAAGGGAGGGCTGGGCAAGGGTGAAAAACAAGAACCAAGAGAGACTATGTAAAGGTACAAATTTCCAATGATGAATGTCATTAAATTGTATACCTAAAATATACCAATGATTAGAATGAATAATCAATAATATAAAATAGGAATAAAAGGTCCAAAGGGGTAGGGGTAGTGGGAGGCACAGGGGAAAGGAAAGAAGGGAAAGGAAGAAATGATGAGAAATGGACAAAATGGAAATAAAGTCTTTGTAAATAGGGAAGGGTGGAGGGCGTGAAGGGAGGGCTAGGAATGGCGAAAAAATAAGAACCAAGATGCATTACATAAAGGTACAATTCCCAATGAGAAATGTAATTGTGTTGTATACCTACAATGTACCAATAAAAGAATGTAATACAAAAAATATAAAAAATAAAATAAATTTGTGTGTCTAATTTTTATTCCATTTAACGTTATAGATTAAAGGTTCATCCATTTTCCTAAAAATGATTTAAATTTATCCTTCTTTTTAATGGAGTAGTAATTCATTGCAGATAAATACCACCTTTTCTTTATCCATTCATCTGTTGAAGGACATATAGGGGCTGCTTCTAATATTCAGGTATTATGAATTTTTCTGCTGTAGACATAGCTATATATGGATCACTGCAAGATGATGTTTTTCAGTCTTGTGAGAAGATATCTACAAAGGGATTAGCTGGGTAGAATGGAATTTCTATTTTTAGTTTTTTGAGGAATCTCCATATTAATTAGTACTTTTGATAATTGAAAGAGATAGGATTGATATTTCCTCATAAGCAGTGAAATGCATTGTTCAACAGAAAAAGAAGCTACTAAACTTACATGAAATTTCAGAGCACAAAATGTACTAGCTTTAAAACATTAGGATGTTTTCCTTTTAATATATTTTTTGTATTTATATTTGTTTTTAAACAGGGTGGCACCCAATCAACTTTGAACTCTAAATGATGAACTGAGAAAGCAGAGGTCTAAACATGAGATGGTGGAATCACTGAAACCCATTTAGCTTTTTATTAAGTTTAGAATTAGACATAATACACTAAAAAGCATGTCAAACTCACTGGTTCACTTGTCTTCAGAATAATATGTCTAACTCAGTATTTAGCCACCCAGGCCTCTCTATAGTGTGGGTTGAGCATGCTTCCAAATTGATTCCTGACTAACATCAGAGTGTGATTCAAAAAAGAATAAGGCAAGTGCCACAATATGTTTTACTTATACTCAACAGTCACACACTGTCATAACTGTAGTGTTACTGAGTATACATGTTAATCTATTTCAATATGAAAAGTGAACACAAAACTATAACTAGAAAAATGAGGCTTATTAGAAGGAGGTTCTCTTAGAGTGTCTTAGTCAATTTTTTTTACTTACCAAAAATACCACAAACTAGGTAATTTATAAATAAAAGAAGTTCATATTGGCATATTGTTCTAGATACTGCAAATCTGAAGTCTGACAGCCAGCTGGATCTGGTAAAGGTGTTATTGCACTGCATCAAAATAAGGAGGAAAAGTTAAAGGGCAAGTGGGCATGTGTGCAACAGACAAGTTATGAGAAGTGGCCTTTGCTTATAACAATCATCTTTTGCTAAAATTCATCCAGTCCTGTGAGAAGTAGAACTTATATTCAAGAGAATTAACTGAATCTTGAAAGAGCAAGATTAAATTCACTTTATGATCAAATCAACTATTAAATACACCACCTTCCAACACCACTACAATGGCAATCAAATTTCAGTGTGAGTTTGGATAGGACAAACTAAATTGAAACCATAGCACTAGCAATCAGATCTGCTCTCTGACAGTCACTATGGTAATATCTTCAAGTAAAAAGCAGTTAATAAAACTTTCTACTTTGAAATCATGACCATAAGGCTCAACTAAATAGGGTATTAATATAGTAATTTCTTCACACTCACATAACCCATTATTTCATTTGGATATGAAATAGTTAAGATTTAAATTGTTGTTAAGAAAACTGGAGGTTGCAATGAATGAAAAGAACAAAATAAGTACTGATATTTTCCTCTTCTATTATTATGAATAATAGTGAAATTTTTAGGGAATACCTACTAAAAGACAAGTAGCAGACTTCCAGAAAAATAAACAAACCAAGAATCTTTAGCAGAAGGATATGTTGTTTTCAAAAATAAAAATATTTTGTTGTTAAAATAATAAAATCAGCAGTAATAGCAGTACTGTCTAGTTTCACCTATAGTTGGCAGCACACAATTCTATTAAATAATTAAGCATAAAACTATCAACTCTGAATCACAGTATCTTACAGCATACCTTAACTGAATATTTTAATTTCACTTCAAAATTTATTTCAATATATAGTTTTCAACTACCTTAGCTTCAACAAATCATACAAACCAAGGAAGTACGATTAAATGTAGTTCATGATTCCTCAACCCACGTGGACAGTAGTAAGTAGTCACTCCATGGAATGCCTGGAAGAACACTATCCAAGAAATCACTTGCAGGAAAGAACTCATACTCTTTTTGTATAAAGACCTATGTGTTCTATTAATTGCAGTGGTTTTCCACTTTTTAATTCTAGATATAAAGTAGTAGCTACAATACAGAGAATAATTTGTTGTCAGGCAAGAATAAATTGTTGAGAAACATTAATTTAGGATATAACTCTTTTTGTCTGAGTCATTTCTAAGGCATAGTAAAAAAAATCCATATTTGTTATTGAGTTTTCTTAGTATCAAGGCCAATAACTAATAATAGAAAGGATCATATACAGGAAACTCCAAAACACTTGCTACAGTCAGGTGTGATGGAGCATACCTATAATCCTACCACTAGGCAGGCTGAGGCAGGAGTCCATGGCCAGCCTGGGCTACATAATGAGTTCAAGGATAGCCTGAACTAATAGAGAGAATCTGTCTCAAAAAAAATAAAAACAGTTGATACATCATTTTGAAAAGTTATTACTGATTGACAAAGCAATTACTATATCAATGTTCAAGCTAAGTATATCAGTTTGCTAGGTCTAAATTTATTTCCTCCCAGCTCTGGAGGTTAGACAGAGTTCATGTTAATCCAAAGCCTTTCTTGATAGATTAAAGATCATTATCATCTCACTGTATCCTCACATTGTCTTTCTCTCTATGTGCATGCATACCTAGTAAAGCAGTTTAGTTTAGTTATTATGAGTACATATTTAGAGAAGCCTAAGGATAGGATTAGAAAAAAACAATAACCATCCCCCATTTAAGAGCTATTTCAAGCAGCTAAACCAAGTGTAGATATGCAAAAGTAAATGCAAGATGAAGGATAAACTTATAATAAAAAGGCAGATAAAAACCTTTCATCCCAGGAAAATGATACACTAAGTTGGTTGACAGTTCCTCTGTACCTCTGGACCAAGACTTCAACTAGATTTTCAGAGAAAATTAGAAATACCAGATAATCAGTTTCTTTTCTGGACTCTTGAGAAACAAGTCCTCACATTCTGCTTATCTATATAAAGATAAATAAAAGAAAAAGAAAACATGTTGGACTTCTTTCCTCTTTCTTAGGTATCCACCAATAGCTTTGTTTTCTTCCTATTACTTATAATAAACACTCTTCTAGATTCTTCCTTTTGTCCTCAAATTTATTCTTTTATTTTGGAGGTCAAACATCATTTTTATTATAGATTAAGACATGTTGGAGGTCAAAGGTTACCATAGCCTAGAGAGCATTCTGACTTTTCCTGCTCCAGTCAGTCATAGTAATTATGATATTACCTTTACCTCAATTCACACCCTAGGACAGAATCACCTCTCTCGTGGCATGCCACAGAGCATGTGAAAATGCATGCTCTATGCAAATGGACAGAATCTATGGCAGAGGAGAAAAGAAGTGGGATCAGGGCAAGTCTTTTTCCAAACTCTGTATGAGTCTGGGTCCAATCAGAGGACAGAAACTACACAACAACCCTTATTTTACTTAATAACCCAAAGCATTAAGAGTAGTGATGCTGACAATTTGGATATGCCAAAGCGAAGGTTTAATATATTTTCCTTAATTAAAAGATAAAGTTCTCCATTAAACAAAGATAAAATCATATGATGAAATTGCTAAGCTCTATGGTAACTTATTGTTAATTTCTAATACTGCTTAATTTACACACTAAACTTCATCACAGGTGTATGTATGTATAGGAAAAATGTAGAGGGTTGGCCATGATGGTAACCCCAGCTACTCAGGAGGCTGAGGCAGGATGATCCTAAGTTCAAGGACAGCCCAAGCAACATGATGAAACCCTGCCTCAAAATAAAAAATGAAAACGGCTGGGAATATAGCTCAGTGTGAAGCCATGGGTTCAATTCCCAATGGTGCCAAACAAACAAAAACTTAACACATATTGGATTAAGTACTACCTAGGGTTTCAGGCATCCACTGGGGCCCTTTGAATGTATTCCCCACAGATAAAGGGGATTACTGTAACATGTATGTCATGTATACATTCCCTACATTCCCCACATCTCCATCATTTTGAGAAAATATCACTAACCAAAGAATGAATATGTACATTATCAAAATGCAAAATTAACTAACATTTTGTTACATTCAAGTGGAATCTTCCTTTTTAATGAAAATAAATATTTAGGTGCAAAATTGAAGTATCCTTTCACTACTATGCTTGGTCACATTTCCTTTCTGCTTTCCTTCCTGTCAGAGGCAACCACTTTTAGGAACTGTGTATTTGTTCAATTCATTCTTTGTAGTTTTATAGAAAAAGAGTTTTTTCTATAATCAAATCTTAGTACATGGAGAGGTTAGTATTGATTTCCTTAAAAATGTATACAGTTATCATTTACAATATGCTCATCACTTTAGTTTTCTTCATTCTGCATGAGTTTTTCCTCTTTTACTGTTAATACATATAGATTTAATTTGTACTTAACTGCTAAAAGAATATTCTATGGTATGACTGCATCACATCTTATTCATCTATTTCACAAACAGCAAACACTTGTGTCCAATTTTTGGCTACCATAATTCATACTGGAATAAACAGACTCTGTGTAGATGTTTCAGATTTTGAGGTCTATCTATTGATTGATTGATCAATTGAGATCAATATAGATAGATAAATAGATAGATAGATAGACCCAGGGATAATTGCTAAGCTAGTATTGCATGCCTGTAATCCTAGTATTTGGGAGGCTGAAGTAGGAGGATTACAAATTCAAACCTTGCCTGGGAAACTTAATGAGACCCTGTCTCAAAAAAATGGATTGGGGATGTAGCTTACTGCAAAGGCAATGGGATCAATTCCCAGTACCAAAACCAAAAAATGAATTGCTAAATATTCTGGAATCTAGTTTAGAAATTTTCTCCTGCCCCAAAGTTAAAAACATTCCCCTACAAAATTCTTACACTGTTTCACTTTTTGCATTCTAATCTTCAGTACATTTAGAATTTATAAGAAATAAATATTTTAATGTACAATGATGGCAGGTGTCTAGTATTTTACCATATGAAGAATCAATTACCCTGAGACCACTTTTTTTGTCATCCATGATTTTCCTACCAATCTGAGATACTGCCTCTATCAGTAACCAATTTCCCATACATTCAAGCACTTCTGGATTCAACAGTCTGTTCTAATTTCACTTTTCTGTAACTACAAAACAGTAATTTTGAGGGTCGGGGATTTAGCTCAGCAGTTTCACCACCTACCTCGAAAGCACAAGGTCCTGAATTTGATCCTCAGTACCAAAAATAATAATAATAATTTTGATGATTATAGTTTCACAAACTTCATATGTAGCAAAACAAGAAAGTAATTTTGTCTAATTTCAAATCTTTGTATCTCTCAAATTGTCTTAATGCATCTGGTAGGCCTTCTAGGACTATGGTAATTAATGTCCATTAATGTATCCTAATTGAACTGAGAATACTTCTTAAAGTATAGTACTAATAATGTTTATTGTGGGAGTTTTAGGGGTATAGGATTCATTATACTCTGACACTTATTAAATACTATTGAGTTGCTGAAGAAAATTTTCCTACATTTATGTCTCTAATGTAAAACAAAATTTGATATATTATTAAGTGTAAATTCTGCTGAAGAGTTTCCTAAATCCAAGGCATTCATAGAACTTAAATGAGTATGAATTCTCTGGTGTCTAATGTAATGTGACTTCTGGCTGAAAGCTTTCCCACATCCACTACAGTGATAAGGTTTTTCACCAGTAAGGATTCTCATATGTAGAACAAGAGTTAGGAACTGAGAAAAGGCTTTTCCACATTCATTACAACCATAGAGTTTCTCACCTGTATGGCTTCTCATGTGCACAGTAAGAGATGAGTTTTGACAGAAGGCTTTGCAACATATTTTACATTCATAAGGTTTATCACTTGTATGAATTCTCATATGTACAATGAGTGATGTGATCAGTGAAAAGGCTTTTCCATATTTATCACATTCATATGGTTTCTCTCCTGTATGAATATTGTGATGTGTAATGAGGTATTGCTTCTGCCTGAAGATTGATCCACATTAATTATATTTATAGGGTTTCTTTCCAATATGAATTTTCTCATGCTCAGTGAGATTTGTTTTGCCACTGAAGGCTTTCCCACACTCCTTACACATACAGGTTTTCTCTCCAGTGTGATTTCTTTCATGTTAAGTGAGGCCTGACTTCTGAATGAAAGCTTTTCCACACCCTTTACATTCATAAAATTTCTCTCCTGTATGGATTCTCTGATGGCTAATGAGATTTTCTTTCTGGCTAAAGGATTTTTTTCTTAGTTCTTTTAATGGTACATTTTAGGTATATAATACATTTTCATTTATCATTGGGTGCTGGTACCTGTACATGATGTATTTTAGTTCTTATTTTTTGCCCATTACTTGTGCTCCCTTCACCCCCTCCATACTTCCCTATTTATATAGATTTGGTTTCCATTTTTTTTTATTCTCTCATAATTTTTCCTTTCCCTTCTTCCCTTTCCCCCTCCCCTCCCACCACCCTAAAACCTTTGGATCATTTCTTATTTCAAATTACCAATTATTCATTTTAATAATTTTAATCCTTATTTACACTTTCAGTTTCTCACACTAGAGAAACTATTTGATATTTACACATGTGTGTCCTATTTATTTCACTTAAGAGTATGGCCTCAATATGCATCCATTTAGCTATAAATGTCTCTAGTTTCTCATTCTTGATGGCTGAGTAGTACTCCATTTTATAAAAAAACCCCACATCTTCTTTATTAAGTTTCCAGTTGATGGGCACTTGGGCTGTTTCCAAGCTTTAGCTGGCACAAACTGTGCCGCTATAAACATGGGTGCACATATATGCTGTGGTATGATTCTTTTAATTCTTTTGGGAAAATGCCCAGCAGGGGAATAGCTGGGTCAAATGGGTCTTCTGGTCCTAGTTCTCTGAGATATCTCCATACTGATTTAAATAGTGGTTTCACCAGTCTGTACTCCCACCAATAATGGAGAAGGGTTCCTTTCTCTCCATACCCCTGCCAGCATTTGTTATTGGTTGATTTCTTGATAGCAGCCATTCTTTATGGGGTGAGGTGGAATCTCAGTGTTGTTTTCATCTGCACCTCTCGAATGACCAGTGATGTTGAACAATTTTTTATGTATTTATTTGCTGCTTTTGATTCTTTGTCTGAGAAATGTCTGTTCATTTAGGATGCCCATTTTTGAATTGGGTCTTTGAATTTGGGGGGGTCTGATTTTTTTCAGTTCTTTATATATTCTAGATAGTAGACCTTTGTCTGAGGTACAACAGCTAAAAAATTTTTCCCTTTTTGTATTTTGTCTCTTAGCTCTGTTGGTGTCTTATCTTGTAGTGCAGAAGCTTTTTAATAAGATGAGATTCCAGTTGTTGATTCTTTCTTTAGTAGTCTTTGTCTGAGTTACAGCTGCTAAAATTTTTTTCCCACATTGTAGGCTGTCTGTTAGCTCTTTTGGTGGTTTCTTTTCCAGTGCAGAAGTTTTTAATAAGATGAGATCCCAGTTGTTCATTCTTTCTGCTAGTTCCCATGCTACTGAGGATTTGTTCATAAAGTCGTTTCCTATGCCAATGTTTTCAAGAGTTCTACCTAACTTATCTTCCAGAAAATTTAGTGTGTCTGTCTTAATATTTAGATCTTTAATCCACATCCATCTTAGTTTAGCATGTGGTGATAGGTATGGGTCTAGTTTTAATCTTCGGCAGGTTGAAATCCAGTTTATCCATAACCATTTTTTAAATAGGTTATCTTTCCTCCAATGCAGATGGTTGGATCCTTTGTCAAAGATGAGGTGGCTGAGTATGCTTGGATTTGTTTCTGCATCTTCTCATCCATTCCACTAATCCTGGGGTCTGTTTCTCTGGCAGTGCCATGCTGTTTTTATCACAGTAGCTTTGTAGTATAGTTTCATGTTGGGGATTGTGATACCCCTAACCATGTCTCTGTTGCCTAGAATTGCTTTTGCTATTCTATGTTCCTTCTGATTCCAAATGAATTTTTGGATTGTTTTCTCTATTTCTGTGAAGTATATTGGAATTTCAAATGGCATTGCATTAAATCTATGCAGTAGTTTTGGAAGAATGGCCATTTTCACTATATTGGTTCTTCCTACCCAGGAACAAGGGATGACTTTCCATTTTCTTATATCTTCTTCAATCTTCTTTTTCAGAGTGCTGTAGTTTTTAGTGTAGAGGTCTTTTGCTTCCTTTGTTAGATTGATTCTTAGATATTTCATTTTTTTAGACGCTCTTATAAAAGGAATTATTTCCTGAATTTCTCTCTCAGTGAGTCTGCTATTTGTGTATAAGAAGGCTATTGTTTTTTGAGTGTTGGTCTTATACCCAGCTACTCTACTGAATCTGTCAATCAGGTCTAGGAGACATTTGACCGAGTTTTTTGGGTCTTCTATGTAAAGTATCATATCATCAGCAAATAATGACAGTTTAACTTCTTCCTTTCCTATCTTTATTCCTTTTATTTCTTTCTCTTTTCTAATTGCTATGGCTAATGTTTCAAGAACAGTATTGAATGGGAGTGGTGATAGTGGGCATCCTTGTCTGGTTCCTGATTTTAGAGTGAAAGTTCTCAGTTTTTGACCATTTAGTATGAGGTTGGCTGTTGGTTTTTCATAGATAGCCTTAATCAGGTTGACATAAAGACCTTCTACTCCAATTTTCTGTTGCATTTTTTTCATGAATGGGTGTTGGATTTTGTCAAATGCTTTTTCTGCACCTATTGAGATGATCATATGGTTTTTGTCCTTGACTATGTTAATATGGTGTATTACATTTATTGATTTATGAATGTTGAGCCATCCTTGCATCTCTGGGATAAATCCAACTTGGTCAGGGTGTATGATCTTCTTGATGACCCTCTGTATTCTGTTTGCCAGTATCTTGTTGAGGATTTTTGCATCTATGTTCATTAGGGAGGTTGGTCTGTAGTTCTCTTTTTGGGTTGGGTCTTTCCCTGGTTTTAGAATCAAAGTGACACTTGCTTCCAGGAATGAATTTGGAAGCCTTGCTTCCCTTCAATTTTCTTGATGAGTTTAAAGAGTAATGGTGATAGTTCTTCTTTAAATGCCTTGTAGAATTCAGCAGTGAAACCATCAGGACCTGGACTTTTCTTTGTCGGTAAATTTTTTTATTACATTTTCAATTTCACTCATTGTTACTGGGGTGTTTAGAATTTCTATATCTTCTTCATTTAAATTTGGCACTTCAAATGTTTCTAGGAATCTGTCCATTTCTTCTGTGTTTTCCATTTTATTAGAGTACAAGTTCTTTTTTGTTGTTGTTACAGGAGATTGAACTTGGGTCCTTCTGCTTGCAAGGCAGGTGGCAGAACCACTGAGCTAAATCCCCGGTTCCAGAGTACAAGTTCTTGAAGTAGGTATTGATGATCCTCTGGATTTCTCCAGGGTCTGTTGTGACTTCACCTCTTTAATTCTTAATTGCATGGATTTGAGTCTTTTCTTTTCTTTTTTTGAAAAGTTTGGCTAAAGATTTATCAATTTTATTTATTCTTTCAAAAAACCAACTGTTTGATTCATTGATTTTTTTGTATCGTTCTGTTAGTCTCCATTGCATTGATTCCTGCTCTGATCTTTATACTTTCCTTTCTTGTCCAAGCATTGGGTTTGTTATGCTCCTCTTTTTCTATGAGCTTGAGGGTCTGCATTAAGTTATTTAACAGAGTTCTCTCTGCTGTCCTTAATATGGGCATTCACTGCTATGAATATCCTGTGTAGAATTGCCTTCATTGTGTCCCATAGATTCCTGTATGTTGCACTGGAATTATCATTTACTTGTAGAAACTGTCTAATTTCTTCTTTAATTTCCTATGTGACCCATTGGTTGTTCAGTAGGGTTTTATGCAATATCCATATGTTTGTGGGAGTTTTGCAGTCTCTTATGTCAATTATCTCCAATTTTATTGCACTATGGTCTGATAATATATAGGGAATAACTTCAATTCTTTACATTTACTTAGACATGTCTTATGAGCTAGAATGTGATCTATTTTGGAGAATGACTTGTGTGCAGCCAAAAAGAATGTGTATTCTGATTTTGTGGGGTGGTTCACTCTGTAAATATATATTAAGTCCATTTGTTCAATAGCTTGGTTCAGTTCTAAAATTTTATGGTTAATATTTTTTCTAGGTGATCTGTCTATTTGTGATAGAGTGGTGTTCAGATCCCCCACTAAAGTTGTATTAGTGCTTATTTGATTTTTCATGTCCATTAATATTTGTTTGGTATAGTTGTGGGCATTTGTATTTGGTGTATATATATTTAGGATTGTCAGCTCTTCCTCTTGGATTGTTCCCTTCACAAGGATGTAGTGACCACCTTTATCTCTCTTAATTAGTGTTGGTTTGAAATCTACTTTGTCTGCAAACAAGATTGCTACCCCTGCTTTTTTCTGGGTTCCTGTCATGTGGAAAACTGTTTTCCATCCTTTTACGTTCAGTCTATGAGTTTCCTTTTGAGTTAGGCATGTTTCTTGTATACAGCATATTGAGGGATTTTGCTTCTTAATCCATTCTGTCAGTCTATTTCTTTTGATTGTTGAATTGAGGCCATTAACACTGATAGTTATAATTGATAGATATTGACTCATCCTTGTCATGATGGTTTACTGTTGCTGGCTCTTTTATTTCTTATATTTCCCCCCTTTCCCTTTAGTGTCTTACTTTGCCTGGAGGCATCCCTCTGTTGGGCCTCATGGAGATATGACCTTCATTGTCTTTTTCTAGGATATTGCTTAAAATTGTTTGGAGTGCTGGTTTAGTGGTCATGAAATTTCTCAGGTATTCTTTAATGTGGAAGTATCTAATTTCCCCATCAATTTTGAAAGATAATTTTGCCTGATACAACAGTCTAGTTTGGAAGTTATTTTCTTTTAGGGCTTAAAATACTTCACTCCAGGCTCTCCTTGATTTGAGGATTTGTGTTGAGAAGTCTGCCATGTTTCTGATGGGCTTTCCTTTGTAGGTGATTTGTTTCTTTTCTCTAACTGTCTGTAGAATTTTGTTCTTCTGTTGGGTTGCTAGGATCTTGACTATTGTATGTTTAGGTGTAGAATTTTTTTTGATCATGGCTAGGTGGAGTTCTATATGCCTCACTTACCTGTATGTCCAATTCTCCACCTCTGTCTTGGAAGTTTTCTACTATTACATCTGTGAACAGTTTTTTTATATCAATTGTATTTTCTCCTGTTTTTTGTGGACTCCTACTAGTCTTATGTTATTCTTCTTTGCATCATCTAGCAGCTGCTGGATTGATTTATTGGGGTCTCTTACTATTTTTAAGAAATCTCTGTTTTCATGGTCCTTAACCACAATCCTGTCTTCTATATCTTTTATTCTGTCTTCAGATTCTCTTAATCTGCTCTGCATGCTTTCAATGGAGTTTTTAATCTCCTGAATATCTGTTTGAATCTGTTTCATGGTTTCCATTTCTTTCTTATGCTGGGAATTCATGGCTTCCAGCATGTTTCTGATCTCATCTAATTTCTTATCTCTTTCTGTTCTAGAGCCTCTAATCATGTCTTTCACTCTGCTCACCATTTCTGTAGTTATCTGGGAGATTATTTCTGCTTTGAAATTTTACAGAGACTCATGCATCTGTTTTGTTACTTCCTGTGCTATCAGTTTAGGTTATCTGGGTGGTTGATTATCAGACTTTTCCACCTCATTTACCCCAGAATTTGCCTTTTGTGGGGTGGAAGACTGAGTTTGTGCCTTTCTGGGTTGATATTTCAACATTGCTTAATGTAGGTATCTTTGTTGCTTGTGTTTAAAAGCCTTGTGGAATGATTGCTTTTTAGAGGTGTCTTCCAGATATAGTTGGTGTTTAGGATTTGAGACTCTAATGACTCTGAGGCTATTTCATTTTCATTATACCAAGAAGGAAAAGTGATTAGATCAATCACAACATCTTAGCTCACATGATAAAATCTGTAACACTATAGCATCAAGCTCAGCTTAGAAAATGACAATTTGTGGTAATTATTAATCTATCACATTTAACTGTGTGAATTAATTCAAAACCAAGGGCCAACCCAACATATGTTTATAGTGAATAAATTTCAATATAGCAACTTTACCCTTTGGGATGTGGAGTTAGAAGGAGTTGGGGAGGGATGGACAGGTAGAAAGATCAGGAAAGATTAGCTGTGAGGCCAGAAGACACAGGAAGATCACCCAAGCTCTAAGAAATTGTTAAAGGCAAGAGGAAAAGACAGAATGAAAGAATAAAGAACAGAACCACCTAACAGCAATAGGGAGGCTAGATACTGTATTTACTTTCCTTTAAAACTAATGATAATCAAGAGAAAGAAAATGAGAAGAAAAGAAGAATTAAGGAGAAATCCAAATTCAGGCCAGAAAGGAACAAATAGGGAGATGAAGAGCAATGTGGGACAGTGAGAGAATGAGAGAAAGAGAGAGAGAAAGAGAGAGAGAGAGAGAGAGAGAGAGAGAGAGGATGAAAGAAAAGAAAGAAAAGTAAAAATTTGAAAAGAGTAGAAAAAAGTAAATATTAAGCATTAAAAATAAGAGAAAAAAATTTTTTTCTTTTTTGCAACTAACAAAAAATAAAAATGAAGGACCTCCTTCAGGGTATGTCTCTGTTGTCACAGTAGGCAAAGTAGGAACCCGTGTGCATATACAAATCAATGAGTCTCAACAAGCCAGTAGCAGGCCTGTGAGATTCAGGCAGATTTCTGGCTGCTGGTCCCAAGTTGAGCTCCCTGTCCTCCTGCAGTGTTGAACTCTACAAAGTTCCACTGCAGGTTCCAGTTGCCCTTCCTCTGAAGATTGTGCAGGTTCCAATGGAAGGTGATGATCTCTCCGACTTAACAAGTACAGTGGTCTGATGTACTTTTATTGTAGAGAGTCTCTTTACTTTTCCACTGAGCTTCAATTTTCATGGAGGAGCCTGAGAGGGCCTCTTTCTGTTGTTAACTTCTGCTCTATCTTGTGGCCCTCAAGACAAGCCCCTTTACAATCTCCTGTGCTTCTGTAGTGTGGAACCAGGCAGCAGAATAGCCAGGAGGCAAGAGGCGGTGTGGGGGGAGACACGCAGACAATGGGAGTGAGGGGGGAGCGGGACTGGGCCCTGCAGATGACCATGCAGCTAAGCAGAGCACGGGGCTGAGTAGGGGCTCCAAACCACACCTGGGTCCTCACCATGCCATGGGTGGACCCCAGAACCGAGCAGGGTCTTCATGCTGCCTGGATCCTCAGCTTGCTCTGGTTGATCGCTGGCTAAAGGCTTTTTCACACTCATTATATTTGAAAGGTTTCTTTCCACTATGGATATTCTGATATTTAATGAGATGTTGCTTCTGACTGAAGGCTCTTCCACACTGATTATATTCAAATGGTTTCTCTCCAATGTGAATTTTCTCATGCTCACTGAGGTATGATTTGCTATTAAAAGCTTCCCACATTCCTTACATGGATATGGTTCGTTTCCTGTATGATTTCTCTGATGCCTGATGAGGGTTGCCATTTGAATAGGTGCTTTCCCACATTCAGAAGGTTTTTCTCCACTATGATATTTCTGATGAGAAAGGAAGTTTCCCTTCTGGCTGAAGACTTTTCCACACTTACTACATTCATATGACTTCTTCCCTGTATGACTTCTCAAATGTAGAGTAAGCAATGAGACCTGAGAGAACACTTTACCACATTCAGTACATTCATGTGATTTCTCTCCAGTATGCATTTTCTTATGCTCTATGAAGTTTTGCTTCAGGCTAAAAGTTCTTCTACACGCCTTACATTCATAAAGTTGCTTTACAGCATGAACTTCATCATGTTGAATGAGATCTGATTCAGGCTGAAGACATTCCAACATTTTTGTCATGCACAGGAACTTTCTTCTAGGTTCCCCTAGTATCTACCAAGATGTGTTAAGGATGACAACTTTCCAACATTCACTGAAGTAATATGGTTTCTTTTCAATATTAATTCTCAGGTATGGTAATGAGGTTGAATTTATGATAGAAGACATTTCTTGCATTGATTATTCTGAGATGCAGTGATTATATAAAGGGATAAAAATGTAGCATTCTCTTTATATGAATGTGTCTTTCTTATACACTTTCTATCATGTTTAAGTATAAATTGTATGTAAGTATGAATTGTGTTTCAAACTCTCTTAAACTGAGTCCCATACATAGAAGTATAATCCTAAAATCAGTGTGTATCAATGCAATGTCAGTCAATGCTCAGAGGAAATACTTTCCTGTTTCCTAGGTTTTCTGAGTTTTTCCTTAGTCTGTATTTTCACAAGGAAAGATGAGACATAACTCACAAGTCTTTAATGTTGCATCCTGGTCTGCTTATGAACTGCCCAAGCTTCTTCCATGGGGCTCTGCAAGTCCCAGGAGGCCATTCCAACCCCTTGGGCCTCCCCACCCGCTTCACAGGTGCTGCAAATCCTCCACAAGAGACTCCCTGGTCAGGCTCAGGACCCAGAAACCCAGGTCCTAAGGAGTGGAAACCTAACTCCCCAGCACACCCTCAAATCTATTCTTTAATTTTGGGAGACAAAGTACTTGGGTTTATACAAAATTAACTGTACCAGTAGCATGTGTGTTTCAATTTCCACTTTATATCAGTATACCAGTCAGATTGAATTAAGGCACATATTAAAGGCTTCACTTTAACTTGATCACCCCTTTAAAGGCCTTATTTCCATACACAGTCACATTCTGAGGTTCTGCATAGTAACACTTCAACATATAGTGTTTGCTTGTGTGACTTGAGTTGGGGTCTCACTATGTTGTCCAGGCTCACTATGTTGTCAAAAGATCCTCCTGCCTTAGCCTCCTAATGAGCAGGGGCCTTAGGTAAGCACCACTGCAGCAACATGTAAATTTAAAGAGGACACGGTGTAGCCTATGACATTGGTGGAGCTATGATTAGAACTTTCAGTCTAGATAAGGAAATAAAATGCTAAATACATATGCATGAAAATGAAATAACATTGCTATCTTACATGTGCCAGGCAGGACCCTAACCATGTCCTATTTGTGCCATATCTAGAATCTTAGAATTTTTAATCTGTAACAAAAAAATTGTTTCACAAGATAACTTTTTCAATATTCAATCTTTTGTCTCAAATACAAGACTTGGCAAACTGTAACTCCATGACAAATCTAGCCCACCTCCTGTCTTTATACTGCCTGTTACCTAAGAATAAAGATTGATATATTTTATATATTTAAATGTTTGGAAAAATCAGGAGGGCTATTTTGTGACACATTAAATGAAAAATATAAGAGATACATTTTTTTTGTCCATAAATAAGCTTTCATTGTCCTATAACCACATTGAGTCATTTACATATTATTGGTATTTTCTCACTACAATAACATGTTTGAGTAGATGCAACAGACCGTATGGCCCACAAAATTTTAAAAAATATATTATTTAGTCATTTATAGACAAAGTAAAAATTTTACAAAACCTTGTTGAGCTTCTACTTTCATGTAAAGTTTCACACCATCTTTATTTTTATAATATTGCTCATTTTTAATGAAGTTAACATTTTTTTTTTGTACTGGGGGATCAAACTCAGGACCTCATGCTTGAAGACAGGCATGGCACCACTGAGCTAAATCCCCAGCCCCTAATGAAAATAATTTTTAAAGTACACAAATACTTTGACTGTATGTTAAAATGTATTTCCTATATAATCTTGACTAGATTCACAAATTGCCAATAAAAGTCTATCTAAAGAAAAAAAAAAATATATATATATCATATCATAGATACAGAAATTACTTTGTAAAGAAAAAACAATTAATGTTGGCTAGAGAATCTTAGTTTTTTACTGTGAATTCTTTTTTTTTTTTGTACTCGGGATCGAACTCGGGACCTTGCACTTGCGAGGCAGGCAGTGGAACCACTGAGCTAAATCCCCGGCCCTTTACTGTGAATTTTAATTAATGAAGTTGATACATTTCTTCAAGATAAATATAAATATATTTTGTTGTTATAAAGGGAAAAAGGTAATTCATTGATAAAATGAGTGAATATTAAGTCTTTACTGATTTTGCATTTTACCTTGATATGCTTCTATGTTTTATTTTAATTTTTATTAGTATATAATTGCAGTACATAATGATTACATTTGTCATGGGAAGTTAGCACATGCATCTTATTTTTGCTTTGTCTGATTGTCAAGGTCCAGGGTTTCTGACATAATATGGTACTAATTCACCAATAGCATTCTGTAGAAGTCATATAGCTTTACTTTTCTTATAGTGTAATTTGTATTAAATTTTTTCAAATAAACTGCTTATTTGGTTTCATTTACTTCAATATAATATGCAAATCAATTTTGGAGCTAATCTAAGATCGTTATTTTCCAAAACATTTATACCAGTGTCATCAAATTTAAAGAAAACATATCCAAATAAATTTTGCAAAAAAATTTTCTGAAACTAATATTTGCATCTCATATAATAAAACATTTTTATTAACTGGAATTTTCCAGGATACATGATACAGAGCATCAACTGAATTCTTTGTTAGGTTGATAGATTGATAGAATAAAGTTGAAAGGTTGAAAATAGACATACATTGACATAATTTCTAGATAGACTATTTGATATTTATTTTATTATCGTCCCTTCAGGCCTAGAAGTAGTAATCAAAATGTATCTAAATGCAGAGTAGAAGAAAGACAGGGAGAGAGAAAGTAAGTAAAAGCGAGTCTGTACTAGAAATCATTTAAGATACTTTGAATTTGAGTCTGGAGCTACCCAGCTGTAGGACTGCAAACCAATCAATTACATTTTATAGATTTGGTTTTTCCCATCTCTACAATGGAAAAAATGATACCAGTCCTGGGAAACTTTTAGTCTTATTGAAGATTAAATGAATTTTTAAAAATATGCATATGTAAGAATTCCTTACAAACTATAGAGGTCCATCATAACAGAGGACAACAATGTCATTACATATTAAAAAAATAAGTAGCAGCTAGCTAGGCAATGGATGACAAAACATTGATAGAAAAAGTGTTTGACCAACACTGTTAAACCAACAGCCACCCACTAAAACCTACAATCACTTCATAACACATCTTCTATATTACCAACTCTGTTTGCCAGGCCCATCTCTTCAGTCTGTACTTATTGTTTACTTTAACTTGATTTCTGGAAGATAGTAAGTTCAGACTGCCATAGTTCATACTGCCAAGGACGTTTGTGCTTTATAAAGTTCTTTGAAAAAGTACCTTTTATGACTGACTACATTTTATGTGTATATATAAAAATTACTTTGGTAACAAATTATATTTTGTGCTAAATGAATTAATATTTTTATTGAAACAAGAATGAATTTGATAACTGACAAGATAGATAATGTTATTTGACTTCACTCTTTTATCTCATTTGATTTTTTTTGGGGGGGGGATCACTTTTTTTGTGTATGAAATTCTTTTATTGGTACATTGTAGGTATACAACACTATTACATTTCTCATTGGGAATTGTACCTTTACATAATGCATCTTGGTTCTTATTTTTTCCCCATTCCTAGCCCTCCCTTCACGCCCTCCACCCTTCCCTATTTACAAAGACTTTATTTCCATTTTGTCCATTTCTCATCATTTTTCCTTTCCCTTCTACCCTTTCCCCTGCCCCTCCCACTACCCCTACCCCTTTGGACCTTTTCTTCCTATTTTACATTATCGATTATTCATTCTAATCATTGGTACATTTTAGGTATACAATATAATGACATTCATCATTGGAAATTTGCACCTTTACATAGTCTCTCTTGGTTCTTATTTTTCACCCTTGCCCAGCCCTCCCTTCAACCCCTCCAGCCCTCCCTATTTACAAAGATTTTGTTCCTATCTTTCCATTTTCTCATATTAATCCCATTCCCTTCTATCCTTTCCCTTAGCCCTCCCACTTCCTTCCCCTTTGCCCCTTTTCTTCCTATTTCACATTACCTATTATACATTTTAGTGTTTATTTAAACTTTGTTTCTCACATCAGAGAAACTATTCGGTATTTATACATGTGTGTCCTATTTATTTCACTTAAGAGTATTGCTTCAATGTGCATCCACTTAGCTATAAATGTCTCTAATTTCTCATTTTTATGGCTGAGTAGGACTCCATTTTATTAAAAAAACCACATTTTCTTTATCCAGTCTCCAGTTGATGGGCATTTGGGCTGTTTCCAAGTTTTAGCTATCACAAACTGTGCTGCTATGAACATGGGCACACATATTTCACTGTGGTATGATTCTTTTAATTCTTTGGGGAAGATCCCCAGCAGTGGAATAGCAGGGTCAAATGGGACTTCCAGTCCTAGTTCTTTGAAGTATCTCCATACTGATTTCCACAGTGGTTGCACCAGTCTACACTCCCACCAGCAGTGGAGCAGGGTTCCTCTTTCCCCACACCCCCGCCAGCATTTCTTATTGGTTGATTTCATGATAGCAGCCGTTCTTTCTGGAATGAAGTGGAATCTCAGTGTTGTTTTCATTCTCATCTCTCAAATGACCAGTGATGTTGAACATTTTTTCATGTATTTATTTGCTATTTCTACTTCTTTGTCTGAGAAATGTCTGTTCATTTCAGATGCCCATTTTTGGATTGGGTGTTTAAATTTGGGAGGTCTGACCTTTTCAAGTTCTTTATAGATTCGAGATAGTAGACCTTTGTCTGAGGAAGAGCAGGTGAAGATTTTTTCCCACATTGTGGATTGTCTCTTCACACTGCTGGTGGTTTCTCTTGCTGTGAAGAAGATATAATTAAAAACTTATCAACTAAGAAAAGCGCGGGCTCTGATGGCTTCACTGCTGAATTCTATAAGACATTTACAGAGGAACTGCTGCCACTACTGTTTAAACTCTTCAATAAAATTGAAAGGGAAGCAATACTCCCAAATTCATTCCTGGAAGCAAGCATCACCTTGATCCCCAAAGCAGAGAAAGACACAACTGAAAAAGAGAACTATAAGCCAATCTCACTAATGAACATAGATGCAAAAATCCTTAATAGGATAATGGCAAACAGAATGCAGAAGATCATCAAGAAGATCATACACTCTGATTAAGTGGGATTCATCCCAGGGATGCAGGGATGGTTCAATATAGGAAAATCAATCAATGTAATACACTATATCAACAGAGCCAAGAACAAAAACCACATGATTATCTCCATAGATGCAGAAAAAGCATTTGACAAAATCCAACATGCATTTATGATAAAAACCCTACAAACAATTGGAATAGATGGTCTCTACCTCAAACTGTTAGAAGCCATCTATGAAAAACCAACAGCCAATATCATACTAAATGGTCAAAAACGGAAATCCTTCACACTCAAATCAGGAACAAGACAAGGATGTCCACTATCACCACTCTTGTTCAATATAGTTCTGGAAACATTAGCCACGGCAATTAGACAAGAGAAAGAAATAAAAGGAGTAAAGATAGGAAATGAAGAAGTCCAATTGTCATGATTTGCAGATGACATGATACTCTATATAGAAGACCCCAAGAACTCCACCAAAAGTCTTCTAGACTTAATAACCAAATTCAGTCAAGTAGCTGGTTACAAGGTCAACACACAAAAATCAATAGCTTTCCTCTACACCAATGACAGACTCACTGAGACAGAAATAGGGGAAATAATTCCTTTCACAATAGCATCCAAACAACTGAAATACCTAGGAATTATCCTAATGAAAGAAATCAAAGAACTCTTCTCTGAAAACTATGGCACTCTGAAAAGAGAGATTGAAGATGATACCAGAAAATGGACAGACATCCCCTGCTCCTGGGTAGGAAGGATTAATATATTGAAAATGGCCATACTTTCAAAACTGCTATATAGATTTAATGCAATTCCAATTGAGATCCCTGCAGCATACTTCATAGACCTCGAGAAAACAATCCAAAAATTCATTTGGAGCAAGAAGAGACCCAGAATAGCAAAAGCAATTCTAGGTAACAGAGACATGGCAGGGGTTATCACAATCCCCAACCTGCAACTATACTATGAAACCACTGTGATCCAAACAGCATGGTACTGGCAAAGAAACAGACCTGAGGACCAGTGGAACAGATTAGAAGATGCAGAAACAACGCCAGACACATTCAGCCATCTCATCTTGGATAAAGGAGCCAAACACCCTCACTGGAGGAAAGATAGCCTCTTTAATAAATGGTGCTGGAAAAATTGGGCTTCAACTTGCCAAAGATTAAAACTAGACCTGTATCTCTCACCATGCACTAAACTAAAATCAAAATGGATTAAAGATCTAAATATTAAAATAGAAACTGTGAACCAGTTGGAACAGAGGTTAGGTAGAACCCTTGAAGACATCAGTGTAAGAAAAGATTTTAATGAACAAAACCTCAGTTGCCCGTGAACTAGCAGAAACAATCAACAAATGGGATCTCTTCTTATTAAAAGGCTTCTCATTTGATTTTTTAATGAAGCTTATCATAAAGCCTGAAATATAGATTCATATTTTTGCCAATTAGGACTTTTGGTAAGTGCTCCATTATCTTAGATTTTCATTTGAATTTCTCTTGATGGAATAATAGTTTCATGTATTATTCATACTCATGTTGAAATATCCTTTCTAGTCATTTTCCCTATTCCTTCTTTCAGTTGGTGCCAACCTTCAAGTATCTTGCCATAGCTTAATTGTTTTTCTTTCATGAATCTTTCACCAATCATCGAAGCTAAAGTTACTACTCCTCATAATTTTCTATAATGACATCCTATTTATTCTGTGTTACTTACTGTAGCCTGTAGCTGTTTTTTCAAAATTATTTATTTACTATCTTTCTTTAGTAGAATTTAAGCAGATAAGATCAGGGTATATGTCTGAGTTACTTACTGGTGACTCCTTAATGTTTGTTCCATTATTTGGTACATGTAGACAACTAACATTTATTGAATGAAAGAAATCTTGTGACTCATTTCGGGTCTTTGAATTTACCTAAACCATCTCCTTAAGCTTGTTTTGAGAAGACTGACTATACTGGAATTAAAAAGAAGTACTTTGTAGATAGAAGTGAACAGCTACAAACAAATTGCATGAATTTCAAAGACATGAGATTTACCAATAGTCTAAAAAAATTTATTTAGGGGGATGACCTTGTATTAAAAGCTATACTAATATCCTACCAAAATTTATGGAAGTGGCTTTAAAGCTTTAAATGACATTATCTTCTAATTGGTTAGTGCTTGATGATACACTTCTCCTATTTAAAACCCTTAGGTCATATCTTTGTACATCACAGATGTCCAATATTACTGATCATTTGTCACCCCCTGCAATGAACTTTCACATAAGTTATCTCAAAATGGTGTCATGGACAGAAGAAGGGCTTTGGATACACTTGACCTGGATCCCTGTGAGTTACTAATGTTATCTGCACATTGCAGATGAAGAAACTGGACAAAACTGGAAAGTAAGTTGTACAAGGTTACATCACTTGTAAATGGTCAGTCAAGATATTAATCAAGAAGTATGACTGTGGAGTCTATGGCATAAAATAACATGCTGCACTTCCTCCAACTAGTTGCTGTTATGATGACCTCTGATAGGCCATGAAGTAAGTAGCTCTTGTCTAATGCCACATACCATCTCAGAAAACAAAATCATGGCATGACCTATTTTTGTCAAGTATATGATCCCTGGTCAAGTATTTACTTCACAATATCAATATATTCCTATGGTAGTAGAAATACAAGTATGTTAAAAAGTTTGCTTAAAAGTTTAGAATAAAAAAATTACATTAAACTGTCAAACCACTAGATTGTGATAGGAGAAACTTTGACCCTTGAAGCTGAATAACTTGGCAGATTTAATTGCTCATTAGATTGCCTGAGAACAAGAATACCAAAACCAAGCTTTTACACCAGCACTCATCATGGTCAGTTTGTCATAAAGGGGCATGAAACATCATCAAGGTGGTAATGGAATAGGATAGAGAACTGAGAATGAAACATGAAATAATGTCTGGGTACAAACCTTCAGTTTGGAAAAGAGCTCTACATTATCAAACTTATATGAAATCTCTCACCCTGTATTCAGGAACACAGTTACATTTCTTCTTGGGTCCTAACAAGAAAAGAAGAGTAACTGAATATGTATCTTTATCTTGCCCCAAGCACATTTACACATAATTGCTCACACAGACTTTATGAATGTTGAGGGAGATGTATATTCCTCCTGGAAGTCTGTTCTAGATGAAAATCCCCACATAAACAGAACTTTCTAAAAGTTTCAATAGTTCTCATACATGTGATTTGAATAGTTTCAAAGTTTATTCCTACTTTCCTTCACACATCCTACAAAAATCTTAGCTTCTGATAAACAACACAAAAATTAATGTGATACATATCAAAATGAAAGATATTCAAAATAATAAAAGCCAAAAATAAAGTTTCCATAAACTATATTACTTGATACCTCAAAGTTAGGAATGTCTGAGTCTTTAACTTCTCTTTTCAATTATTGATTAATTTGTGTGTTAGGAAAGCATTATGTCTAAAAATATTATTTACCTTCACCTATATACCTCAACTATCAGTCCTAATCATGGTACCATTATTCAACTATTTTTATAATTAATGACTGTTGTTTTTCTTGATTCTAAGATATACTGTTAATTCTTATACCAAAAATATTAAATCCTAGCCTGATAGTAAAAGATGATTTTCCTAATTTCTATCTGTATCACTCTGCCTAGGATGTGGGTGTGTGTCTGTATGTGTACCTTTGTGGGTGTGTTTATGTATTTAGAAGTTCTTAACTATTAGTTTACATTTTAAATACTCAGTTTTCAGCATTTAGTTATTTATAAAAGTATTTATAAAAACTCTCCCACATTCGGGAAAGTTATTGTACTGAAATGGAATGTGACTTAGATGCAAATGGAATCTTTGAAATAGTTGGAGTTGGAGTATCCAGTTGTTACTCTAGTCAAGTATTGTTATACTGTCAGGAAATTTAAAAAAACGTACTTTCAGACTTCATTTTATCTGAAAAATGAAAAATGAATATATTAAGAAACACAAAATGTACTATGCAAAAGAATGCATTGACAATATCTGGAAATCCCAGTGTACCTAGAAAATGCTTCATTTCAATTTTCTTTAAGAATATATGTCAATAAATTTTTCAGATATACCATTCTGATTAGGTGAATGCCCACAGCCTAAATCTATATCTGTAACACAAAATACATATATCTCATAGAATTTTAGATCATATTATGGGACACATTTCTCCTGTGAAAATATATTTTGAACACTACTAAATATGATTTTACTTTATTAAATTTAAAGTTGTACAATTTGATAGCTCTATATATTCTATGAATTACAAATGACCAACCCCTTTTATTCCTTCCTTTATTTAACTTGCTACATTTGATAATGAGTTTATTGTTTTATTGCATATCACTATACCAAAAAAGAAAGTCAAAAAGTATTAAATCCTATGTTGTTACAAGCCAGAAACCATTTGTGCATACACTAAATAGGGAGTTACCACAGGCAAAATGTTTTATTGGTGCATTTATTAATTACAATTTTTGAGAATGATTTAAAGTTCAGATAATATCTGGAAGACATTCATGACATTACTTTTTAGAATTTCAGTGTTTCTATCTGTAAAATGAGGCCAGGTGTCAGAAATGGTGTAAGGTCCAAATGCATTGAAACTAAGTGGTAATTCTAAGATACCAATATAAGAGCCTAAACCCTTCAACTTATAATACTAGGAAATATTACCACAAAATGAATATGAAGATAGAAGGGGGTCTTAAAATGGCAAAAAATAGGACAAAGATGGATGAACTCCTTGTCCATTATCAATTTAAATTAAGAATAAACAGTATCATACTTTCTGTAGGTGTTTATTTAGTAGATAATTTGTTTACAGTTCTATGCCTTTTCATTGGAGGTAGAGTAACACACTACTTGCTGTATTATTTTATACCTTTGATGTTTGTTAAGCTCAGAAATTATAAACTGATCAAAATTTTGAGAAAATAATGACTACAATAATGGCATATGATTTTACATTAATTTATATACTACAATTATAAAGTTTTCTGAATCACATGGGCTAGTGGCATCACGGCAAAGACCCCAATCTTGGTACCAAAATCTGTCTTAGTTACTTTTTCATTGATGGAAAAAATATCAGTGTTTTTAGATGTTTCAGTCCATAGTTTGCTGGCTCCAAGGAAGAGCAGCATGGAAGAGTTATACTGCAGAGGCAAAATAGTTCACAACAGAGTAGGAAGGAAGCAGCAAGCCTTCTTTCCCATTTTATCCCATTCAGGCTACATGCCTATTGGTTGGTGCCACTCACACCCAGGGTGAGTCTTTGGTTTTCAGTAAATCTACTCAGCCACACCCAGAATTATGCTAAACCAATCAGTGGAGTAATCCTGTTATAGTACTGTTAATTTAGTACCACACACCCATGATCCAAATACTTTCAAAAGACCCACCTATGAGCACATGAGGCTTGGGGGGGGGGATCTGAATATAAACCATAACAAATATTTGCAGTGGGAAACTTTTTTTGTGTTTGCAATGATTTTATCTCAAACTGAAATTTGTCTTTTGCCTTGAATCATGTCTTTTGCCATAGATATTTATGAAGTTAACTTTATTTTTGACTCTTGTGTTCCTTGTCCTGCATAAGAAAGACTAAGAATTTCACGAAATCACCTTATAGTTCCTTTGAATATTTTATTTTAATGTCTTTAAGTTACTTGTAATGTATGAATGGTATGAACTTATGGTTTATTTTTATTTTCTGTTAATATATAGCCAGTAGCCCCCAAAACTTATCTGAATACTCCATAATCTGCTATATTTTCTTTTAAAGGATATGTAACTCTCACTTTTCTTTTTCACATATTCACTGAAAATTCTGGTATGTTATTGCCCACCCAGTCCCACCCAGCATGTGGTTGAATATTAAATTTTTAATGTAGTGGAAACATAATGTTATATCTGTAACAAGTGTAATGGATAATGAGTAGCAAAAACTACCTTTAGGTCCAGAGATTACATTACCTCTTTTTTAGCCACAAAACAAGTTCTTTCTCATCTCCATTTTCTTAAAATGCCAAGCTTACAATTAAATGGATCAATGGGAGGTTCATTTTGATGACACCCTAATGCCAAAAGAATATAGGAAATCTTCCTTAAAATCATAAGAACCATACAATATGTCTCTTAATTTACTAAATCTCCTGAAATTTCTATATATTTATGGTATAAAATCTCAAAAATACATGGTTTCTAAGTAAGGAAGACTTGTTTACCAGGATTAATTAAAATAGAAGGGAAATATTTCACCTTTGATGGTAAAATATTTCAACTTTGATGGTAAATTTCTCACATTGTATAGTCTAAAGCAGTGATAACAAGTTTCTTCACACTATGCCATCTGAAAGTCAGCTACATTTGTTTGTAATTTTACTCTGTTTTATGTCCCTTTGTCAGCCATAAAAAATAGCAATTTTTAGTGCTTGTGTTTCTTATGGTATATTGCCTTAGGAAAAGTGAAAATCTTTAAATCAGTTTATGTCTTAAATATATTTTATATGTATCACTAAAGAGAAAAACAAACCACAACATTTATTAGGGAGAAATTTTTCCAATAGAAGCTCACATATTGATTAGAGAATTTTCTTAAGAATTTTCTTCTTTTGCCTGATTTTGTGTTAATGTTTGGATAAAGAAATTAAATGTAAATTCTATCTTCTAATGAATCAAATTGCTTCACTCTATATAAGGAGAGTCTTACAATAGTATAATTTTCTATAATTACAGGAAAAATTTATGAAGATCTAAGTGGTATTCAGTCACCTGCTGAAATGACCTGGACAGGGAAAAAAAAATGAACAAACAAACAAATAAAAACTTCTGTATAGGTCAAGGATTTTTAAAAATTAATTTTATTAAGACATTTTAGGTATAAAATATAATGACATTCATCATCGGAAATTTGTACCTTTACATAATATATCTCAGTTCTTATTTTTTTTCCCCATTCCCCTGCCCTCCTTTCAAGCCCTCCACCCCTCCCTATTTACGTAGACTTTGTTTCCATTTTTTCATTTTCTCATATTAATTCCATTCCTTTCTTTCCTTTCCCTTACCTCTCCCACTTCCCCTTCCCCTCTGCCCCATTTCTTGCACTTCACATTTTCTGTTATAACCTTTTAGTCCTTATTTCCACTTTCAGTTTTTCACACCAGAGAAAATATTTTGTATTTACACATGTGTGTCCTATTTATACCACTTAAGAGTATTGCCTCAATGTGCATCTGTTTAGCTATAAATGTCTCTAATTTCTCATTCTTTATGGCTGAGTACTACTTGATTTTATTTTTTTAAAAAACACATTTTCTTTCATCATTCTCCAGTTGATGGGCATTTGGGCTGCTTCCAAGTTTTGGCTATTACAAACTGCTTCTATGAACATGGGTGCACATATATCACTGTGGTATGATTCTTTTAATTCTTTGGGGAAGATACCCAGCAGGGAAATAGCTGGGTCAAATGGGATTTCCAGTCCTAGTTCTTTGAGGTATCTCCATACTGATTTCCACAGTGGTTGCACCAGTCTACACTCCCACCAGCAGTGGAGCAGGGTTCCTCTTTCCCCACAGCCCCACCAGTATATGTTATTGGTTGATTTCATGATGGCAGCCATTCTTTCTGGGGTGAGGTGGAATCTTAGTGTTGTTTTCATCTGTACCTCTTGAATGACCAGTGATATTGAACATTTTTTCATATGTTTATTTGCTATTTCTACTTCTTTGTCTGAGAAATGTCTGTTCACTTCAGATGTCCATTTTTGGATTGGGTCTTTACATTTAGGAGGTCTTTTTTTAAGTTCTTTATATATTCTAGATAGCAGACCTTCGTTTGAGGAAAAGCTGGCAAATTTTTTTTCCCACATTGTGGGTTGTCTCTTCACTCTGTTCATGATTTCTCTTGTTGTGCAGAAGCTTTTTAGTAAGAAGAGATCCCACTTGTTGATACTTTGTGGTTGTTCACTTTCAACTGAGGGTTTGTTCGTAAAATCTTTTACTAAGCTAATGTTTTCAAGAGTTCTACCTAACCTCTCTTCTGGCTGGTTTAGTGTTTCTGTTTTAATATTTATATCTTTAATCCATTTCAATTTTAGTTTAGTGAATGGTGTAAGATATAGGTCTAGTTTTAATCTGTGGTAGGTTGAAATCCAGTTTTTCAGCACCATTTATTAAATAGGCTATCTTTCCTCTAGTGAGGATGTTTGACTCCTTTGTTGAAAATGAGGTGGCTGAGTGTGTCTGGAGTTTTTTCTGCATCTTCTAATCTGTGCCACTGGTCCTCAGTTCTCTTTCTTTGGCAATATCTTGCTGTTTTTATCACAGTAGCTTTGGAGATCAATCTTTTGCATAAGAAAAGGGGACCAAGAGGTAGAGGGAAGTTGAAAATTGAAGAGGGGGAGAGAATGAAAAATATAAAGAAAGGTAATATGCTATGTACATTACCAACTCCCTATAATAATTGTAATCTTTATACACTGTAAATGTATACTAAAAATTAAAATAAAAATTTTTAAATGTAATAATATTTAGTCTCTGTGGCTCCAAATACTTTCACCTCATTTACCTTCTCCTTTATATGTTTTTGTTCATATTAAGAAAAATTTCTTGTCTTACTGTGTGATTCATTTTCTGGACTGACTGGATCTTAATGCAATATAATATGAGCTTTTTAAAAAATCAATTATTTAATTGTGAATACTGTTTATCGACAAGAATAACATATAAATTTTAGAATCTTTGTAATTCTTGATTGATCATTCACACAAAAAAAATAATGTTATGTTTACACTTGTGTGTCTGATATATTTCACTTAAAATTATTGTCTCACTGTGCATCCATTTACCTAATAATCTCAAGTTTATCCTTCTTTATGGGAGAGTAGTACTACACTGTATATAAAAACCACATTTTCTTTACCCATTTTTCTGTTGATGGGCATATGGGGCTGTTTCAAATATTTAGCTATTATAAATTGTGCTGCTATAAACATGGGTATGCTTGTATCAATGTGGTACAATACTTTTAGGTATTTCAGGAAGATCCCTAGAAGGGAAATAGCTAGGTCAAATGGAACCATTGGTTTGATTTTTGAGGTCTCTCCATAGTGATTTCCACAGTGGTTGTACCACTTACACTCCCAGCAATAAGGGAGAAGTGTTTCCTTTCCACCTCGTAACCTCTTGAGCATTCGTTATTGATTGATTTGTTGATGGTAGGTATATTTTCTGGAGTGAGATGTTGTTTTAATTTGCATTTGTCAAATGACAAATGATGTTGAACTTTTTTTTTCATATATTCATTTCCTATTGTACTTCTTGATCTGAGAATAGTCTTTTCATTTCAGATGCCCATTTTTTGGTTGGGTTTTAAAGTTGGGTGACTAATTTTTTTGAGTTCTTTATGTATTCTAGGCACTAGTTTTTGTCAGAGGAGCAGCTGGTAAAAGTTTTTCCATTATGTAGGTTTTCTCTTCAGTCTATTGATGGTTTCCTTTGCTGTTCAAGAGCTTTTGAATTTGCTGTGATGCTGTTTTTTGATTCTTTGCGGTATTTTCTGTTCAATCAGGGTTTCACACATAAATCCTTTGCCTACACCTATATCTTCAAGAGTTTTACTTGGTCTATCTGTCAGCAGATCAAGTATTTATGAGTTGATATTTAGATCTTTGATCTGTTTCCATTTTATTTTATTGCATGGTGAGTGATATTTGTCTAGGTTCAATCTTTGGCCTGTCAAAAGCCAATTTTCCCAGAACTATTTATTAAAAAGGCCATATTTCTTCCAGTAAAATTGTTTGGCCCCTTTTTCAAAGATAATGTAGCAGAGTGTGCTTGGAATTGTTTTTGCATCTGCCACTCTGTTCCATTGTTCCTCAAACCTCTTTGTGTGTGTTTGTGTGTGTGTGTGTGTGTGCCATTACCATGCTGTTTTTAATCACTGTAGCTTTGTAGTATAACTTCAAATCAAGGATTGTGATGCTCCCTACCTTCTCTTCATTACCACAGATTTGCTTTTGCTATTCTAGGTCTCTTCTGGAATGTATTAATTTTAGGATTGTTTTCTCTAGGTTTTTGAGGATTGCTATTGTTATTTTTATTGGAACTGCATTAAATATATATAATATTTGGGCAGTATGGTCATTTTCATTATATTGATTGTGCCTATCCAAGAACAAGGGACATCTTTCCAATTTCTGATATCCTCTTCAATCTGTTTGTTTTTAAATTACTGTAGTTTTCAATGTAGAGTTCTTTCACTTCCTTCAATAGATTTATTCACATTTACATATTAACTTTCCTTGATGTCATTTTTAAAGGTATTGTTTCCCTAATTTCTCTCTCAGTGAGTTTGTTATTAGAGGACAGAACTTGTTATTAGAGGATAGAACTAAAGTAGGAATAACTTGTTGAAATAGGAATGGAAATAGAGAGGGAGAAGAGGGAAGAGAAGGAAGGGAAAGGGATTTTAAACAAAGAGAGAATTAAAGGAACAAGTTGAAACAGAACTTTTGTAAATCAGAAGAGGAAAAGGGTTTAAAGAAGGAGAGGGAAATAGGAAAAATAATTAAGATATATTATGTACATGTACAAATTCCCTATGATAAATACAATCATTAAGTATGACAAACATGTATTATTAAAAAATGTTGGGACATAAACACATAGGCCAAAGAGTAGTCTTGTGAGGAAAAAGGAAGTACTCATGTGTAAGATAATGAGAGATTGCTCAGAAGAAAATAAATCTGTTCAACACCTTGGTCTTGGATTTTAAGCTCCAAAATTTTGAGAAAATAAATTTATGTTGTTTAAGCCACCCATCCAGTCTGTGGTATTTTATTATGATGTGTCAGCATACTAAAAAGATGAGTTAAGTGTGGATAAATAAATAAATGAAGCATAGGAGATTTTAAGGCAGTGTTTTTTTTGTTACACTAGCTAATAGATACATGACATTGTGCATGTATCCAAACCCATAGACCTGTAGAAGAGTGAACTCTAATGTAAATTATGGACTTTTTATTAATAATACATTTTCAAATTTGGCTAATAGAAATAATGAAAGACCACAAATACCTGCTAGAAGTCTCAAAATCCAAAACACCAAAAACTTCAAATATGATGAAGATGCAGAGAGGAGGAGGATATATAATACTCTTACAAGCCACGCATGTATTGACCCACCTCTTCCCACCAGGCTTTACCTCCCAATATCACCCTCAGCTATGAATCCATCAGTGGGCTAATCCAATGATGATTATCACAAATCCATGATTCAATATCTTCTCAAATGCCCTGGCTATGAATGCATGAGACTTTGGAGGGATGTTTAGATACATGCCATAACAATACTGAATACATATCATTATGCATTGGTCAAAATATATAGAATATGCAACACCAAGAGTAAACCTGAACATAAAGAATGAATTTTACTTGACATTGATATGTCAAGGTAGGTCCATCAATTATAATAAATGTACCACTCCTGTGCAAGACGTTGATATTTTTGAAAGCTGTGTGTGTTAAGGTAGAAGGTATATGAAAATTGTATGTTCAGTTTTGCTCTGAACCCAAAACTTCTCTGAAAAATAAAGCATGCTAAAAATCAGAATGATAAATTACAATAAATGGAGCTAGGTTGCAGCTCTGTGGGTAAGAACTTGCTTTGTACATATGAGGCCCTGAATTTCATCCCTGACACTACAAATTTGCAACATGTGTGCCACATTAATGAAAGAAACTAGTAGTGGGAAACTGTAGAGGAGAACAGCATATATGGAAAATCTTAGTACATGCTGCTCAATTATTTTTTCCCTTCAACTTTGTTTATTGAAGTACTGAACGTGAAAAACTACAAAGAATCTAAACACAAAAGAAAACATGTACAGCCTCTTAAATACTCAACAGAATATATTTTTTATTCCAACAGATGTGAATTAAGTCATACTATACAACTTCAAATAAATACCAGCCTTACATTTTATTAAGTGCTCTGCTAAACACTGCAGAGTGAAGCACAGTTTGCATGCCCTCTCATCAATGCCTCAGTTTGCTACAGTAGTATAGGAAAGAAGCACATAGCTGCAGTTTTCCCCTGAGGGAAACCTTATTTTTTTAAGTATATACATGTATTTTATTTTTTATTTTTCTTTAAATGCAGAAGGTTAACTCTGCCAATCTAAATGAACCTAAGGATATGAGAAAGTGCTAAGCCAATTGATTTCTGAATAGCATTGAGTGGGTCAGCTTGAAAACTCATTTATTCACTTTAGCACGTGCCTCACAGTATGTGTACTGTACTATACTGAAAATTTTTAACTACAGTTTTAAATAATAAAAATAAAAGCAACCACAAGGATAATGTACAACTATATTATCCATAGCACATTGCCTGTTCTAAGAGGAAGCATGTGGCCATCTCAGTTTATACAAAAATCAGAACATAACTATATAGTTCTCAGTGCATCCTGGTGAAGGCAATTTTTACCTTCAGCTTTTTTGAAAATGTATTACAAGCTAGATGCTAATCAGAAAATATTTTGTACTTTAAAAATTTCTTTCATACATGGTAAAGACATTTTATTATTTCCCCAAATGGTTTATCTGCTCAAATTTTTTGAAAACCTAAAATTGCTATAGAATTTTAGTCTATTAGTTATAGGTGTGTATATATGATCATTCACTTATGAAGCTATTTCGCTCAAGGTCAGACTACATATATGATGCTCATTGCCTAAGACTATAATGAAGATAAAAAATTTCCATTGCTTTATGATGTTCTAAACATGCATCAATAATATACTGTAACATGTTATTCATTGACAATGATAATTGACTACACTTTTGATTTATGTATTTACTGTACTATACATTTATCATGATTTTAAAGTACAATCTTATAAATAAAACATACTGTAAAAGTATGCCATTTATGCTGGAACAGCTTCACACATCTTATGATTATCACATTTCTTGATTATGTTGTTTACTTTGTGCTTGATTTAATCTTATGTTGTTTTGCTTACTTTGGCCCTAAGTGTACAAAATCCATTGTTATCAGTGCCAGTAAAAGGTCCTGTTGATTGATTAACCCAGGGACAAAACTTAAAATGTCTAAGGAATATGAGGTGGAAAACTGATTGTTATTGCTCACTAGTCAGTTATGTTCCATTCTACCATAGTCATGATCTCAAAGAACAAAAACATGATAACACAAACTGTTAAAGTCCTTATTTCACTGAAGACAACAAAACTAATAAAATTAGTAAAAGGCCTACATCCGATATGGAAAAACTTCTAATGATCTATAAAAACAAGATATAAAAGTGTATCTCTCTCAGCATCATGCTGATCACAACCAAAGCAAGAAGTTTGTTATGCTGAAAGAAAAGATTGCACCTGGCTTTTAGGTCTAATAATTTAATGAGAATCTACTGATTATTAGTTACACTTTTAATTATGTGTTTATCAAGAAAAATGTATTATTTCCTGTCAGCCTTAGAAAACAGAACTGACAATTCTCAAATATGGGTGCTAGTGATAGCTCAGTAGGACAATGAGCACTACAGTATATGTAATTGCTGTGCTATGGGAGTTTAAATTAAACAAACTTCTCACATGACTTTAAAGATTCTTCTCCCTTTATTTATTAAGATCTGAGCTCAGAATCACAAGAAGTGACCATAAATAGATTTTACCCCTTTGGGGCCTAGCAACTCTCACTTAAATTTTGTACTATATTCTGAATGTTTGTGCCACTCAAAAACTCTTGATTTAAGTGTATTCACCAACATATGGTGTTAGAATGTGGCACCTTAGGGAGGTGATTATGTCATGAGGGAAGAAATTTTATGAATTCATTTAGTGTATTCATAAAAAGAACTAGCGAAAGAGCCTTTACCCATTCTGCTCTGTGTAAACACAGCAAGGAAGTGCTTTTAATACATTGGAAATCAGATGCTCACAAAGTAACAAAACTGCTGATAATTTGGACTTTCCTTTCTTTAGAACTGATAGAAAAAATCTGTATTATTTATAAGCCACGAGGTATTTTATTTTATTTATGGTATTTTGCTGTAGCAACCTAAATACCAAAGTAATTGACTTAGATAGCCAAAATGACTGAAGGGAATTTCTTCTACATTCTAGCTTTAGAAATGGGGTTGATCTGTTACTTTCCCATACTAAAATTAACCTCTGAAAATAAAATAACTTAATTTGATTTAAAAATAAAAATGAAAAAATACTATCACCACTATATTTATTTATTTATTTATTTATTTATTTATATATATATATATATATATGTTTGCAATTTGTGCAGTTTATAATCACCTTGAGGAGAGGTTACATGTACATATTGCACCTTGTTTTTTTAATCCTCTACCAACCTTCCTCTAGTTCCCCTTTCATCTTTTGTATAATTGTTGAAATTATTTGTCTTAGCTCTTATTATGACATATAATGTTTCCACTTATTGGAGTTATTAGGATCCTGAACATTGCACTTTATTCCCCTTCACTTCTCCCTCACCCCTCTCCTTGCTCCTTTGGACAACTCCATTGGACAAGATCTGTTCCTTTGTTCCTTTCTAGCCATCCTTTATTATTTTCTTTGTTTATACTTCGACTCACTCAAATGAAAGATACCATACAGTATATAAGCTTGTTAGTCTGATTTCACTTATCGTTATATTTTCCATGTGCATCAATTTTCCTAAAAACACCTCAAATTTGTCATTCTTTGTAGTATTCATATATATATATATATATATATATATATATAATATATTATTTATCCAATCATCTGTTGATGGATATACAGGCTATATATGAATTATGCTGATGAATTATGATGTATGAATTATGCTGCTATAAACATTAGTATGCATGTATCACTATAGTATGTTGACTTAAGCTTTTTGGGGAAGATACACAACAGAGAGATAGCTGGGTTGTGTTTAATTTCTAGTGTCATTTCATTGAGAAATCTTCATACTGATTTCCATAATTGTATTAGTTTGCATTCCCATCAACAGTGGAGGAGGGTTCCTTTTTTGCCACAGCCACACTAGCATTTGTCATTGTTTGATTTCCTTGTGATTGCCATTCTTTCCAGAGTAAGATGAAATCTTAGTATTGTTTTAATTGCATATCTCTAAAGGCCAGTGATGTTGAACATTTTCTGTTTTTAAGAGTATGAAAAATCTATTGAGAGAAAAAAAGCATCTGTTTGAGAGAGACAGAAGGGGAACTGGAAAGTGAGTTGCCCACCCACCCCACTTTTCAAAGATGTTTTATACAGCAAAGCCATGTGGTGAGGGGGTACAAAGTGGGACAAAACTATAAGACCCAATGAAAATTTACAATGTGGGCATGAGGTGGGACAAAACCATGACCAAGCAATAAGATTACAAGTACAGTCACCAAGGTAATATTAATTAAATGGTGGTCAAATGCTAAGTCACTTAGCAAGCATGCAAGGATTTTCAGTAAGGGTGGGGGTCAGGGATATTTCCTGAAGAGGCTGGGTTAAGACCTTGACCCCCAACCCAGGTGATTGATACCTGTTTAGAATATCAATCATTGCTATTCATCCTACATAGTTGGGCTACTTTCTCTCCTTTTATGATGCTGGGCTTCAGTGAATGTCTTCACTCTCCTCCATGTTGGTTCCTTGTGGGCTGGCCTTGTCTAACTGCCTACAAGTTATCTAATTAACTTACAAATATGCAATATTTCCATCTCTGAAGAAGTACCCCTAACTGCTGTGAGGGGGCAGAGGGCAAAGACCATTCTGGCTACTTCCAGCTGAAGAGGGTTGTAGTTGTGAATAGCAGTCAAGAGTTACTCTACAGAAGGTCTATATAAAGGCCTTCAATAGGCACCAGGTATTTTCATCTTGGTAGCTATATAGCTTTGAGTCTGGAGGAGACAAAGCCAAAGAAACAGTTAAGAATACATGGGCCAAATTATAAGGTCAACAGGATTGCTATGAATATAGCCAACAAGTGTTTCCACTGGGAGGAACTAGTAATAGCCTCCCACCAAGAGGATAAGAAGGTCCAGAGGACTTCAGAATCCAACATAGAAATCACATTATATAGTTTAGCAGTTATAAACCTTTTACAAGTTCAATCTGATGGATCTTGGTGAAAGAAGTCTAACACATTTGTCACTGATTCCAGTTGTATGACTGCTTGGATTTTGGCAGCTTCTAGGCAAGACTAAACAAAACTTTTAAGAAATTATAGCATGATAAATCTAAGCATGAGCACACTAGAATGGAAGGGCAGGTTGGAAAGAAAGTCACTTAAATACTGGACTAGTGAGTGATTATAACCCGTTACCTCTTAGACTCTTTTATTGATGGAGGTTATGTATAAGTCTGATACTTTGTCATAAATCTCTCTAGTTTTAGCTGTAAGAAGACACAATTTGAAGAACAAATCTCCCTAAGAAATTTAAAACTTCAGCTGAGTTCATAGATTCTACTATAGTTTTTCCTAATGACCCCTAACCATGGTCAGCTACTAGTAGAGCTGGAAACTGCCAGAAGGGGTCAGTGACTGGAGCTCCTTTTTATATCTAGATTTATTATTATGGCATTTTACGACTCTTTTGGTTATTCTTTTGTGCTGGGTGTTTAAGACCAAGTTAAAGTGAGACCTGTGTCAATCAGTATGAACCTCTTGCTACCTATCAAGGTCAGTTAAGTCTCCTCAGGCATTACTTTGGAACCATGCATAGAGCCTCTCAGCTCCTCTGTCAGTGTCAGCAGTCAGGATGGGTCACGGCCTTGCCTGACCTCTTGGTGACCCTCCTTTGGCACATGGCACATTTGTCCTATGGTGTCCACCAATCTCCCTGCTTAGGAGGTTGAGTGACTTACAAAAGATGTAGGATCCTGTAGGAAAGGTTCTTTTGTGTCCTGGATCTTTTTTGACCTTGAGGAGCCAGGCCAAAATATTGGCTGTCCTCATAGCCCAGTTACCTTTCTAGTTTTGGTCTCCAAACTTTAGTTGTTGAACACCCAGAAGAGAAGATCAATGACATAATATTTCAGTAGGAGCAGTGAGCTTAACTATTATAATAGTTAAGACATCAAGCACTTTTGAAGTATAAAGCACAGTTAGAGGGCTATTATTTTTTACCAACCATGGTTTTAGTAGTTGAATCAATGCAGAATGTTAGCAGACAACAGTTCTATATTATTGAGAAACTTAAGATCAAGAGCTACACATAGTATTTTAGCATGACAATCATGATGACATTTTCTTTGTAACACATGTCCATTTTAGTATGGAACACTCTTTTAGTCAAACACCTCCATCTGATCATGACATTAAATGACATAAAGAAAACTCTTATTTGTTATCCTTTAGTAGGATGCCATCTAAAGAGAACAGACATATTGGCCTATAAATGTACCTTAGGAGTTCATAATGTCTAACCTCTAATTTTAGTGTGTGACATTGTTTCAACTGTTTGGCAACTGAACATCCCTATGTGTGGTGACACATAACATACATCACATAAGTTTTTAAGAAAACTATTATTTGACTGTTTTTCTCATGCTGGCTGGACATGTACCTCTTACCAGAAGTAGCTGGAGTGCAAGAGAAAGGCAGTTACCTGAGTCCAAAAAGATCATTACCATAAACAATATCTTAGAAGACTTATACACTCAGAAGACATGAAAATATATAACATGAAATAAAATAACAATGAATATCAGTTACATGAAACCCCTTGTTCCTACATTTTGTTTTGTACCAAGAACATTTTAAATAAAACCTTGTTTTCCCACAGAAAACCTAGACTATGACCAATGTATACATATCACAATAATGTTTAGCAATGTATTTTCCACAAGGCTATGGAAATTATTGGGGTCTCCTTTGTGAACAAAAGCTGGAATAAATTTTTCCAGGCAGCTGCTCCTTTATTTACCAAGGAGAGTCATGTCCATTAGTTTTCCTAAACCCAAGAGTCTTTATTTAATTATCTTAACAAATTTTTAGATGACCTATGAGGGCCAGATCACAACAATTAACAGATTAATTTGACCAATGAAAGATTCCCAAGTTATACATAAACAACAATATGTACTGTATTTGTTGACATTATTTGTATCATCTGACAACCTGGGAGGAGCATGTCTTTAGTGACATTTATCTATAGTTACAGGCAAACATCTTTAAAAAATCTAAAATGGAAAAAGAAAAAAGTTCAAACAAAACAGCTGTACATGTTGTAACAAATTGAACAGACAGACAGACACATAAGACAACCTGTTTATAAACCAGAGTGCACTCAGATATATTGGGCCAAGTTGAATTATATTAACCCTTTTATAATTTTTAGGTTTATAACTATAAAAAAGACTAGTCAAAACTTTGTAGGTCAAATAACAGAAATCCCTTGTAATAAGAATCAAAGGGAATAAAAATCTTTTACACCTGTGAAAGCAAAGACTATTTTAATATGGGCCCTAAGCTGACAGTTTTTCCCATTTTGAGAAAAAAAAACAAAGGAAAAGAAGGGATCCCTGGCTATCCCTCTTGTTCTGTGCCCAATCTAAGGTATCCTTGGACTACCTTGTCCAGTGGCAGCTGACTAGAAGTGCACGGAAATGGCCAGAGCCAGGTTAGCTTTTTTTTTTGTACCAGGGATCAAACTTGAGACCTTGCACTTGTGAAACAAGTGCAGGAACCACTGAGCTAAATCCCCAGCCCTAGGTTAGCTATTTTTATCATTTTCTAACTTTGTCTTAGGTGTGAAAGACAGATAAACCTGGACTAAAACTTTTATATTTATTTCTTGAGTTTCAGAATTAAACCCAGACCAGTTTTCTATATGGCCCAGAGCTAAATGAAGGTCAGCTTTACTCTGGAAGGATTTAAGGGAGGGGAAACTCACCATTCTGGAAGCTTTGTCTTGAAATCCAGCAACCACAGAAGAGGGAAGTGCCTTGAACCAAAGGATCTGCAATCCTTAGCCAAACATGTCTCCAGAGACAAAACTAAGATTGACTCCAACTGAATTGACAAGCAGAAAAATCAAATCAGTAATCAAAGAACCAGAATGGCTGTTTTTTGCCCCTTGAAAGAGAATAAAAGTGTTCTAACTATATTGTTTAGGGTTTTTCTTTTTAAATAAATTATTTTATTTTGAATCTATAATATTTAATTTATGACTTAAATACCCTACAGGCTATAGAGCAGGTCCCTGATCTTGTAGGAACACTCCCAAAGCCATGTCTCACCTTTTATTAACATACAAACTGAAATGGTGTCCTGTAGCAGGCACTTAGAAGTTATTATTTCAGCTTCTGGAATGCAGTCTGGGAATAAGTTTCCCGGGTGTCTGTCTCTTGGGTTTTTCTATAAGCTAATAGAGGGGTCACACAATCTCACTATATCCTGTTATCTGAAGGCCACAAACGCCTGTAATTTCTAGGAACGTCCTTAGCTGTTTTAGAGACTTGGGCTGTGGAAAGGTAAGAATTGGTTTAATTCTTTCTTCCTCCAGTCTTTGGGTTCCCTTAGATACAATAAGGCCTAAATATTTTACCTCAAGGCTGAAAAGTTGTGCCCTAGATCTAGAAACATTATAACCCCTGTCTGTTAGAAAATTCAGCAGAGCAGATGTCTTTGCTAGAAAGTTCTTCTGAGGGGGCACATAAGTGCATACCATCTACATATTACCAGACTGACTTGGAATATTTTCTTCTATCAAATTAAGATCCAGGTATGTTCTCAGCTTTTTTTCTGGTAAAATAGTTGACAATTTAAAACAATTGAAGGACTTAGTTCTCGTGTTTCTTAGACCTTCAAGAATACATGCCTGGGCTGGGAATTTAGCTCAGTGGTTCTGGCACCTGCCACGCAAGTGCAAGGTCCTGAGTTCAATCCCTGGTACAAAAGAAAAAAAAAAAGAATACATGCCTGAAAATGTTTTCTGTTTAATCTCGTATCTGATTGGCAGGGCAGTAGGGGTCTTGTATAGGAACAGCATGTGTTCCAGTAGGAACCAGTTGTTCTCCTAGCTGCCTGTCTTTTGCGCTTCTAAAATTAAGATAATATTTGTCTCTATATTTACTAGCAGCTTGTAATACTATTTGTCTCTCATTAGTATCAATGTTTGATTTAAGAGCAACATTACATCTTTCTAATCTAGTCCATAGGTCTGAGTAAGTCCTCTAAAAACCTCAATGTTCACATCAGGGTCATCTGAAAACTTTCTTAGGTCTCATTTGATTTGTCTTAGATAACTGAGAGAAAAAGACACATGAACACAGGCAGTCCCATATTTGTCATTTACTTCCTGCAAGCTATGCTTTCTTTGAGGGACCTGAACTTAGCTAAGGATGGATATAGCCTCATAGAGATTAATTATGGCTGGTGTAGAAAATTCCACCCTCAGCTCCTGGTGGTCAAGGCTTAAAGTTATCTTGGAAACTTTGTTTTCAGGTTCTAAATGGCGAGGAGTAGCCTCAGGGTTAGAGGAACTGAATGTCTTAAGGGCAAAGTGTCTCTCATTTCTCTATGGCCCATATTTGCATTTGAACACAAGCAAGAAATACTTCTTAATGTAAAGAAAATCTCAACATAAGATGATTTTGACCATTTTTTCTCTTACAGTATAGTTTTAATTGTGAGATAGCATCATAGTACTTTCCTCTGTGTACTTGGCTTTAGGAGGTAGGCACACCATGCTCAGGTGTAGAGAAATAATACATTCCAAAGGAGTATAAGGTTCAGATATGGAGTTTCTAATCTGAAATAAGAGAAACAAATATGGCATCCCATAAGTCTCTGCTTGATTCCTGTGCCCCCTAGGGTGTCCCCAGGTCATGCCCCAAGGTTTATACCACTCCAGGGTAGGTAGCTACCTTCTGGAGAGAGAACCAGAAAATAAAACCGGTCTGCACTATCTACCCTTTACCAGCGCATTACCTTATCTTCCTCAGGTAAGGCATATCCTTATTCCAGTAGGTACTCTTAAAGCGCAAGTTACAATTGACTTAAGCCCTAACAATCATGTTTAGAGAAGGAAGTATTGCTAGCAAACCAAGAGATTTAAACCACTGCTTTCTAGTTCCTTGAAAGAGAGAGGAAAATAGATCAACAGTCAAATTAGGGCACTTTTCCTGAAAAAGAGATCACCTCCAGAGATGGTAAATCAAAGATTCTTCCCTGGGACCTAGGGCAGAGAAAGCTCTGAGAAATTTCTGTTGTCCATCCAGTCATTTAGGCAACTTTTATTAGCAGCAATACAAGTCTACTTCTTTAAAGCCAATTGTAAATTTACTGAGTATTTGAAACTCAGGTCCTTCTAGCAGGTACAATCTACATAGCAAAGGCACATTTATCAACTTCCTACACATGCATGAATGAAAATAAAAGGCTGGCTAAAGTAGTCTCATATTCTAGTTAGTGAGTAAAAACACAAATGCAAGTTACCAATTGCTGTTTTCCCTAGTATAAGACAAAACAGTTGTTTCAAGTTGCTTTAGTCTGACTTTCTAGAAGGAGGAGCATTCTAACTACAAGGCATTCTCAAATGAACTCCCAGCAAGTTGCAGAAAAGTTTAAGGGGAGTTTTTAACTCACTAGCAGAGAGAAAAAGTCCAAATAAAGCTCAAGCTGGTTAAACATCCAAAATCACCATATAGCACTCTATAAGTACAAAATCTATCAGCAAATGGATTTTTTTCTACACACATAAATGATGAAGACCATACCTGAGGGAGAAAAGGTTCATTCAGGTAGCTTTTAATCTATCAAAGATTCTTTTTTTTTTTTACATTTGTCTAGAGGTGTGTCTTATTAGTAGTAGAGAAAGCAGTCCAAACCTGTAGCTCAACTCTTAATGGAGGCTTAAGAAAGGGCTCTGACAGCATCATTTCAGATTACTCTGAGACAGAAGATATCTGATGATCACTGACAGAGCTCCCCTTTCACCTCACTGAGGAGTCCAGATAGGGAAAAGATGTGGAGATTTTCTGCTGATTACCCAGACTAGCTGTTGGGAGCTAGATTCTTCTGAGAGACCTTTGGGTATCCATCAGAGAGTAGCCCTGGCCATGACCACTCAGTTTTCACCTCAGTTCCCACTAGTTCCATGAAATAAGATATCTGTCTCCAAAATGAACCCAATTGCCTGTCTGGTCAACATTCCACCCACCATTGGCATCAATAGGAGTGGGGATTCACCAGAGGGCAACTGGAGAAACCTGTCCTCTGCTTTGAGAGTGGGAACTGCCATAAAGGCAATTACTAGCTGGCAGAGTAACCACTATTTGGCATTCTATAAGGGACAGATAAAAGCCTGAACTGTCTTTATCTGAGATGATTTCATACCAGGCCAATTTTACATTTTTAAGCAACTAAGTCCAAATGCAACACATACAAAACAAGAATAAAAAGTAATTTTAACAAAAGACAATGCATAAGAAAAACAAGAAATGCAAACATTTAAAACACACAACTTAAAATTAAGACACTTTTGAAACAAAAGCCAAAACAAAGGCCAGAATTTATGAAACAAAAACCAGAATCTGTGAAACAAAAGTTACAATCTATAAAGCAAAAAGATCAAAGTTAGAACCTATGGAATGAAAGCAAACTCTTACCTCTGACCAGTAATCTTGGTGGAAAACCTCCAAAATGATATAGGGGGAAGAGATGCAACTCCAAAACCTGCTAATATCCAAAATGTGAGTTTGTGCTCTCTAGAATCAAAGAATGAACTCTAGAAACAAAGGAGGTGAAGAGCAAGAAAAATTTACAGAGAGAAAGAAAGCCTCTGTTCAAGAGAGAGAGAAGGGGAAGTGAGTTGCCCCTGAATATTTTCTTCATATATTTGGTAACCATTAGTATTTCTTCCTCTGTGAAGTGCCTGTTCATTTCTCTTGCCCATTTCTTGATTAGGTCTTTAATTTTAGTTGTCTTAATTTTTTTGAGTCCTTTGTACATTGTAGGTGTAACTCTAAAGAGTAGCTGGCAAAGTACTTCCTACTCTGTAGGTTGTCTCTTCACACTACTGATTGATTCTTCCACTGTACAGAAGGTTCTTAATCTGATATATCCCATTTTGTTGATTCTTGCTGCTGTATTTTGTGTGACTGAAATTCTGTTTATAAAATTCTTTCTGACATCTATGTCTTCAAATATTTTACCTATTTTATATTCCAGAAAGTTTACTGTTTCTGTTTTAATGTTTTGATCTTTGATCTATTTTGACTTTAATTTAGTATGTGGTGAGAGATAAGGGTCCAGTTTCATTCTTCTACAAACAGATAACCAGTTTTCCCAACACTGCTTGTTGAATAGGCTTCTTTCCTCCAATGTATATTTCTAGACTCTTTGTCAAATATTAAATAGTGGAGTATGTCTGGAGAGGTTCATGTATCCTCTATTCTGTTTCACTGATCTACATGTCTGTTTTTGTTCTGGTACTAGCGATAGCCATGACCATGGGCCTCAATCCTCTGCAAGGAAATATGACATAAGCTAAGAAGAACAAAGACACAGAAACAAGACTTAAAGAGAAAGTTAGGTCTTGGCTGGTCCAAGCTGCCCTGGAAAACAAAGACAAAAGGCACAGAAGATATCCAGCATTTACTTATTACAAATATGGGAAGAAGGAGAGCTGGGTATGCTTTCAGACATCTGGTGACAGAGTGTGAGGCATCTGGCAATAGTAGATATCACACATGGGACTGTAAAAGTGGAAGCACTGCTTGTCTTGCTGGAGAGAACAAATAGATACCAGGACTGGGTCATAACTAACTAGCAACTTATAAGGTCAGTAAGGGAAGCCATAATTCAAGGGAAACAAATTTAATTGTAGTCAAGCTGACTTTGGCTGGAAGTTAATTCAGCAGGGCCTTGCCACTTCACAGACCAGATTTTAGGTCTTCATAGCAGCCATTGGTGGAAGAGCTGTGCTCGCCCAACTCTGCTATCTGACATGCCAATATGAGGCACATAAGGCTTTGGTCAGACTCCTAATATAATACAGCCAAATTATGGGGAAGCAAGAAGCTTATGCAAACTTATAGCCTGGTAGTACTGGGTAGGGATGTTTGCTACATAGTACCATGCCATTTTATCACTGTTGTGTTGTAGTATAACTTGAAATCTGGTATTGCTATGCCACCTGCTTTGTTCTCATGCCCCAAATTTCTTTTGTTTTCTGGGTCTCATCTGGTTCCATATGACTTTTAGATTTTTTTCTCTAAATCTCTCAAGTACCCTGCTGGTATTTTGATTGGGACTTAAGTACATTATAAAAAAGATCATACACAACAATCAAGTAGGTTTCATGTCAGAGATGCAAGGATGGTTCAACATATACAAGTCCATAAATGTAATGCATCATTTAATAGGAGCAAGGTCAAAACCATTTGATCATATCAATAGATGTGGAAAAATCTTTCAACAAAATCCAACATCCCTTCTTGATAAAAACTCTGAAGAAATCAGTTATAGAATAACCATACCTGAATATGATAAAGCCTATTTATGACAAAGCAATAGCCAGCATCATACTAAATGGGGAGAAACTAAAACATTCCCCCTAAATCAGGAACAAGACAAAGATGTTTACTGTAGTACTTGAAACATAGTATTTGAAACATTAGCCAGAGCAATTAGGCAAGAGGAAGAAATAAAAGGGATACATACAGGAAAGGAAGAACTCAAATTATCATTATTTTCAGATGACATGATTCTCTACATAGAAGACCTCCCCCAAAACAACACCAAAAATCTCCTGAGAATTAATAACCAACTTCATTAAAGTAGCAGGCTACAAGATCAACACACAAAAACCATTAACATTTGTGTATACCAATGATGAATGGGAGAGAAGGAAATTATGGAACCAATACCATTCATAGTAACTTTAAGAGAAATTAAATACCTGGGAATGAACCTAACTAAGGAAGTGAAAGATATCTACAAAGAAAATTATAGTACTCTGAAGAAGGAGATTGAAGAGGACATCCAAAAATGAAAACATGTCTCTTATTCCTGGATAGGCAGAACCAATATTATCAAAAATGTTCATACTTCCAAAGCTGTTATGCAGATTAAATGCAATATTAATCAAAATATATATAAATATATGAGACATGCTTATTCTCTATTTTATCACAACTGGATTAATATAATTCTTGATTGGCTATACCATTAGCTCTATATTCATTAACCTAATATATTCCTATGCATCTGGTGAATGCTTAATACTTGATGAATATTTGAATAAATAAAATATTTGAGACACTGAGTGAAACATTAATATGTTTAATATCAACTTCACTTTCAACTTACTAAAAGTATAATTTGTTCTTGAATATCAATATATTACATAGAATGAAAATACTACTTTCACCTACTAGGTCATTTTATTCTCCTTGGGGATCTTTACTCATTTAAGATTTTGAAAAGTTTAATCTTCTATGAAGTAATTTTTTCCTCAAAGCTGTTATCACCATCACTGCACATGATATTACATTCATCTTAATGTTTCTCTGGATGGTGGACATGTTTCTCGGTACATATACAAAAACAAATCAAAGATATGTCAATAATAATAGATGTTTTCTTTAAATAAAAAAGCATTTGTCATAGATTGTGCTACATAGATGAGTTACATCACTACATGAAAACTACTGTTTTTCACTGATATACATAGTTACATGCTTAATTCCCTTTCTGTTTACATTAGTTGTGGACATTATTTTTAGACACAAATGGAAAACAGATTTGGAGATATATCCAATGATTATTGGGGAAGTGTAAATTGAATATTTAAATATTTTGTTTCCTTCCTCTAAAACTAAGTTATCAAACAATGTCTGTATTCAATGTTTTTCTTATATATAACAAATCACAATAACTTCCATTTATTTTAGATCCTCTCATAAACATTTTGTGTTTTATTTTCTTCTAATTACATTCATGTTGGCAAATACCTATGTATCTATCACATATTATTTATATTTACTCCCTCTTCCCTCACCTGCCCTTCTTTTTCCCTCTTTCCAAATAATAATTTATCATCCCACAGAGAATATAATTTTGTTTCTACCAATTCTTTTGTATTTTGTTCTTTAAATCATTTATATTTTCTGTCTCTCATACCAGAGAAATCATGTAATATTTGACATTCTGTCTGCTTTATTTCACTTAATATTATAGTCTCAAGATCCACCCATTCTCATCCAAATCACTCAAGTCTATCCTTCTTTATGGCTGAGTAGTACTCCAGTATGGGTATATATATTTTCTTCATTCATTTATTCACAGGCATGCAAGCTCCTTTCATAATATAGGCATTGTTATTTGTGTAGCTATAAACATAGATATTCAGTATCACTGTTAAGTCACCATTTAAAATCTTTTGTGAAGATAACCAGGAGAGGTCTACCTATATCAAATGAAATTTCTAGTTTAGTTTTTAGGAGGCATCTCTATAATTTTCCCAAAGTACTTCTACCAATTTTATTTTCTCACAAATAGTGTTGAAAGTTTCTTTTGCCACACAACATCATCAGCACTTGTTCTTTTTCCCCCCTCAATTATAGCCAGTCCTGAAGGGTATTGCCACCTAGCTGGCACTGTAACTCCATCTTCAAAGGACACTTCACTTTATGTTGATCCAGCTGCTTCTGGATGGTGAGAAACATAGTAAGGCCAGTGAATTCCATAAGCATGAGCCCATTACCTCAGTTCTTTGGCTGCAAAATATGTTCCTTGGTCAGAAGCAATGCTGTGTGGAATATCACAGGGGTGGATAAGGTATTCTGTGGTTCATCATCCAGACACAGCACATGCAAAACTATGCCTAACCAATCAGCTGGGTGTTTCTTATTCAAACTGACACTACAGTTAACTATCACCTACATGCAACATATCCTTGGTGGGTTCACAAATCTGTTTTTTAATGTATTAGTGAAAGGTACCCATCCCAGTGGGGAGGATTAAGGTTAACACAACTAATCCACTCTAGCATTCTTTTTTCAGTGAGCCTTTGAATCCTCTCATCAACAGTAAACCAAGGAACTTTAAGTCATTCAAAGTCAGCCATGTTTTGACCTATACTTTTACCAACTAGCTGAATAAACTTTTATCACATTTGGTTTTTTAAAAAAAATTCTTGTGTTTTGTTTTGTTTTTTGAGACAGGGTCTCATTCTGTAGTTAAAGCTGGCTTTTAACTTATTAATTAGTCCAAGCTGGTCTCAAATCATGGTGACCCTCTTGCCTTTGCCTCCCGAGTGCTGGGATTACAGATGTGTGCCACCACGCCTGGCTATCACATTTTTTTAAACTCTAGAAACTACAATATTAAATTGAGAATTACTATTTAATGTGCCCATACTTAAAAATTTAATGATCCAGGTGTATGTTTTTGCCAATACTCCACACTTTTAAAATATATTCAAATACTTGTTCATCAGACATCTGGTTATAAGGTTAGAAAAACTCAAGAAGTTATTTGGGTTTATAGCATACTTACACATGGGTCACACTGTGTACTTCACCTTTAAGGTGATTTGATTTGAGCCTGGTTATTGGCTTTGAGGTCAAGTGGGAAGTGAGGATGTGTACTGAGGAGTGTCAGCATGCATGATTGATAACTGCTTTAGGCAACACAGGTTTTATTTCCTCAGGTATAGGAGGAGCCAACAACAATGCAAATGTAGGGGTAGGGATGGGTGTTTGGGGAAATTGCTTCCTCTGGCAAAATAAATTCATTAAGATTTAGTAACTCAACATCCTCAGTCTCATCAGGATCTTTCCAAACATCTTCATCCCAATTTATGGAATTCAATTATTTTCTGAGTAGTGCCCTCACTTTTACTTCAGACACTCTTTGAGGTTGAGGGTTAAACTTATTCTATGTTTCAGCCAATTGAATTATGAGGGATTGCATTTGGATCTGCAATCTCAACTCTGCACCTAAAGGAGAGAAGATTCCTCCTTTGGGACATACATAGAAACTTTTAGATTCTTTTTGTACATCTGGAACTTGGAATTTGAATATTTGAACTCCTTATTCTTCTTTATTTGTTTGCCTTCACACTTAGATGACTTTAGATTGTTTATGCATATTTGTAGCTTATGATTTTCTTTTACTAGTTTCTCCAGAGATGCTAAGATAAATCAGCCAGTATCCTTATATTTCCTACTCTGACAAATGTATTCCAAAGTGTTATAGAGTCATTAGTTCCTTGCATCTCACAAGTGGTGAATTAAGATAATCAAATGGATCTATTACATTGAATTTTGAACAATTCACACAACCCACTGTCAGTACATCATGCATTATCAGACAGAGAGACTATGGCAGCTTTGGGTCTCATCAATTGAGAGTCAACTGCAAGGATGACTTAAGCTACTAGTGAAATTAATAGCTTACATTTCCATTTCTTTCGAGCCACTCCTGGTACAAATATCTATATCAATTAGGGTTCACTAAACAAATATATAAATATGCATAACATATATGTTATCATATACACATATGATAACAAGAGTTTACAAGATAGACTAGCAATGGCTGTCTGCAGAGTCAGGCATGGAAGAATGCAAAAGGACTGTTTTCATGCTGGAGAACTGAAGGATCTAGTAAAAATTTAAAGGTCTGGAGTTAACTTCAGAGTTCCATGCAAGTCAACATCAGGAAGGTGAAGGGTCTGTGCTGGTAGTCTGAAAAATCTGCACCAGAAGACACATGTGTACAGGTGATGGCAAAGATTAGAAGCCTATTGGTTGGTCCAAGCATCTTCCAAGATGAGTCTTCTTTCTTCATTAAGTCAATCATCCAGACACACTCAGAATTTGCTAAAACAATCTGCTTCTCATTACTTATTCAAGTTGACACCACAATTAACTATCAAAAGACTTTGAGGAGTATTGGTGTTATATCCTCCCTGAATGTCTTGTAGAACTCACCAGTGAATCTCTCAGGTTCTTGGTTTATCTTAGTTGGTAGGCTTATTATTACTGTGTCAATTTTATTACCTGTTATTGGACTATTCATTATTTTTATACCTTTTTAGTTCAGTTTTTGTAATTCATACATGTCTAGGAATTTATCCATTTCTTCAATTTATTGTAATATGATTTTTCATACTAGTTACTATTTACCTTCTGGATTCTGTGTTCCTTGTGATTTCAATTTTTTCATTTCTAATTGCATTTGTGTGTGTCCTTACTTTCCTTCACTTGGTAATTTTTGATAAGGGTTTGTCTATTTTGTTTATTCATTCAAAGAACCAGATAGTCTATTATGAATTCTTTGGATTATTTTTTAGTTTCACTTTCATTGATTTTCAGGCTGATTTTATGATTTCCCTCCTTGTACTAGGTTCGGGTTTGGACTATTGCTCTAGTTCCCCGAGGTGCATCATTAGGTTATTTATTTGAGTTTTCTGTTTTTCTAATGTAAGCATTCACAGCAACAAATTTCCCTTGTAGGACTGCTTTCATTTAAACCCATATGTTCTGGTGTTCTATTGGCATTATCATTTGATTTTAAGAAATATTTACTTTCTTCTGTGACACATTTAGTTTTCAGGAGGGTGTTATTTAATGTCCACTTGTCAATATTTTTTTTTCTTTTCTTGGTACGTGATTTCTAGTTTCAGTACTCTATGATCTGATAGAACATATGAATGATCTTGATTCTTTTGCATTTATTTAAGAAGGGTTCATGGACTAGAATGTGGTCTATTTTGGAAAAAGTTCTATATACTGCTGAGAAGAAAGTGTATTCTGTTGTAGGAGAGTGGAACACTGTAATTATATAGTCAGTCCCGTTGTTCAAAGCTGTGGATCAGGTCTAATATTTCTTTGCTAATTTTTTTGCTTAGTTAATCTCTTTCTTTTTGAGAGTAGACTATTGAGGTCACTCATTATAACTGTGTTTTTTATTTATCTTTTATATCCAGAGGAGTTTGTTTTATGATAAGTACTCTGAATTTTTGGTGTATGCATATTTACAATTGTTATCTCTTCCTGTTCCATTGTTCACTTAGCTAATATGTAGTGATTTTCTTTGTCTTTTCTAATCAGTTTTATTTTGAAGTTTAAACTCTCTAATAATGAAATTGGTACCCTTGTTTGCTTTCAGAGTTCAGGTGAATGAAATGTTTTTCCAATTTTTGATATTTAATTTATGAGTTTACTTTTGAATTAGATGAGTTTCTTGAAAGCAACAGAATGTTAGATTCCATTTGATTCAGTATACCAATCCGAGTCTTTTAATGGGAGAGCTGAGATCATTTACATTGAGAATTATTACTGAAATATTTTGACTTATTTCTGTCATTGCCTTCTTTTCTCTGTTAATGATCCCTTTGTTTTTCCATTTTTGTTTAACTACTTGCCTTGCTTGACGTATACATTTCACCTGAAGTTTTGGCTTTGTTAGCAATGTTGTCTATGTCTGGGATATTCTTGTGTATTTTTTGAACTGCTGGTTTTGTGTTCATTTATCTGTTTAAATGTTCTTTGTTTTGGAATGTTCCTAATTCTGCACCAATTTTAAAATACAATTTTTCAGGATATATTGGTCTGGATTGCAGGTCATTTGCTTTTAGGTCTTGAAACACTTTCCTCCAAGTTTTCCTGGCTTTAAAAATTTGTCTTGAGAAGTCTCATGTAATCCTAATGTGTTTTCCATTATATGTGTTTTTTTGCTTTCCTCTAATACCTTTTAAGATTCTATCTTTTTGTTCAACCTTTGAGATTTTGACTTGGATGTGTCATAGACAGCTACTTTTTTTCTATTTAGCTACAGTATTTTGTATTTTGCAAGTCTTGCTTGATTGTATTTTGAGTTCTTTATGCATACATGAAAAATTTTCTGTTATAATTTCTGTAAACAGATTTTTTTGTTTGGTTTTTTTTTGGTAACAGGGATCGAACTCGGGACCTTGCGGTTGCAAGGCAGGCACTGGAACCACGGAGCTAAATCCTCAGCCCAAGATTTTTTAATCTATTAGCTCTGTCTTCTAATTTCTAACTAACTCAAATTAGCCTTAGTTTATTATTTTTGACAGCATTTATTAAATGTCAGATGATTTTTCTTGTTCTCTTGTCATTTTTAAGGCTACCCAGAAAATGTCATGAATTTCCATTTTTTTCTCGATTTCTGAATCCCTGTCTTCTAATTGGTCATTTCATAAAATTCTACAAAATTATTTATTTCCAGAATTAATCTTTGGTTTTTTTTTTATGGAATGCGTATCTTTTATAAATTTGTCCTTTGTGTTTTGAAACATTTTGATCATCTCTTCCATTTTTTAATTTATTTCTTGTGAACTGCATTGATCAGTTTGTGCGTTAGTTCCACTAGTTTTTATAGTATGTCCTCTTTAAAATTGCCAAGTTTCTTTATTTTTTTAAACCATTTCATACATCTTGACAATAGTGATTGCTTTCCTCTACTTTGGAGCTCTTTGGATCTCTTTTAGGAGGGTTGGGAGTTTTTGGAAGCATTTTGTTGCCTTGGTTTTTTTCTTGATTTTTTCTTGATTCTCAGGATTAAAGTCAAATAGACTTAAGAGAGTTTGTTTTTGATGTGAAGATCTTATCAGTTATGTTTTATTTTCCAGTGTATTTTAAATTTATTTGTCCAGAAATATTTCTCCCTTTTAACCAATTAATTTTTATTGATTTGAACCCTGTCACACAAATGTCTGCCTATTAGAAAGTGCTTCTTTTAATGAGTTTCTTATTTTTCTGTGTCTCTTTGCATTTGTTATTCTCTTAACTATCCTGCATGACAGTTTCCCATTGTTATATGATTCCAGACCTAAAATCTCAGTATGAACATCTCAACACAATTTATCTTTAGTTTAGTAGTCATAATTGTGGGTATATCTGAAGAAATTGAGCTTCCTTCTCCTGGCGCCCAATCTTCCTTTGTTTAACTCTTTTAACTCTATAAGGGAGCAACAGGTAGGAAGAAGTCTGCATCTGCACATTTCCCTGTGAGATTGCCCTGCTCTTTCTCTCTTAGGATTATATCTCTATCATTCCTTAGTCCTTAAAAATAATATCAGCCCCAGTACCCAAATTTCCACCCCATGAAAGCAAGAAAAAGTGAAACTTCTAGTTTTCTTTTTCAGTTGAAGACTAGTCTGGTTTTGTTTTCGGGTTAACGCTAGCTTTAAAGAATGAGTTGACTCTATTGCTTATCTTACATTTGCATGGAAGTGTTTGATGAGTACTGTTGGTTCCTCCTTGAAATTCTAATAAAGCTTAGTGTATATTCATTGGGTCATGAGTTTTTCTTACTTTGTAAGGTTTTTATTTCTGATTCTATTTTATTGAATGTTATTGGTCTATCCAGAGATTTTATATCTTCTTGGTTCAGTATTAGTAATTCAAAAGTTTTCAGAAATTTTTTAATTTCTTCTTTAAATTTCTTCTGCAGTTCAATTTATTGAAATATTATTTTTCAAAATTTTTTTTATAATCCTCTTGATTTCAAAAATGTGTACTCGATTTCCTCTTTTCTTTCCATTTGTAGTTGCAATATATGAGTTCTTCTTTCCTTATTTTTGTAAGTCCAGCTACATGATATGAGCTCCAAGCACCCTTGAGTTTGTGGGCTAAATAGTGACACTTTATGGAGTATAGACAGAGAGTATTACATGGGCGTAAGGTTAGAGAGGAGCAGCATAACCAGAGGGGTTTGGATGGCTAGCTTAGTCAGAGCAGTGTAGAAAGAGCTGCCATAAGCAGTTGCAGGGATTATCACAGAAGAAGGTACAAATATCAAGAAGACCCCTTCAGAAATCAGAGGAAGACAGAGTGTGTGACCAGCCACACTTCGTCCTCTGGCTAGACACAATTGAAATTATACAATCATAATACAGGAAAAAAACCTCTGTCAAGACATGCTAACATGAAATCAAGCAGAGAACTCTCCATGGAGGTAATGAAGCAGTCTTACCAATATCTCCAGAAATACTCTAAATTCAAAGATTCTTCATTTGAGGACACAAGGACAAAAGTACACTAGTTGAGTTCTAACTGCAGTGTAAATAAGACTGAGAAGACTTTACTTTTGATTCTTTGTTTGTATGTGGTTTTTTTTTTCTTTCATTTCTTTTTTCCTTTCTTCTGGATATATATATTCTTGGTTCAGTATTAGTAATTCAAATATATATTTATATATATTTATATTTATATATATAAGAATTTACATATAAAGACTTAAGAAGAAGAATTAATTCATTCTTTAATTTAAATAATATCTTTCATTAGCATGTCTGGTTAATCCTTATTAAAATTTTGTATAGAGGATTCAAACAGCAGCTTTCTACCACTAGATTTATTAGTTCTGACATTCTTACAGCTCTCCTTGATTTCCAGTTATATTTCCTCGCCTCTTTGTACCTATTCCCACAACACAAATAAATTCTCTAACATGTGGTCCACCTGTCCTGGACTACATATATAAAAATAATATCAAAAAACTCCCATCTCACATGTTCTTTCATGTGCTGTTATGTCTTTTCTCTTTTCTCTTTTTCCCCGAGACAAGGCTTTATTGGGAAGGAGCTGCTGGGCTACCTCAAACAATGGTGAGAGAGAACGAGACTAACTGGGGATGAGATTTATATAGGGCGGTGAAGCAGGGAGAGTATCATGAAGAGTTGAGAAACGGGACACCGGGTGATTGGAAGGGGAGGATCACATGGGTAGCAGGGTGGAGCAAAAAGTTAGGTTTTGCCTCCCCAGAGGGAGTAGGTTTCACTTTTCTGAAGTGGCTCATTTCTGTATTTGGGAACCATTTTAGAAACGGGAGCCAGTTTAGAATGTAGGACCATTAGGGCCATTTTGTCTGGTAGAGAACTCTATCATTCCAGACTCTTGTTATTATGGAATAGGGGCGAAGGTCTCTTTTTCTGTAGCTGCTTCCTGCTGTCAAAGGGGCATTGTTGGGTGGGGGCTTTAGTCAGCCAAGGTGTGGTGTCATTAGGTGGAGCCAGAATCAGTAGTGAGGGGATCTTAGCCAGCCATGACAAATTCACTGACTGTCTGGTTGGTAAAGGCCAGCGTGCATTCCTGTAAGAAATTTTGAAAACAGCAAATCAGGCAGCATCGAAAAGCAGGATTATGCAGAGGATGGTGAGAGGTCCTGGGAAAGGAAGAAACCATTAGTCAAAGTATCCTGGCAGAGACTGTAGTCAGTCTAGGTCTCATGTATGTTTTTCTACGCACTCCCTGAGCTCCTTTACTTTGTCTCCAACAATGCCAGACTGGTTTACAAAGTAACAACACTCTTCTCCCAATAGGAGGCATGTCCCCTCTCTTTCTGCTGTTATTATATCCAGAGCTCATCTATTTTGAAGTGCCACAACTGCCAGCAAATTGATTTGGAACTGTAGGGTCACCAGAGAGTCAGCTACTTTTTCCATATCTTCATTTAGCTCTTAGGATAGGGAGTAATAGAAGTGTGTTGATGTTGAGATTCCTGGCACCCCAGTGCCAATTTCCACCAGAACTCCAGCTCCCATTAGGAAAGGGAGTACAGGAAGGCCACACTTGTTAAGACGGTGGGGAGAAACCTGTTGTAACATTTGGGTTTCAGTATAGATGGTGAGGGGAGGGCTAAGGAATCCCATGTAACATAGGGAGGAAGGGGTTCTTTTTACACAGCAGAAAGCTTGGGAATCACAGATGAAGAATATCCCCTTAGACAGGTTATAGAAGATTCAGGAATGTTGACAATGTGAGCACAAGGGGTGGATATGATTTGTTTAAGCTTGGATGAATTTGTACATATCTAATAGTCATGTTTGGAGGACTCCAGTTGGGATGTGAAAGGACCTAGAATTGTGGTGACATTTGTGAGGAATCAGGTTTTAATGGGGGATGGGGAGGGGTACAGGTATCAGGACATATGGCTGAAATCGGGCAATAGGCACATCCAACATTCATTTTGGTTTCCTGGCAGATTTAACAAGGTGGTGTTAAAGGGATGTTGGAGTTTCTGATGTGTTTGAACTGCCTTTTGAGGGACAATAAATCAATTCCTTTGTATGGAGGATGGGTTTTTAAAGCATTTTTTTAAGTCTAGCTACATAGATATGTATATTTAGTTATACTTTTCTACTGGGTGTTTAAAACCAAGTTTCATTGAGACCTACATTAAATAAAATTAACCTCTTGCTAAATATCAAGGTCAATTAGGTCTCTTCAGGCATTATTTTGGAACCATGCATAGAGCCTCTCAGCTCATCTGTCAGTGTCAGCCATCAGGATGGGTCAAGGCCTTGCTTAACCATGTCACTTTCAGTGAAAACATGGGAGATTTTTCCCTTTTTGTGACCCTCCTTTGGCACATGGTACATTTGTCCTCTGGTGTCCAGCAATCTCCCTGCTCAGCAAGTTGGGTGACTTACCAAAGATGTAGGATCCCATAGAAAAGGTTCCCTCATGCCCTGGATTCTCTGTTGACCTTGAGGGGCTAGGGGCAAAATATTGACTGTCCTCATGACCCAGTTACCTTTCTAGTTTTGGTCTTCAAACTTTAGTTGAACATTCAGAAGAGAAGATCAGTGACATTAGTAGTGCAACAGGAGCAGTGAGTTTAACTATTATAATTTTACCTGGATAGGAAGCATTTTACAATCTAAAATGTAGTTAGAGGATTATTTTATCAATCATGGTTGTTCTAGTAGTTGATTTCATGTGGAATATTAACAGAAAAACTTTGAATCAGGAGCCACACATAAAAAATAATAATACTTTTGCATGACAATCATGAGGACATTATCTTTGTAACAAACTTAGATATGTATCTTAGTATAAGATAGCCATTGTTAAATGCACTCACTACCCTTCAAAAACACATAAAATGGGTCCGGGAATTTAGCTCAGTGGTTCCCCCACCTGCCTCACAAGCGGAAGGACCTGAGTTCGATCCCTGGTACCAAAAAAAAAACAAAACATAAAAAACAGGAAACTCTTAAGTTATTACCTTTTGATAGGATGCCATCTAAGGAAAATGCATGGGCCTATAAATGTACCTGTTATCTGTATCTGTTAGCTGGAGCAGAAGAGAAGGGCAAGTACCTGCATCAAAAGGTCATTATTATAAACAATATATTAGAAAGCCTGTACAGTCAGAAAGCTTGAATACATTTTGTACACCTGAAAAGTAGCAATAATAATTATGACAACTGTATGAAACCCTATGTCCTGTAATGTAGCTTGGTATAAAAAGGATCTTTTAATAACACCTTGTTTTTCCCACCGAAAATTGTGTGTTTTGAAGATAACCAATATAAACATATTACAATAACACATTTAAGAAAAGTTAATTAGGGATGTGTCTTCCCACAAGGCTATGAAAATTGGGGCTACTAATAGTAAACAAAGACTAGAAATAACTGTTTTCTGAGCAGCTGCTTTTTTATACATCAAAGGGAGTCCCATCATCCAGCCATCTCCCCAAACCTAAAAGTTTTTACTTAATTATCTTGACAATTTGCTTTTTATATAACCTGTAAAAACCATATTATAACAATTAATAATTTATTTGCAACCAATAACAAATATATATATATATATATACTTTTTGAGTTAGAGAATTTAGACAGCAATATGCATTACATTCAACATTAATCTTTGATGTCATTTTGATCAACTAGCAACCTGGGAGAAAAGGAAAGCATGCCTTTAACAACGTTTATCAAAAATACAATTGGACAAGCACAACCAAACAATTAGACAGACACAGCCAAACATATGACAATTTATGTAACTAGAATGCACTCAAATATATTTGACCAATTGAATTATAACATCTCTTTTAATTAAGATTAGTCAAAACTTTTGTAGGTCAATTAACAGAGATCTCTTGTAATTAGAATCAGAAGGAATGGAAGTGCTTTATAACAGTAGCATAATCTTGTGTTATAGTTATGGTTCTGCCTCCTGCCTCGCAAGCACAAGGACCCAAGTTCGATCTCCGGTACCAAAAAAAAAAAAATTTTTTTTTTAGAAGTCTATAAGCAGAAAGTAGAAAGAAGGTCAAGTTAATCTTATAATTACAATTCAAGAATTGCAATGTAAAAGAAATGGAAAACAAACACCAGTTAAACATCAATTTAAATTGGAGATGAAAGGTAGGTTTGTCAGTTAGCCAAAATTTATAATCTGATTTTTTTTTTTTTTTCTTGCCTGGCAGGACATCACAGCTAATTTTAATATGGAGCAAGCAGTCTTTAGCAGGCACTGGGCTGGAACCTAGCATTTGGTCCATGAGCTCCAATCTTAAGCATTACGTTTTCTTTGAATTGTTTTAAAAACTTGTATTTTATTTTCCAATATTTATTTTTTAAAAAATAGGGCCAATGAAATTTTTTGGTAATGTAGCCTGCCAAACAAGTTTTTGATATGTAAATATGCAGGGCCAGGAGAGGATTTTACTTTCTTTTGTAGAGTCCTGCTTCCCTCTCTCCTCAGGGGAAGCTGAGGTGGTGAGTGCAGGCAGAGTAATGGGTGTAGGCATATTAAAAATCTCACCTACCTTTGGAGCCTTTTTTGTAACATGGCAATAGAGGGTAAGAGGAAACACAGAGGTAAAGGGTCACCTCTGCATCTGAGGATGCAGGGGTGTTAACTCACTGTCCTGTTTGGGAGGGGCTGGAGGAGCTCTGAGAGAGTGGGTGTGTGGTGGAGAAGTAGGGGGCCCTGGGTGGCTTTGGGTGTGGTCAGTGAGGTTGCTGTGGTGAGGGAGAGTACAAAGAGGGAGCATGGTGGTGAGAAAAAGGCGGAGTGAGAGGGGAGTGATCTGCAGGGTCTAAGGCAGACATGTCAGGCTCTGTGCAGGGATCAGGGGTCCTGGGTGACATGGCATGGGCAAGGAGAATCTGAGAGGTGGGGTAAGATTGACAGAGGGAGGGATGGGTAGGAAGGTAGGAGAAAGCCTGCACGTAGGGGACTTCAGGCCATTTGCCATTGTGTTGACAAAAGTTGTAAAATGTTCAGGTTGAATATTCCACTTTCTGTCCAGTGGTAGTCGTTGTTTAATTTATATTGGGGCCTGATTTCAGTAAAAAAAATAAGGCATTGGGGCTTTATGTGGACTGTGAGCCTGAAAGTTTTGAGATTAACTAGCAAACATTCCAGCAGTGTTGACTGGGGAGGTTTGGATTGTATAACTCCCATGTGGAGGGAGGGCCAGATGTGGAGGGTAAGTATCAGATAGCTCCAGAGGAGAAGGGCAAAAGGGAGGAGCACCCTCATTTGCAGATCTCCAGAGAGAGAATGAGAGGAGCCAGCTGACGGAGTGTCCCCCAGGGGCGGCTGTCCTGGCCACAGGCCAAGGAGTCCGCCTGACCTAGTGCTAGGATTTTCTGAGAGAGAGAGAGAGAGAGAGAGAGAGAGAGAGAGAGAGAGGCTGATCTGAGTACTCACCCAGAGATTAGGGACTGGTGTGGATGCGAGGTGTCAGCAATGGCAAAGGTGAAGGCCCCTGGTTGGGTGCTCATCTGGCAGGTCCATGAAAGAAGGTTGGGAGGCCAAACAACCCTGACCAGCGGGGGATTGTCACAAAATCCCGACCATTGCCTTCCCGAGTTTCAGCACCAGAATGAAAGAAAAGCCAAAACAGCAGCACCAGAGGCAAGGCTTTATTGGGAAGGAGGTGCCAGGCTACCTTGAACAATGGTGAGAGAGAGCTGTCTTTTTCCTCCTTTCTCTCTTTCTGAAATATTCTCCTTTCTTTATTCTGTTTCCTTCCCTCATCCTTAACATCCCTGTGTACTTGTGGTTTTTTTCCATTAAGTTTATTGGTACATTTTAGGTATACAATAAAGTTACATTAATCATTGGGATCTTCTACCTTTACATGATGTATCTGTATACTTGTTATTAGCTCTTTATCACAGTCTTTCTAGGATATTTTTTAAGTATTACATTTTTCAAACAACTTTTAAATTCCAAGATTAATATGTGGTTGGCTCTGTAGATACTCAGTAGTGGATCTCTCCTTGTAATGCCATGACCAAGCCTGATCCTAGCATGTTAAATAATTTGAGGGTGTATGAACACCAAAATAAAACCAAAGCCAATGTCACATCACAGAAAAATGTACTCTAACTACAAAATCTCTCACACTAGTAACATAATTTTTCTACCCTAACTTATTCTCTACTGTCAGCACAAAATAATAAAAACATGAGAGAAAAAGACAAGATGTCTGCAAATATTTAATTCTCCCAAAATGAAGTGGAGGAAGTAGAAAACAAAATTGTTAAAAAGTTTGGAGTTATCAAAAAACAGAGCAATAAATTCATAAGGTGTTCAGGAATTTAAAGATGATATAAACAGGAGAAAGATTTAATTAATAAGTACTCAATGAGTTTAGAGAAGACACAAAAGCTGATTGAATTAAACAACATGAAACAAAATGTGAATGACCATTTTAGTAAAGATTTAGAGGTTATAAAACTATATCAATGATAAAACCAACATATTAAAAGTTCAATTGAAAGTATGAGTAGCAGAAATAACCAATGTGAGGAGAATATCAAAATTGAAAGACAAGGTTGATATAGTAGATCATGTACACAATGATACTGCAAACAAAAGACATGTAAACTGTTTCCAACAGTTGCTAGATGACTAAATCAAGGTAAGAATTATAATATATAAGGAAACTTTAGAGTAAGACAGAAGAGGTATAAATATATATTCACCAAAATTGTAGCAGGTGTAGGGAAAGTACTCAAATTTCACATAAATGTGGCTTATAGAATCCAAAAATGCACAATCAGAAAATAAGTCCTCCATGACACATCATAGTCAGAACTACAAAAATTCAGCACAAAAGTAATACTAAAGGCTGTCAGACAAATATATGAACTAACCAGTAAGGGCATGCCTATCAGAATAGCAGCAGATTTTACAAATGAAACTTTAAAAGCCAATATAGCTTGGAATGAAATTTTTCATTCCCTAGAGAAAACAGTTTTCAAATAAGATTAATATTTTTTTGCAAAAATGCCTTTCAAAACTGATGGAGAAGTAAGACTTTCCATGGCAAAGACCATCTAAAACAATTCACGACCACCATATCATCATTGCAGAAAGTACTCAAAGGAATTCTTCACAGAGACAATGGTCCCAAAATCACCAAAAGTACAAAGAAAGAATACAGTCTAACTGGGTGAGTCACTAAACAAAAGAAAAGAAAAAGGAATCAGCAATAGAAAATTAATGCTGTGAGAGGACTCAGTAAATAGCTTTCAGTAACATCTCTCGATGTAAGTGATTTTTTTGTGTGTGTGGTACTGGGGATTAAACTCAGGACCTGGAACTTGTGAGGCAGGCACAGCACCACTGAGCTAAATCCCCAGCCCTCAATGTAAGTGATCTTAATACCTCAATCAAAAACACTGATTGGAGGTCAGTTCGGGCCACGTTGTTTATGGAGGATCTTGACATCAGACTACGGAGGTAGAGCTTTTGCCATTTTATTATAGAGAACTACTGAGAATTTCTAAATTAATATCTGTTGCTTTTATAATTTTTCAAAAGCAACATGTGACCAATGTGGAAAAATTGGAATCCAAGAAATACATAGAACTAAAAGACTATAACTCTAGGGCAAACCTACTTTCTGGTTCCCCTTTTGTGTCTCTTAGGCAGAAGCTTTCTCCCAATAAATTTTTCCTACTCTTAACCTCTATTGTTCCTAGAATTCATTCTTTGATTTTAGAAAACAGGAACTCTCATTTCAGATATCTAGTAGGTTCAGGAGTTACATCTCTTCGCCCTATATCATTTTGGAGGTCTTCCACCAAGATTACTGGACAGAAATGTGTGCTACCACAATGGATTATCTATCTCTTCTTGAAGAGGCTTGGCAGCTTATATCTGTTTTAAAGGCCTTCTGTTCCCAGGCTCAGGGCAAGCACCTGCAGGCTGCTTCTCTGGGCAAGGTCTCTTGAGCCAGCCACTCAAGGGCACCAAGCCAAGGAGCACAGCTGCCCACAAACAGAGGAGATGAACCTTCCAGGCTGCCAAACCATCACCCCAAGCGCTAAGGAGGTGAGCCCTGCTGGTGCCAGCAGTACACATCCCTCCCCCTACCCCCATTGAAATGAGAGGACATATAAACAAGTCTCAAAACCAGACTTCCAGATCACCTAAAGCAACTCCAAAGGGAAATGAGATGGAACAATCTGATACTCAACTACCTGGACTCGCTGAACTGGTAACAAAAAGGATTTGGAAAAAATGAAGTCAGAAATAATTTCTCAGATAACAGCAGAGATTGTGCCCATAGTGCAAGACATGATTAATAAATCTAGAGAGGCCACAGATAAAAAAAATAGAGGAGCTGAGGAACATGATGGAATCTCAACATAGGAAACAAATAGAATCCATAAAAGAGAAGTAAACATATTTCCAGGAGATTAAAAACTCCATTGAAAGTTTACTCAACAGAATGAGCCATTGGGAGGATTGAATTTCAGATATAGAAGATAAGATTGCAAATAGTGACCAGGAAAAGGAAAAATTATTTAAAATAGTAAGGAACCATGAGAAATCAATCCAGCAGGTGCTAGGCGATGCAAAGAAGAGTAACATAAGATTGATCAGAGTCAATGAAGAAACTGAAGAGAGAGCAGACAATAAAAAAAAAAACAAAAAAAAAACTTCTCACAGAAGTGATGGCAGAAAACGTCCCAAGCAGGGGAAAAGAACTTGACATACAGACAAGTGAGGCATAGAGGACTTCAAATAGCCTTGATCAAAAAATATCTACACATAGGTATATAATAGTTAAGAAGTCAGAAACCTTACAGAAGAACAAAATTCTACAAACAGTTAGGGAAAAGCAACAAATCACATACAAAGGAAAGCCCAACAGAATAACAGCAGACTTCTCAACTCAAACCCTCAAGGCAAGAAAAGTTTGGAGTGACATATTTCAACCCCTAAAGGAAAACAGCCTCCAACCCAGATTGATGTACTGTACAAAACTATCTTTCAAAATTGATGGAGAAATCAGATACTTTCATAACAAAGAGCACCTTAGCAATTGTATGAACACCAAACCAGAACTCCAAATAATTTAAAACTATATCCGAGGAAAAGACAATGAGGATCACAATCCCAAGAAGCCCAGCAGAATGAATCCATCAGGCACAACCAGAAATTAAATGCAAAGGGGGAGAATCCAACAAAAAGAAAAAGTCATGACAATGATAAGTCAATACATATCACTTATAACCACCATTGTTAGTGGTCTCAATTAACCAATCAAAAGAAATAGACAAGATCCAACAATATGCTACATACAATAAACACACTTAATTCAAAAAGAAACTCATAGACTGAAAGTTAAAGGGTGGAAAACAATACTCCATGAGACAGAAACCTGAAAAAAAGCAGGAGTAGCTATCCATCTTGTAGATCAAGTGGATTTCAAACCAACACTGATTAAGAGAGACAAAGAAGGACACTACGTCATTGTAAAGGGAACAATCCAAGAGGAAGAGATGACAATCATAAACATATATGCACCAAACACTAGTTCTCCCAACTATACAAAACAAATACTAACAGATATGAAAAATCAAATAAGCACTAATACAATAATAGTGGGGGATCTCAATACCTCACTGTTACAAATAGATCAACTAGACAAAAGATAAGTAATGAAATACAAAAACTCAATCAAACTCTTGAAGAAATGAACTTAACAGATGTTCACAGTGTGTTCCACCCCACAAATTCAGAACACACATTCTTTTCAGCTGCACACAGGTCATTCTCCAAAATAGACCACATACTCTCTCATAGAACATGTTTAATTAAGTGCAAAGCAATTGAAGTTATGCCCTGTAATTTATCAGAACATAGTGCGATGAAATTGGAGATCAATAGCAAAAGAAACCACAAGAATTTAAGTAACACATGGAGACTGCACAACACACCTCTGAATAGCAAATGGGCCACAGAGGAAATGAAAGAACAAATCAGACAGTTCCTTCAATTAAATGACAATGGCAATACAACATATTGGAATCTATGAGACACAATGAAAGCAGTCTTCCGAGGGAAATACACAGCAGTGATTAATCATATTAGGAAAACAGAGTGAGCCAAATTAAACAACCTGATGCTGAACCTCAAGCTTCTAGAAAGAGAAGAGCAGGATAAACCCAAAGCTCATAGAAGGGAGGAAATTATAAAGATCAGAGCAGAAATCAATGCAATGGAGACTAAGAGAATGATAAAAATAGCAATGAAGCCAAGAGTTTGTTCTTCAAAGAATAAAAAAAAAATTGACAAAGTGTTAGCTAACCTTATCATAAAAAGGAAAGAAAAGGCCCAAATCCATGCAATTAGGAATGAAAAGGATGAAATTACAATGGATCCAGCAAAAATCCAGAGGATCATCAATACCTACTTTGAGAACCTATATGCTAATAAGATGGAAAACAGAAAAAATGGACAGATTCCTAGATAAGTATCAATTACCAAAGTTGAATGAAGAAGACCTGAAAATTCTAAACAACCAAATATCAATCAAAGAAATTGAAAACATGATTAAAAACTTACCAACTAAGAAAAGCCTGGGTCCTGATGGCTTCACTGCTGAATCCTACAAGACATTTAGAGAGGAACTACTGCCACTACTGTTTAAACTCTTCAATGAAACTGAAAGGGAAGCTCCAGAATTCATTCCTGGAAGCAAGCATCACCTTAATCCCCAAAGCAGAGAAAGATCCAACTGAAAAAAAAGAACTATAGGACAATGTAACTAATGTACATATATGCAGAAATCATTAATAATATACTGGCAAATAGAATGCAGAAGATCATCTAAAAGATCATACACCCTGACCAAGTGGGACTCATCCCAGTGATGCGCGGATGGTTCAGCATAAGCCAGTGAATCAATGTAATACACTATATCAATAGAGCCAGGGACAAAAGGAATATGATCATCTCAATAGATGCAGAAGAAGTATTCAACAAAATCCATCATGCATTTGATGAAAATCCTTCAAAAATTGGAATAGACAGTATCTACCTCAATCTGATAAAAGTCATCTATGAAATACCAACATCCAATATCATACTAAATGGTCAAAAACTGAAATCCTTCACACTAAAATCAGAAACAAGACAAGGATGTCCACTCTCACCCCTCCTGTTCCATACAGTCTTGGAAACATTAGCCACAGCAATTAGAGAAGAGAAAGAAATAAAAGGAATAAAGATAGGAATTGAAGGATCAAAATGTCTTTATTTGCAGAAGACATGATACTCTATATGAAGACTCCGAGAATCCACCAACAGTCTTTTAGACTTAATAACCAAATTCAGTAAAGTAGCAGGATGCAAGATCAACACACAAAAATCAATAGATGTCCAGTACACAAGCAAGAGACTACTGAGAGAGAAATAGGGCAAATAATTCCTTTCACAATAGCATCCAAAAAATTGAAATACCTAGAAATCAACCTAACAAAAGAAATCAAAGACCTCTTCTCTGAAAACTATAGTGCTCTGAAAAGAGAGATTGAAGGGGGTATCAGAAAATGGAAAGACATCCTTTGCTCCTGGGTAGGAAGAATCAACATAGTGAAAATGGCCATACTTCCAAAAACTGCTACATAGATTCAAAGCAATCTCAATTGAAATTCCAGCAGTATACTTCACGGACCTTGAGTAAACAATCCTAAAATTTATTTGGAAACAGAAGAGACCTAGAATGGCAAAAGAAATTCTAGGCAACAGAGACAGGGCAGGGTGTATCAAAACCCCCAACTTGAAACTATACTACAAAGCTACTGTGATAAAAACAGCATGGTACTGGCAAAGAAACAGACCTGAGGACCAGTGGAATAGATTATAAGATGCAGAAACACCTCCAGACACAGTCAGCCACCTCATCTTCAACAAAGGAGCCAAACATCCTAACTGGAGGCAAGATAGCCTTTTTAATGAATGATGCTGGAAAAAATTAGGTTTCAGTTTGCCAAAGATTAAAACTAGAACTATATCACTCATCATGCAGTAAACTGAAATCAAAATGGATTAAAGTTCTAAATATTGAAACAGAAATGCTGAACTGGCTAGAGCAGAGGTTAGGTAGAACTCTTGAAGACATTGGTGTAGGAAAAGATTTATGAATAAAACTTCAGTTGCCTATAAACTAGCACAAACAATCAACAAGTGGGCTCTCTTCTTATTAAAAAGCCTCTGCACAGCAAGAGAAACCAGCAACAATAAAAAGAGACATGGCAAAATGTGGGAAAAAAATTCACCTGGTGTTCCTCAGACAAATGTCTGTTATTCAGAATCTGTAAAGAACTTAAACAAATCAGATCTCTCAAATTTAAAGACCCAGTCCAAAAATGGGCAACTGAAATGAACAGACATTTCTCAGACAAAGAAGTAGAAATAGCAAAGAAACCTATTAAAAAATGTTCAACATCACTGGTCATCTGACAGATGCAGAGGAAAACAATGCTGAGATTCTACCTCACCCCAGAAAGAATGGCTGCTATCATGAAATTAACCAATAACAAATGCTGGTGGTGCTGTGGGGGAAGAGGAACCTTGCCCCACTGCTGGTGGGAATGCAGACTGGTGCAACCACTGTGGAAATCAGTATGGAGATATCTCGAAGAACTAAGACTGGAAGTCCCATTTGACCCAGCTATTCCCCTGCTGGGTATCTTCCCCAAAGAATTAAAAGAATCATACCACAGTGATATATGTGCACCCATGTTCATAGCAGCATGATTTGTAATAGCTAAAACATGGAAGCAGCCTATTTGCTCTTCAACTGGAAACTAGATAAACAAAATGTATTTTTTTTTATAAAAGGGAGTACTACTCAGCTATAAAAAATGAGAAATTATAGCTAAATGGATGCACATTGAGGCAATATTTTTAAGTGAAATAAATAGGACACACGTGTAAATATGAAATAGTTTCTCTAATGTGAGAAACTGAAAGTTTAAGGGCTAAAAGTTATAATAGATAATGTGAAATAGGAAGAAAAAGGGCAAAGGGGAAGGGGAAGTGGGCAGGGTAGGGGAAAGAAAAGAAGGGAGTGCAATTAATATGAGCTAATGAGAAAATGGAAACTAAGTCTTTGTAAATAGGGCGGGATGGAAGTTTTGAAGGGAGGGCACGGGACTGGGCAAAAAATATGTACCAAGAGAGATTATGTAAAGGTGAAAATTTCCAAAGATGAATGTCATTATATTGTGTACCTTAAATGTACCAACAAAATTAGTTAAAAAAACACGGCTTGGAATATTGGATCATTCAACAAAATCCAAGTGCATGTTCCCTCCAGAAGACACACCTCTTCCACAAAGATACATACAGACTGAAAGTGAAGGCATGGAAAATAATACTATTTACATCACTAGTCTAAAAGCAAGAAGCAGTAGCTCTTCTATTTTTCAGACATAATGATGGCTAAGTCAAAACTGATTAGAAGAGATAAAGAAGGTGATTGTATACTCATAAAGGAAACAATCCAACAGTGATAGGAATTGTTAACAGATATACATCAAATGTGAGCACAACCAATTTCATAAAACAAATACTACTGGGCAAAAAGTTCAATTAAAAAATCAAAATAGTCATTATTGTGGACTTTAGTACTGCATTGCACACATTGACAGATCAACCAGTCAAAAAAATCAACAAAGAAATATTAGTAAAACCTCACCATCAAACAAATGGCTTTAACAGATATCTTCAGGGCATTTCAACCAACAACAACAGAATACAGCTTTGGCAGGTGAACTCTAACATAAAACATGTCTTGGGCCATGAAGAATGCTTAAATAAATATAAAAATAATTGAAGTGACCTGCCTATTATTGGATCATAGCAGAAGGTACCTAGAAATCAATGACAAAATAAACCACAGAAACTACACAAGCACATGAAGATTTAATAATGCACTCTAGAATAGTCAATGGGTCAAAGATGAAATTAAGGAAGAAAGTAAACTTTACTAGAACGAAATGACAAAATGGTAGCATAACATACTATATTTTGTGAGACACAAAGAAACTATAAAAGGGAATTTTATACCTGTGACTGGCCACATCTGAAAATGAGAGTGATCCCAAATAAGTAATCTAATGATGTTCAGTATTCTAGAAAACAAGAGGTATTGAAATCCAAAACTTGTACTTAGAAGGAAGTTAAAAGATCAGAATGAAAATTAATAAAATTGTGAATAAAAAAATCAATAGAGCAAAGCAAGGAATCAAAGACTTAGTTCTTTGAAAGGATAATCCAAATTGACAAACCCCTAACCAAAAGTTTATACACATGTTATCATCTCATTGCCAAACAAAATTTACATATAACTCTTATTATTCTGAGAAATTGATGTTGAATGTTAAGATTTTTCAAGTCACACAGCTAGTTGGTGACATAGAGAAGAATTTCAATGATTAGCTGCAAAGCTCACACTTTTTACAATATTGTATAATGCCTCATTTGTGTTTCAAGTTATCATCTTAAAATGTAATGAATAATTGTTTTATAAATAATTATTTTGGAATGACAATGAGGGTAGCTTTTTAATATAGAACTTTGATAATATTTTTGGGCAATTCAAACACATTCATATTCTCAAAGTGAAAATTACTCTTACAAGAATCATTATTACACAATAGATTTATTAGTATACCATTGATAATTTTATATAATTGATATTTCTCATAATTTCTCACTTTTTTGCTAGAGGTGTTCTAATTTAATTTAATTGTTTTCAATTTTTACTTTTATTGTCTGTGCCTTTGTGGTCATACGAAAAAAATTCATTACTTCGACCAGTGATGGAAAACCTTTTAGAGGCTTCCATAATAACAAACAAGTGGCTGTGGCACCCATAACATAAGTTCGTCACCACTGACCTAGAGTAATGCCATGGGAATTTTCTCCTATGTTTTCTTCTAGTATTTTCACCATTTCATGAATTATAGTTAAATCTTTAATCTATTTTGAGGGTTTGTGTGTGTGTGTGTGTGTGTGTATTTGTGTGTATTGTATGGTCTGCATGTGAATATCCAGGTTTCTAAGCACCATTTATTAAAGAGAATTTCCTTTCCCCATTGTGTTTTCTGGGTACTTTTATCAAAGACTAATCGACAATGAATTATAAAATCCATGTGCATTTAATTCTGGGCCCTCCATTCTTGTTTTCTCATTGTTGGAGATTCATATAGAATACTCAAAATGGAAAATAAAAACTTTTGGCAGAATTACAAGCATATCTCTAAGAGATGTAAAAATACATCAGTCTCTCCTTATCTGTAGTTTTCATATCAGCAGTTTTACTCAACTGTGCTCTTACAATGTTTTTAAGTTGTACAGTACTCTTAGTAGAATGATGTATTTCACTCCGTCTTACTTTGACCTACTTGAGATGTGAATCATCACTTTTTCCATAGTATCCATGCTGTATATGCTACATATTAGTCACTTAGTAGTTATATGGGTTATCAATTTGAGAGAGAAACCACATTGACATAGCTTTTAATGAAATATGTTATTATAATTATAGCATTTTATTGTTAGTTATTTTAAATAGCTTTAATGTGCTTAATTTATACATCAAAATTTATCATATGTATTTATAACAATAAAAGTATAGTATATGCAGTGTTTTATTCTATATATGATTTCAGAAATCTACCAGGGGATGAGTTGGAACATATCTTTTACAGATAAGGAGAGACTACTTTCAATAAAATCGGAGTTTAAAACTACAGAATACAGTTGACTTTGGTAGGAGATTGCTGCTGCTCTCTCTGCCATCAAGTTTGACCTCATTAACACCAAAATATTGTCACTCTAAAACATGCATTTGGATTCTGAAACTGCCTCTAGGTACAGCATATCACAGATCAAAAAGCATAAACAAGTAAAGATTCTTATTATTGCTTAAGACATTAAAATAAATATTTTTCACAAATATTTCTTGCACTTAAGCCAACATAAAGAGTATCTAATCATCAAATTGTTAATACAGGTAATTACTTTTCTCTAAATAATTTTCTCTGTAATTATTTCTTTTGTGAACACAATTTCACTAAGGGTTTTATTTCAATAAGCATTTTAGAAAACAGGGATACACAACCTTCAGTACAAAATGAAAGTGCTTGAAATAAAGAGTGCCTGACTTACATGGAAAATGTTCCTGGTCAGCTTCCTATTCAACTTCTTTATGCAAATGAGGTATAAAATCATGCTCTGTCCTGATTGGTTGATATTTAAATTTGACTGCAGTTCACTGAATCACCTGGTCAGATACAGGTGGCAAAAAGGAAAGGTATTTGTATCAACAAATACAATAGAAACATACCTGTGCTTTCAAATTCAGTTTTTTCTTCTTTTAGGAAAACAGAGTATGAGAGTGTTTATTTATTTATGTATTTATTTATTTATTTATTGGTACCAGGGATTGAACTCAGGTCCTTGCACTTGTGAGGCAAGCAGCAGAACCACTGAGCTAAATCCCTGACCCCTGAGAGTGTATATTTAAAATCAATTAGCCACTGGGGCCCTTCTTGGAGATTCACCTTTACTTAAAGTTCATAATTTAAATAATAATTAACTCAAAGGACTGTGAAAATCTAAACACAATGTATCAAAGACCTACATGTAAAAACAGAAACACTGAATTTGTTGAAAGCTAAAACTCTTGAGGATATAGGCATAGGGAAAAATTTCCTGAACAGAATACCAATTGCATAAGATATAATGCCAAGAATTAACTTAATTAATCATTACATAATAATCTTTTTTGTTTCATTTTACAACTTTTGATGTAAAGCCCATAGTTTGTTTTCCATTTGCAAAAAAATATATTTTTCTAGCTCTCCATTTTAGGTTTATGTGAATTTACTGGTAATGTATATCCACTGTAGGTAGCATATAGTTGGCCTTCTTCATCTTTTCAGTTACTCTACGTTTTCATGGGAGATTTTAATCTATTTATATTCAAGGTACTTACTAATATATAAGGACTTACCACTGCCATTTTGTTCATTGTTATTTATTGTTTTGTAGATCTTTTGTTTTATTATTCTTTTCTTGCTGCTCTTCCTTGTATTTAAGGGATATTTCTACTGATATTCTTTGATTCCTTACTTTTTATCTTCTGTTTATATCCTATAGGTTATTGCTTTGTGGTTACTACGACACTTACAAAAATGTCTTATATCAGGCAATTTTAAGCTGATAAAAACTTAATTTTGATCATACAGAAAATTTTTCATTTCTACTGTATGCAGTCCTACCATTACACTTTAAATGTTTAATGTCACAATTTACAACCTTTTTTATAGTGTATATATTAACAAATTGTCATACTTATCATTTTATTAGATTTGTCTTTTAAATATCATAATAAAGATATGATATTTGCACCCCAATTGTGTTAGTCAAATTTTTTGTTTCTGGGACAAAATATCTGACATACAACTTAAAGGAGAAATGGCTTGCTTTTGCTCATGATTTGAAAAGCTTTAGCCTATGATCAACTTGATTTAAGGCAGAAAATATCATGGAAGAAGAAATCTTCTGGATTTATTATAGCCAGAAGGCAGATAGTGTTGAAATAAGCCAGAAAGGAAGAGGAAAGTAACCAGATATAGTCCCAAAGATACACCCAGACATAGCCAAATATGGTATTTTCTAATTTCCTAGGACTCTTTTGAGTCAATCAAGTTGAAAATCTAAATTAACAAATATACCACTATTACAGCATTAGAATCTCTGTGAATTTAAACTTTAGGAATGACTAATAAATTTTTCTGCCATGTCGTCTCTGACACTGGATTTCGGTTCAGTGAGTTTCACCTTCCATTTCCCTACCCATATCTGGCTTTCTGTACTGCTCCCATTTCAATGCACCTACTTTCCTCCTATGCAGGTTTTTAAGCCTTCCTCCCTTGCTCTTCCACTTAGCTGGCTATGCTGGATCTGATTAACATTTTCTTATATATCATAATATGCAAGTATTATATGATCAAGCAATTGCACTTCAGGGTTTTTATATCAGAGAAATGAAAACTTATGCTCCCCAAAATTTCCATATATGAGTGTTTCTAAAAGTTGTATTTTAATGCCCTTTGACTGAAATAACAACCTTTATTTCCCTCAGTAGTTGATTGAATTAAAATCTGTATTATCCATGCCCAGAATACTACTGAGCAATATAAAGTTATAAACTTAGACAAATCTCCAAAAATTATACTGAGTAAAAAAAGTCAATTCCAAATTTTATATATGATGTGATTCAATATTTTTCAATAACGCAATTATGGAAATAAGATGTAGCATAGTGGTTACTATGTATCAGATCCAGGAAAGTGAGTGTTGCTGTAAAAAGAGAATAGAAGGAGTTTTGTGGTGATAGAAGTATTTTGAATCTTACCTGTCTCAATGTCAGTATGTGATTATGTTACCATTCTATAATTTTAGAAAATGTTAACATTTGTGAAACTGGGGAAAAGATGCATGTGATAATTCTGCATTTTTTTTACTCCTACATGTCATTCTATGATTATATCAAGTGAAGAGGTTTAATAAGAAGCCTCTCATGAAGTGATCATGAGTCTTAATTTGAATGATTATTCTCTTAATATTCCACATATTCTGCCTGGGCATCCATTTGAGAAGCCAATTGAAGAAGTGCTATAACTTCACAAATATTTTTTAAATATCTTATTTATATAACAGATAGAGTAACTGTTTTAACAATGGCTGAGAAAAGACACTATGTTGTGATTTTACATGGTCAACTAGGTTCTTATAAGAACTCAAATAAATTAAACTATAAATTCTTTGAAGACACAAGTTGTGTCATTTTTTCATGACTGTATACATACCTGCAACATAGTGTCTGTCTACTATATAGTAGATCCTCAATAACTGTTATGAAATAAATGAATGAGTTAACATAAGCATGCCTCAGCTGTCTATATTTAGTTTAAATGTAAAATTAAACAAGCTAAGAAGATCACAATTTAAAAATTATCTTTTCTAAAATTATGAAGCTAACTCACCATTTCAGCATATGCATTCACTATCTCAAGGCTTCTTTCTCAGATGTGTTGGTTCAGTGAAACAATAGTGAGAAATTCTGTCATCAGATAATGTTACACCAGAGTAGAAAATCTCATGATACTCTTTTGTTTCCATTGTCAATATTTCTCTGTACTTCCATTGTTTTTTGTAACTAGATTTGTTATTTCAAGGAACAGGCAACCAAAGGCTAGTTTCCAAACTTGTATCCTGTGGTAATAAATCTTGGTCTAAAATATAATTTATAGATTTGAAATTATTTTTCCCTTGGCTTTTTAAATGTTATCTAATTTTTAATTTTTCCAATGACTTCACCAGGAAGACATTAGAAACTGCTGATTATTTCATTTTTTTTAAATTGCCTTATTTCCTTTACTAACTCTAGGATTACAGTGGATCATAAATGTAGTGCCAGAAAGCATTCAGGTTTTGTGTGAATTCTATAAGAGTAAAAGTCTAGCTTTAACTCAGACTGGGTTTGCAAATAATTAATTTGAAAAAACAGTTATGTATATATCTCATTGGTTAACCAGGTGGAAAATACCTGGAATCTCTCTATTTCCACCCTTAAATTTCATAATTGAGAATTGTTCTATGGTGTTTTTCTAGCATTTTGTATAAAATTTCATGATATTATATATACAGATTTCAACAATTATACTAAAAGTCAATAATATCTAACAATAAAACTTTACAAGGAAAATAATTTCAGAAAGGTAAAAACAAGATTCTTAATTCGTGCTACTCTTCATAGGGCTCAACGTAAATAAGAATCTCATTTCTAAAATTGATTTTTAATTTACTAAATGGTACCTTTCTCTTACTCCTTTGCCCTATTTTATACTAAATACTAAATACTAAAACAACACCAATGTGGTATTTGCAGAGCAATGCATTTTACAGCTAATCTGTAAACACTGCCTTCATAGCTTGAGAGAAGAGAGAAAGTAGACATTGGAGAACTGAGAATTGAGGTAGTACATATGTCCTCTTCATCCTTTGATGTAAGGTACTGTCATCTTTTTTTCCTTAGATTCTTTTATTGGTAAATTTTAAGTGTACAACACATTTACATTTATCATTGGGTACTTGTACTTTTACATGATATATCTTGGTTGTTATTTTTTCCCCATTTCCTGTCCTCCCTTCACCTCCTCCACCCTTCCCTATTTACAAAGACTTTGTTTCCATTTTTTCCTATTGTCATAACTTTTCCTTTCCATTCTTTCCTTTCCCCTACCCCTCCCACCTCCCCTACCACTTTGGACCTTTGCTTCCTATTTCCCACTATCAATTATTCATTTCAATCATTATTTACACTTTCAGTTTCTCACACCAGAGAAACTATTCGGTATTTACATGTGTCCTATTTATTTCACTTAAAAGTATGGCCTCAATATGCATCCATTTAGGTACTGTCTTCTGATATAGTTTGTTTTTTGTTTCTGGCTTTCACATAAACTAGGCAAGAAGAATGAGGTACACAGTTGCACAGATTTAGTACTTTATAATGAGGAGCTTTGTTATAAAAGCAATCTTTCTCTCTGCTTTCTGGTTGTCCTAAAGTGAGCAGGTTTTCTTTGTCATGTGCTCTCTGAGATGATGTTCCACCCCAACACAGACTCACAGTGAAGAGCCCAAGTCACAATGGACTAAAACTTCTGAATCTGAGTCAAAACCAGTCTTTCTTTAATTTGAATTGTTTGTGTCAGTTATTTTGTCAATAAAAGCTCAATAATGCACCAAATAACTCAACTATTCTATTCCTACAGTTATGCCCTGGAGAACTGAAAACTTATGTCCATGTAAAATTGCACATGAGTGTTCATGGCAATATTACTCATAGCAGTTGTAATGGTAATGTTGAAGCAATATAAATATTCATCAATTTATGAATAAGTATAATTGAATATAAACTTCAAATGGAGTATTGACCAGTGAAAAGAAAACAAATGCTGCTATACAGTGCAACATGCATGAAGTATGAAAAAATGTGAAATAAAAGTAGACATAGAGCAAAGCTTACAAATTTTTGGATTTCATTAATTTGAAGTGTTTATAATGGATAAATTCATAAGAACAGGAAGTAAATTAGTGATTATATAAGACTGAGGAAAGTTGGAGACTAAGGAGTGAGTCCTAAAGGTATTTTTTTGAGGATGATGAAAATATTCTAGGTTAGATAGTAATAATGGTTGTCTAGATCTATGAATATGCTAACATCTGATGCATTGTGTATATTCAAAGGATATAACTTTATAACATGTAATTATATCATACTATATCTGTTACTTAAAAATATATTTTTATGACACTTCATGATAACTTTCCAAAATCAATGATAAAAGCTTGCAAGAACATACTGAAAAACTATGGATACTATGAAAAAATTATTGCTACACTGGTAAGAATTAATTATAATTAATTACAAAAGATCTTTATGAGGCAAAAAATAATGTCTATATTGAGTCTTAGTTTTCAGTGATTAAGAAAATATTATATTTAAAATCAACCCAAGTTTGGTTAACTTCCCAATTAAAATAGTTCAGAAGCACCAGGTCAAGGATGACATTGAAATCAACAAGGTTTACTAAGATATTTGAAGCTCCATTCTTAGGACCTCTGATTTCAGTACATGTGTAATAAATTCCAGTAATATATATTAAAAAGTCCCTCCAGGTGATTCTAATCCATAATTGAGATAGATAACTATTATTTTATTTTATTTTATTATTTTACTTTATTGGTACAAGTTTGCAGCATATAATGTTACATTCTGGGAAGTTCATACAACATAACACATCCTAATTCACTTTTTAGAGTAAGTGTTATGAAGTTTTTATTATAGTCTGGTATGCTCTGAAATTGGTGAATTGTAATTATTATCATTAAATATTCCTTGGTTTAGAGCAAATCATAAATCCCAAGTAGCTGTTATACTACAAATACTAACCCCAAGGCAAAAATAAAGCAAAACTTAAAAATAACTATGGTAGCTCCAAGTTATTGTTAGGACACAATATTCAAAGAGGCTGGTGACTGTATTTTAAAACATTTATTTATTTGTTTATTATTTATTTATTTTATTTTTTGAGATAGGGTCTCACTGTGTGTATATTTCAGCAGACCTTATGCAGCTCCAGGCTCTCACATGACGATCCTCCTTCCTAAGCCTTCTGAGTGCTACAATTAAAGGCATACTCAGCCATATCTAGATTTTTTTCCTTAAATTCTTTTATTGGTACATTTTAAGTACAAAATACATTTACATTTATCATTGGGAACTTGTACCTTTACATGATGTATCTTGGTTCTTATTTTTTCCCCATTCCCTGCCCTCCCTTCCCTATTTATAAAGACTTTGTTTCCTTTTTTCCATTTCTCATAATTTTTCCTTTCCCTTCTTTCCTTTTCCCTACCCCTCCCATTTCCCCACCCCTTTGGACCTTTTTTTCCCCCTATTTAGCATTATCAATTATTCGTTTTAATCATCGGTACATTTTAGGTATACAATATAATGACATTCATCATTGGAAATTTGCACCTTTACATAATCTATCTTGGTTCTTATTTTTCCCCATTCCCCTGCCCTCCTTTCAGCCCCTCCATTCTTCCCTATTTACAAAGACTTTGTTTCCATTTTTTCATTTTCTCATAGCAATTCCATTCCCTTCTTTCCTTTCCCCTATCCCTCTCCATATCCAGATTTTTAAAACACTTTAATAAAAAGGAATAGATAAGGGGTTGGGAAATTCCAGAACTGAGAATCATATTTCTCATATTATGCTTCTTCTAATCATTTGTGTTTCACTTATTTTAAATAAACTTGTTTTCTCTCATAATTTATGAACTTTTCCTAATTTTAAAATACTAAGTACTCCTAGATGAACTAAGTTAACGTCACCGTCCAAGTCAATTTCCTCATCACTGAGACAAAGCCTCTGACAACTACAACTTAAAGGAGAACAGGTTTATTTATGCGCATGTTTTCAGTTCATAGTCAACTGGTTCCAAGGCACAAAGGGTATGGTGCCTGGGTTTGGTAGAAGAAATCTACTCACATCATGGTGGCCAGAAAACTTTATGAATAAAGTAAATGTAGTATGAGGAATGTAATCATTATGTACTTCAAACGTGTCCTATTAAAAAATTAACACTTAAAAGAAAAGAAAAAAATTGTGAACTTACTTGATCTTATCAATAAAGAGAAGCATCTGCTGAAAGTAAAACAAAACAAAAATGGTCAATTTGGAGACTTGAGGAGTAGAATATAGTTGAACAGCTACTTGAAAAATGTAATGGGGAGTCAAAACTGACAAGTGAAAGGATTGCCAGCCAAACTGGATAGTTCATTTGAGATTAGGAAATATGAAATTGCAGTGGATCCAATTACCATAGTTTCATGAATAAATAATGATTACATAATGATTACATTACTCATGGGGAGTGTGCATAACACTTCTCAATACTTTTTTTATCCCCTTACCTTTCCTCCCCTCATCTCTGTCCTCTTCACTTTTGCAGAAGATCTATCTCTCTATTTCTTATCTATTTTTATTTTGCTATTTATTTATACTATGGGTTTTACATATAAAAGAAACCGTGCAATATTTAGTGTGTCTGATTTATTTCACCTAAAATTATGATCTAGGGAGCATCTATTTTCCTCCAAATGACTCAAGTTTAGCCTTCTTTATGGGCAAAGTAGTACTATACTATGTATAAATTCTACATTTACTTTATCTATTGATATTAATGGACATATAGGTTAATTCTAAGATTTAGCTACAGTATTATGAATGGCACTGCGATAAAAATGGACCTGCAGTTATTACTGTAATATGTCATCTTTAACTCTTTCAGGAAGATGCTTAGGGAATAGTCGGGTCAAATGAAATTTCTATTTTTAGGTTTTGAAGGAAACTTCATACTGATTTCCATATTCATTGTACTAGTTGACATTCCCGCAAAATGTCAAAATGGATCAAATGTTAAAACAGAAACAATTTGCGGGAAGATAAAATAGGTAAAACTCTTGAAGACATAGGTATAGGCAAGGATTTTCTGAACAGAATCCAAATTGCACAAGAAATAACATCAAGAATCAACAAATGGGATCACATGAAATTAAACAACTTCTATACAGAAAATGAAAGAACAAATAGAGTGAAGGGGCAACAAACAGAATGGGGAAAATTTTTCCAGTGATTCCTCAAATAGAATATACAAAGAACTAAAAAAATAGACCTCCTAGAATAAAAGGCCCAATCCAAACATGGGTAATTAAAATGAATAGTTATTTCTCAGAAGAAGCAAAAATGACCAATAAATACGTGAAAAAAATGTACATCTCTGGCCATTAGAGAAATGCAAAATAAAACAAAACAGGCATTCCATCTTACTCCAGAAAGAATGCTCATCATCATGTATCTAGATGTATCTAGATGTCCACTCAAAACCTCATGTGGCATAGGTGGGTTTTTTCAAAGGAGGCTGGATCTAGGGAGTGGTACTGGAATTATCTATGTGATGCTGGGATTAAGGATATGATGCTGGGATTAAGTGTGCCCCATGCTGGGTGTGAGTGGTACCCAACGGGGGGGGGGGTAGCCTGGATGGAATATAAGGGACAGAAATAGGGCTACTGCTGTTGCTTGCTGCTGCTGCTTCTGTTGATGCTGCTTGTCTTCTGCTGCTTCCTTCCTGCTCTGCAATGCCCTTCTGGCATGTCACTCTACCATGGAGCCAGAAGATAATAGACTGAAACCTCTATAAACTGTGAACCAAAATAAACCTTTCCTCCTTTAACTTTGGATGTTGGATATTTTGTCCCAGCAATGAAAAAAGTAACTAAGACTCATAAATCAAACAATAATAAATGCTGGAAAAGCCGTGGGGAAAAAGAACAAGTTCATTTTTTATTGCTATAATAATAATAATTTTCATTTTCAATATCTTTTTCTGTATTAAAGTAATAATATTCCCAGCTAAAACTCCTTCTTGTTCACTTTATGTTATTTTCTCTCTCTCTCTCTCTCTCTCTCTCTCTCTCTCTCTCTCTCTCTCTCTCTCTCTCTCTCTCCCCCCTACTCTCTATGAACCAAAGCACATTTATCTTCCATCACATTTTAAATATCTCTGAACTCATGACTTGGATCCTAGCTATGTACTTACTTCATCTCACCTGTTGCAAAGTTGTCTTGCCTGGATATATCCAACAATCTTCAGTGGTGATTCCATTCTGCTTCTCATTATTGCCCTCTCACATTCTAATTTCTTTAAGTATTTTTAAACCTACAAATAAGACCACTAGTAATAATCTCACATAAAATCCTTTGAGATTTCCTCAATCCTTTTCTCCAGGAAGCTGATGTTGCATGGAATTCCTTTGGTATTTTTTTTCTTCATTTGGTATAGGCTGACATCAAATCTATGTTCTCTCTTTGTATTCCCAATATTTATACCTAACCTTTCTAAATTTACTCACTGTACATTTTTCCCTTTGTCATTATATACACTCTTGTGGTGTTAATTTTTCCATTTATCCATAATTTCTAATTCCAAATCTCTAGTTTAAAATCAAACTTGTGAATAAATTCACATTTTGGACTACTTGCCTAGCATCCACATCTCTGTATGTAATACACATATGGAGGTGCTTTCAATGATTGGCAGTTAATGTTAGAGCCATGTAGAATGGCTTAAATGTTTAACTTACAGAATTAAATATATTATTTTATTTGAATGTTAAAAATAATAGAATTAGTACCACAAACTGGTGATTGATTTCATAATTTGAGGCTCTTCTAAGATAGCCTACCACTTTCTTCATCCTGCCATAAGCAAGGTGTTTGTGATTAAATTTAATAAATAATATGTATGGTCCACAGATACAATAAGTACTTTCATGGTAGTATGTAAATGGCTAATATTTTCTGAGTAAAACAGGTGTAATTGTGATGGTGGAATGATTGTGTTAACTTGAGAAGTTTGGTTAAGAGAAGCTTAGTTAATTTGCTCAGCAATTCCATGCCCTAAGACATGCGAGGTCAATCCCAGGGTGGCTCATTGTCTGATGTTATAAAGATGAAATGAGGAAGGATGCTGCTGCTTCTGTTCCTCTGGAGAAGCTCCCATATTCTCCCTGGACATCATCTCCTGCCTTGTAGCACAGACACTTTGGCTTCTGGTGCAGATCCTTCAGCCTTCCTTCCAGCATAGACACTTCAGTTTTCCATCACAGATGCATTGGTCTCCTGATACAGACTTACATGGAACACTGCAGTGAGTTGCAGACCTTCAACTAAATCCTTTGGTCTCTAGCATGCAGACAGACTGTCTGGACTCTTTCTCATCTATAAGCCAATCTTGCAAATTCTTGTATATTTACATATCTCATGTTATATCTGTTTCTCTAATAAATATTGACTGATACAGTAATTGAATGCTCAAGTTCTTTGAAGCAAACAGTTCCAACTTTTAATACAATATTAAATACAAGATATTTGCCAGATCATAAAAAATTACAGTTTCAGAACCTGTTTCCTCTTTATAAAGTAGGATTCATAAAACTTGTCCTGTAGAATTACTGTGAGAATTAGAAATAATGTATGCTGTGTTGAATTGACAGTATAGATATTCTTATTAATGTCATACATACATTGTTAAGAAAAGAAACACTTTAATTATATGGAAATATAGATACTGATCTTTTAGCAAGAGAAATCTGTTTTCGACCAAGTAAGAATTGGTCATATGAATAAAATTTGAAGTAGATAGTAATGGCCACGGAAAAAGTAGTATATCTTGAGATTTTTGGGTTCCCTAACATAGTAAATCTTTAATAAACTCAAGGAATATAAACATCATGTATCATAAACAGTAGCTAAGAACAATAATATCAACAAGAAGGAAAATGGAAAAGAGTAGGAGAGGAGAGAGGGGAGGAGAGAGGGAGTGGGAGACAAAGGGAAGGGGATTAAAAGAGAAACAAGCTGTATTATGTATATATATTCACTCCCTAAGATGACTGTAAACAGTGATGCAAACATGTCCTAATAAAAAATAAAAATAAAAAATTTTCTCATCAAAGTAAAAAGAAAATCTCCACTTTCTATTTCAGCATGTTCATTATCTTAAGTCAATGAATAACGTAGCACTATTTAACAGAAAGATAATTCAATAATTTAAGATTAATAGATGATGATTTTAATCTTGACTTTTTCTCCTAATCAATAAGTTAAAAAATGTTTAACATATTGTGAAACAGCATTACTAAAGCACGTATTTTTTAGAGTTTGCATGTGATTTAGACCTATCAAAATTTTTTGATTCCTCATTTAATCATAATATCTGGCAGAATATTTTCTGTACTTTATGATAATAGCTCAGAAATGTTTGATAAATTTTAATTTAAAATAGAGTACAATGCCCACCAGCCTAGAGTTTAGCCGTGCGCGGGGGCAGAGCAAGTGCGGGCTGAATGCACCCTGCTCAGTCAGGCTCACTCCACCCACTTGCGATCAGGAGACCCAACTGTTGAGGACCCCCGGGCATGTCCACCAGCCTCCAGCTTAGCCGTGTGCCTGGGGAGAGCAAGTGCGGGCTGAGGGCACTCTGCTCAGTCCTGCTTGCTCCACCCACTTGCGACTAGGAGACCGACCAGTGAGGACCCCCCCGGGCACGCCCACCAGCCTCCAGCTTAGCCACACGGGCACCTGCAACAACAGGCGCCCCCTCCACACACCCCGGGCCTCTTGGCTGTACAGCTACTTGGATCCACACCACAGAGGCACAAGGGGCCATAAAGGCCATTGTTCTGAGCTGCAGAAGTGAACAACAGAGAGAGGGCCTCTCTCAGGGTCCCTGATGAAAACTGAAGTCCACTGGAAAAGTGAGGAGAACCTTGGCAATAAAGGCACACCAGACCACCATGCTTGGTAAGTTGGAGGGATCGTCACCCCCCATTGGAACCTGGACTATCTTCACAGGAAAGACAGCTGGAACCTTCAGTAGAACCTGGCAGAGTTCAACCCTGCAGGAGGTCAGGGAGCTCAACTTGGGATTTACAGCCAGAAATCTTCCTGAATCTCATGAGTCTGTGACTACTAGCTTACTGAGACTCATTGACTTGTAACTGCACACTGCTGCCCACATTGTCTATTGTGACAGCAGAGACATACCCTGAAGGAGGCCCTTCATTTTTATCTTTTATTTATTTTCAAAATTACCATTATTTTTTTGCTCTTATTTTTAATTTTTTTCTTCTTTTTCTAGTCTTCTAAAATTTTTTATTTTCTCTTTTTTCTTTCTTTTCTCTTTTCTTTCTCTCCCTCACTCCCTTACTGTCCCACATTGTTCTTCATCTCCCTTTGTGTTCCTGTTCTGGCCCTCATTTGTATTTCTTCTTTATCTATCTTTTCTTCTCTTTCCTTCTCTTGCCATGCCCTCTGGCCTCACTTCTAACCTTCCTCTAGCCTTCTACATACTATTCCTCCCTCCCCAACACCTTCTAACTCCCCATCCTGAAGGGTAAATTTGCTATATTGAAGAGTTTATTCACTATAAACATATGTTGGTTTGGTCCTTGATTTTGATTTAATTCACACAGTTAAAGGTGATAGATTAATAACTGCCACAAACTGTCATTTTCTAAGAGGTACTTGATGCTATTGGGTTGCTGATTGTATCACTTGGGCTAAGGTGTTGTGATTGATCTAATCAGTGGTGCTTCCTGATATAATACAAATGAGACAGCCTCAGAACCATTGGAGACTCAAAACCTAAAGATTAGCTATATCTGGAAGACACCTCTGAGAAGCAACCATTCTATAAGTGTTCTAAATACATCAACAAAGATACTTACAATAAAAAACTTCAAAGTATCAACGCAGGAACTAAACCAAGGACAGTACCAAAAACAAAAGTGAGAAGATTTTCAAATAAGGCACAAACTCAGACTTCTTCCTGAAAAAAGGGAAATTCAGGGGGGAAAGAGGTGGAAAAGTCTGATAATCAGACTTTTCACCCTGAACTGATAGCACAGGAAGTAACAATACAGAAAGAGGCTCTAGAAGAATTCAACACAGAAATAATTTCCCAGATAAATACAGAGATGGTGAGCAGAGTGAAAGACATGATTAGAGGCTCTTGAACAGAAACAGATAAAAAAACAGATGAGCTCAGAAACATACTAGAAGCCATGAATCCCCAGCATAAGAAAGAAATGGAAACCATGATCACCCAACATAAGAAAGAAATGGAATTCATGAAACTTATTCAAACAGATATTCAGGAGATTAAAAATTCCATTGAAAGCATACAGAACAGATTAAAGGAATCTGAAGATAGAATATCAAATATGGAAGACAGGATTGTGGTTAAGGACATTGAAAACAGAGATCTCTTCAAAATAGTAAGGGACCCTGAGAAATCAATCCAGCAGCTGTGAGATGATGCAAACAATAATAACATAAGACTGATAGGAGTCCACGAAAAAGCAGGAGAATGTACAATTGACATAAAAAAAACTGCTCAGAGAAGTAATAGTAGAAAACACACCTAACTCAAAAAGAAATTCATAGACTGAAAGTAAAAGGATGGAAAACAGTTCTCCATGCCACAGGAACACAGAAAAAAGCAGGGGTAGTAACCTTATTTGCAGACAAAGAAGATTTCAAACCAAAACTAATTAAGAGAGACTAAGATGGTCACTACATACTTATGAAGGGAACAATCCAAGAGGAAGAGATGACAATCCTAAATATATATGCACCAAATATGAATGCCCCCAACTATACAAAAAAATACTAATGGACATGAAAAATCAAATAAGCACTAACACAATTATTGTGGGGGACCTCAATACCCCACTATCACAAATAGACAGATCATCTAGACAAAAAATTAACAACGAAATTCTAGAACTGAACCAAGCCACTGAACAAATAGACTTAATAGATGTTTACAGAGTGAACCACCCCACAAAAGCAGAATACACATTCTTTTCAGCTGCACACAGGTCATTCTCCAAAATAGACCACATGCTAGCTCATACGACATGTGTAAGTAAATGGAAAATAAATGAAGTTATCCCCTGTATATTATCAGACCATAGTACAATAAAATTGGAGATCAATAGCATAAGAAACTGCAAAAGTCACACAAACATATGGAAATTGAATAACACCCTCCTGAACAACCAATGGATCACAGAGGAATTAAAGAAGAAATTAGACAGTTTCTACAAGTAAATGTCAATGCCAGTACAACATACAGGAAGCTATAGGACACAATGAAAGCAGTTCTATGTGGGAAATTCATAGCAGTGAATGCTCATATTAGAAAAACAGAGAGAATGCAGATAAATAACATAATGCAGAAACACAAGCTCCTAGAAAAAGAAGAGCATAACAAACCCAAACCTCATACAAGAGAGGAAATTATAAAGATCAGGGCAGAAATCAATGCAATAGAGACTAAGAGAATGATAGAAAAAATTGATGAACCAAAGAGTTGGTTTTTCAAAAGAATAAATAAAATCGATAAATCTTCAGCCAAACTTATCAAAAAAAGGAAAGAACAGGCTCAAATCCATGCAATTAAGAACAAAAAACGTGAAGTCACAACAGACCCAGCATAAATCCAGAGGATCATCAATGCCTACTTAGAGAACCTGTACTCTAATAAAATGGAAAACCCTGAAGAAATGGACAGATTCCTAGACACATATGAATTGCCAACATTAAATGAAGAAGATATAGAAATAATAAACACCCCAATTATAATTAGTGAAATTGAAAATGTAATACAAAATTTACCAACAAAGAAAAGCCCAGGTCCTGATGGCTTCACTGCTGAATTCTACAAGACATTTAAAGAAGAACTATCACCATTACTCTTTAAATTCATGAAGGAAATTGAAAGGGGAGTAAGGCTTCCAAATTCATTCATGGAAGCAAGTGTTACTTTGATTCCAGAACCAGAGAAAGATCCAACCCAAAAAGAGAACTACATGCCAATCTCCATAATGAACATAGATGCAAAAATCCTCAACAAGATACTGGCCAACAGAATACAGAGAGTCATCAAGAAGATTATACACCCTGACCATGTCGAATTTATCCCAGGGATGCAAGGATGGTTCAACATTCGTAAATCAATAAATGTAATACACTATATAAACAGAGCCAAGGAAAAAAACCATTTGATCATCTCTATAGATGCAGAAAAGGCATTTGACAAAATCCAACACTCATTCATGATAAAAACCCCTCAGAAAATTGGAATTGAAGGTCTTTATCTCAACCTGATTAGGGCTATCTGTGAAAAACCAACAGCCAACATCATACTAAATGGTCAAAAACTGAAAACTTCCACTCTAAAGTCAGGAACAAGACAATGATGCCCATTCTCACCACTCCTGTTCAATATAGTTCTGGAAATATTAGTCACAACAATTAGAAAAGAGAAAGAAATAAAAGGAATAAAGATAGGAAAAGAAGAAGTTAAACTGTCATTATTTGCTGATGATACGGTACTTTACATAGAAGACCCCCCCCCAAAAAAAAAAACTCAGTCAAAAGTTTTCTAGACCTAATTGATGGATTCAGTAGAGTTTCTGGATATAAAGTCAACACTCAAAAAACAATAGCCTTACAAACAAATGGCAGACTCACTGAGAGAAATTAGGGAAACAATTCCTTTTAAAATAGCATTCAAAAAATAAAATATCTAGGAATCAGTCTCACAAGGGAAGCAAAAGAACTTTACACTGATGAAAACAACACTCCAAAAAAGGAGATCGAGGAGGGTATTAGAAAATGGAAAGTCATCCCTTGTTCCTGGATAGGAAGAACCAATATAGTGAAAATGGCCATACTTCCAAACTACTGTAGAGATTTAATGCAATGCCAATTGAAATTCAAACAATATACTTCATAGAACTAGAGAAAACAATCCAAAAATTCATTTGGAATCAGAAGAGACCTAGAATACCAAAACCATTTCTTGACAACAGAGGCATGGCTGGGGGTATAACAATCCCCAACTTGAAGCTATAGTACAAAGCTACTGTGAGAAAAACACCATGATACTGGCAAAGAAACAGACCCAAAGATCAGTGGAATAGAGTAAAAGATGCAGAAACAACTCCAGACATACTCAGCCACCTCATCTTTGAAGAAGGAGCCAACCACCCTCATTGGAGGAAAGATAGCCTATTTAATAAATGCTGTTAGAAAAACTGGATTTCAACCTGCAAAAGATTAAAACTAGACCCATACCTATCACCACACACTAAACTAAGATCCAAGTGGATTAAAGATCTAAATATTAAGGCCGAAACACTTACCTTGCTGGAAGATAAGTTAGGTAGAGCTCTTGAAGACATTGGCATAGGAAAAGACTTTATAAACAAAACCTCAGTAACATAGGAACTAGAACAAAGAATCAACTACTGGGATCTCATCCTATTAAAAAAGTTCTATACTTCAAGAGAAACCACCTACAGAGCTGAGAGACAACGTACAATGTGGGAAAAATGTTTTAGCAACTGTACCACAGGGAAAGGTCTACTATCTAGAATATAAAAAGAATTGAAAAACAATCAAACCTCCCAAATTAAAAGACCCAATTCAAAAATGGTCATCTGAAATACACAGATATTTCTCAGACAAAGAAGTAAAAGCAGCAAATAAGTATATGAAAAAATGCTCAACATCACTGGCCATTCCAGAAATGCAGATGAAAACAACACTGAGATTCCACCTCACGACAGCAAGAATGGCTGCTATCAAGAAATCAACCAATAACAAATGCTAGCTAAGATGTGGGGAGAAAGGAACCCTTTTCCATTGTTGGTGTGAGTGCAGACTGATGCAACCACCGTGGAAAACCCTATGGAGATACCTCAAAGAACTAGGGGTAGAGGTCCCATTTGACCCAGCTATTCCTCTGCTGGGTATCTTCCCCAAAGAATTAAAAGAATCATACCACAACCTATTTGTGCACCCATGTTTATAGTGGCACAGTTTGTAGTAGTGAAAGCTTGGAAACAGCCTAATTGGCCAACAAATGGAAACTAGATAAAGAAGATGTGGCTTTTTTTAATAAAATGGAGTACTACTCAGCCATAAAGAACAAGAAACTAGAGACATTTACAGCTAAGTGGATACATATTGAGGCAATACTCATTTTTTTTTGTTAAATTCTTTTATTGGTACATTTTAGGTATACAACACAATTACATTTCTCATGGGAATTGTACCTTTACATAATGCATCTTGGTTCTTATTTTTTCCCCATTCCTAGCCCTCCCTTCACACCCTCCACTCTTCCCTAATTACAAAGACTTTATTTCCATTTTTTTCCATGTCTCATCATATTTCCTTTCCCTTTTTTCCTTTCCCCTGCCCCTCCCACTACCCCTACCCCTTTGGAACTTTTCTTCTTATTTTGCATTATCGATTATTCATTCTAATCACTGGTACATTTTAGGTATACAATATAATGACATTCATCATTGGAAATTTGCACCTTTACATAATCTCTCTTGGTTCTTATTTTTCACCCTTGCCTGGCCCACCTTCAACCCCTCCAGCCCTCCCTATTTACAAAGATTTAGTTCCTAATTTTCCAATTTCTCATATTAATCCCATTCCCTTCTATCTTTTCCCCTAGCCCTCCCACTTCCTCCTTCTTTGACCCTTTTCTTCCTTTTTCACATTACCTATTATACATTTTAGTGCTTAATTATACTTTCAGTTTCTCACACCAGAGAAACTATTTGGTATTTATACATGTGTGTCCTATTTATTTCACTTAAGAGTATCACCTCAATGTGGATCCACTTAGCTATGAACGTCTCTAATTTCTCATTTTTTATGGCTGGGTAGTACTCCATTTTATTTAAGAAAAACATATTTTCTTTATCTAGTCTCCAGTTGATGGGCATTTGGGCTGTTTCCAAGGTTTAGCTATTACAAACTGTGCTGCTATGAACATGGACGCACATATATCACTGTGGTATGATTCTTTTAATTCTTTGGTGAAGATCCCCAGCATTGGAATAGCAGGATCAAATGGGACTTCCAGTCCTAGTTCTTTGAGGGACTTAGATACTGATTTCCTCAGTGGTCGCACCAGTCTACATTAGCACCAGCAGTGGATCAGGGGTCCTCTTTCCCCACAGCCCCTCCAGCATTTGTTATTGGTTGATTTCATGATAGCAGCCATTCTTTCAGGAGTGAGGTGGAATCTCAGCATTGTTTTCATTTGCATCTCTCAAATAACCAGTGAAGTTGAACATTTTTTCATGTATTTATTTACTATTTCTACTTCTTTGTCTGAGAAATGTCTGTTCATTTCAGATGCCCATTTTTGGATTGGGTCTTTAAATATGGGAGGTCTGATCTTTTTAAGCTCCTTATAGATTCCAGATAGTAGACCTTTGTCTGAGGAAGAGCAGGTGAAGATTTTTTCCCACATTGTGGGTTGTCTCTTCACACTGCTGGTGGTTTCTCCTGCTGTGCAGAAGCTTTTTAATAAGAAGAGATCCCACTTGTTGATTGTTTGTGCTAGTTCATGGGCAACTGAGATTTTGTTCATAAAATTTTTTCCTACATTGATGTCTTCAAGAGTTCTACCTAACCTTTGTTCCAACTGGTTCAGAGTTTCTATTTTAATATTTAGATCTTTAATCCATTTTGATTTTAGTTTAGTGCATGGCAAGAGATATAGGTCTAGTTTTAATCTTCAGCAAGTTGAAGCCCAATTTTTCTAGAACCACTTATTAAAGAGGCTATATGTTCTCCAGTGAGGGGGTTTGGCTCATTTATCAAAGATGAGATGGCTGAGTTTGTCTGGCGTTGTTTCTGCATCTTCTAATCTGTTCCACTGGTCCTCAAGTCTGTTTCTTTCCCAGTGTTGTGCTGTTTTTATCACAGTAGCTTTGTAGTATAGTTGCAGGTTGGGGATTGTGATACCCCCTGCCATGTCTCTGTTGCCTAGAATTGCTTTTGCTATTCTGGGTCTCTTCTTGTACCAAATGAATTTTTGGAATGTTTTCTCAAGATCCATGAGGTATGCTGCTGAGATCTCAATTGGACAGCAGGCAGCAAAATATCCTTCTTTTTTTTTTTTTTTTTTTGGTAACAGGGATCGAACTCGGGTCCTTGTGCTTGCACAGCAGGCAGCGAAACCACTGAGCTAAATCCCCGGCCCAAGGGATCTCAATTGAAATTGCATTAAATCTATATAGCAGTTTTAGAAGTATGGCCATTTTCACTATATTAATCCTTCCTACCCAGGAGCAGGGGATGTCTGTCCATTTTCTGATATCATCTTCAATCTCTCTTTCCAGAGTGCCATAGTTTTCAGAGAAGAGGTCTTTGATTTCTTTCTTTAGGATGATTCTGAGGTATTTCAGTTTTCTTGTTGCTATTGTGAAAGGAATTATTTGCCCTATTTTTCTCTCAGTGAGTCTGTCATTTGTGTAGAGGAAAGCTATTGATTTTTGTGTGTTGACCTTGTAACCAGCTACTGGACTGAATTTGGTTATTAAGTCTACAAGACTTTTGGTGGAGTTCTTGGGGTCTTCTATACAGAGTATCATGTCATCTGCAAATAATGACAATTTGACTTCTTCATTTGCTATCTTTATTCCTTTTATTTCTTTCTCTTGTCTAATTGCAGTGGATAATGTTTCCAGAACTATAATGAACAAGAGTGGTGATAGTGGATATCCTTGTCTTGTTCCTGATTTGAGTGTGAAGGATTTCCATTTTTGACCATTTAGTATGATATTGACTGTTGGTGTTTCATAGATGGCTTTTATCAGTTTGAGGTAGAGACCATCTATTCCAATATTTTGTAGGGTTTTATTGTAAATACATGTTGGATTTTGTCAAATGCTTTCTCTACATCTATGGAGATAATCATATGTCTTTTGTCCTTGGCTCTATTGATATAGTGTATTACATTGATTGATTTTTGTATATTGAACCATCCCTGCATCCCTGGGATGAATCCCACTTGATCAGGGTGTATGATCTTCTTGATGATCTTCTGCATTCTGTTTGCCAGTATCTTATTAAGGATTTTTGCATTTACGTTCATTAGTGAGATTGGCCTATAGTTCTCCTTTTTGGTTGGGTCTTTCTCTGCTTTGGGGATCACGGTGATGCTTGCTTCCAGGAATGAATTTGGGAATATTGTTTCCTTTCAATTTCATTGAAAAGTTTTAACAGTAGTGGCAGCAGTTCCTCTCCAAATGTCTTGTAGAATTCTGCAGTGAAGACATCAGGGCCCAGGCTTTTCTTAGTTGATAAGTTTTTAAATACATTTTCAATTTCATTGGTTGATATTGAGTTGTTCAGAATTTTTAGGTCTTCTTCATTCAACTTTGGTAATTCCTATGTATCTAGGAATCTGTCCATTTCTTCTGTGTTGTCCATCTTATTGGTGTATAGGTTCTGGAAGTAGGTATTGATGATCCTCTGGATTTCTGCTGGGTCTGTTTTAATTTCATCCTTTTCATTACTAATTGCATAGAGTTAGGCCTTTTCTTTCCTTTATCTGATAAGTTTAGCTAAGGGTTTGCCAATTTTGTTGATTCTTTCAAAGAACCAACACTTGGCTTCATTGATTTTTTGTATCATTCTCTTAGTCTCCATTGCATTGATTTCTCCTCTGATCTTTATAATTTCCTCCCTTGTATGAGCTCTGGGGTTGTCCTGCTCTTCTTTTTCTAGAAGCTTGAGGTTCAGCATCAGGTTGTTTAATTGGGCTCGTTCTGTTTTCCTAATATGCGTATTCACTGCTATGAATTTCCCTCGTAAGACTGCTTTCATCGTGTCCCAAAGATTCTGATATGTTGTATTGTCATTGTCATTTAATGGAAGAAACTGCCTGATTTCTTCTTTAATTTCCTCTGTGACCCATTGGTTATTCAGAAGTGTGTTGTTCAATTTCCACATGTTTATGAAATTTTTTGAGGTTTTTTTTGCTATGGATTTCCAATTTCATCACACTATGATCTGATAATATACAGGGGATAACTTCAATTCCTTTGCACTTAATTACACACGTTCTATGTGAGAGTATGTGGTCTATTTTGGAGAATGACCCACGTGCAGCTGAGGAGAATGTGTATTCTGATTTTGTGGGGTAGAAGACTCTGTAAACATCTGTTAAAATCATTTGTTCAAGAGTTCGATTGAGTTCTAGTATTTCATTACTTATTTTTTGTCTAGCTGACCTATCTATTTGAGACAGTGGGGTTTTGAGGTGCCCCACCTCAATTGTATTAGTGCATTTATGACTTTTCATTTCTGTTAGTATTTGTTTTATATAGTTGGGTGCACTAGTGTTTGGTGCATAAATATTTATGATTGTCATCTCTTCCTCTTGGATTGTTCCCTTTACAAGGATGTAGTGTCCTTCTTCATCTCTCTTAATCCGTGTTGGTTTGAAATCTACTTGATCTGCAAAGAGGATAGCTACTCCTGCTTTTTGGGGGGTTCCTGTTACATGCAGTATTGTTTTCCACCCTTTAACTTTCAGTCTATGAGTTTCCTTTTGAATGAAGTATGTTTCTTGTATGCAGAATATTATTGGATTTTGCTTCTTGACCCATTCTGCCAGTCTATTTCTTTTGATTGGTGAATTGAGACCATTAACGTTGATGGTTATAACTGAAAATTATTGAATTGTCATTGCCATGACTTTTCCTTTTTGTTGGCTTCTCCCCTTTACATTTAATTTCTTGTCATGCCAGATGGGTACATTCTGCTGTGCTTCCTGGGGTTGTGATCCTCAATGTCTGTTCCTAGGCTATTGTGTAAAATTCTTTGGAGTGCTGGTTTGGTATTCACGAAGTTCCTAAGGTGCTCTTTGTCATGAAAGTATCTTATTTCTCCATCCATTTTGAAAGATAGTTTTGCAGGGTACATCAATCTGGGTTGGAGGCTGTTTTCTTTTAGGGCTTGGAATATGTCACTCCAAGCTCTTCTTGCCTTGATGGTTTGTGTTGAGAAGTCTGCTATGATTCTGATGGGCTTTCCTTTGTATGTGATTTGTTTCTTGTCTCTAACTTCTTGTAGAATTTTGTTATTCTGTTGAGTTTCTGGAATCTTAACAATTATATGCCTATGTGTAGATATTTTTGTCAAGGCTATTTGGTGTGCTATATGCCTCACTTACCTGTATGTTAAGTTCTTTTCCCCTGCTTGGGAAGTTTTCTGCCATTATTTCTGTGAAGAGTGTTTTAATGTCATCTGCCCTCTCTCCTCTTTCTTCATTGACTCCAATCCGTCTTATGTTATTCTTATTTGCATCGTCTAGCAGCTGCTGGACTGATTTCTGATGTTCATTTATAATTTTGAAGCAATTTTTCTTTTCCTGGTCATTAATTGCAATCTTATCTTCTGTATCTGAAATTCTGTCCTCACATTGACTCATTCTGCTGTGTAGACTTTCAATGGAGTTTTTCATCTCCTGGAAATCTATTTCCATCTGTTTTATGGATTCCATTTGTTTCCTGTGTTGGGATTCCATCATGTTCCTCAGCTCCTCTCTAGATTTATTAATCATGTCTTGCACTAGGAGCACAGTTTCTCCTCTTACCTGAGAAATTATTTCTGATTTCATTTTTTCCAGATCCCCTTTTGTTGCCAGTTCAGTGGGTCCAGGTGGTTGAGTATCAGAGTGTTCCATCTCATTCCCCTTTTGGGGTTGCTGTAGGTGATCTGGAAGTCTGGTTTTGAGACCTATTTAGGTGTTTTCTCATTTCGACTGGGGTGGAGGCTGTTAAGGCCTGCACGTATTACCTCCTCTGAGCTGGGAGAGGTGGGACAGGGACTGGGAGCAGTGGTAGGGATGGTGGCCACAAACCCCTTCCCTCTGGGCTGGGAGGAGCAGGAGGGATGGTGGCTGAGAAGCCCCTTCCTCTGGACCAGGAGCAGTGGAAGGGTGGCTCAGAAGCCCCTACCTCTGGTCCAGGGGCTGCAGGACTCAGTACTGTGGTCTGGTGGTCTGGTGTCCTCTGCGTCTTTGTAGTGTGGAACCAGGTGGCTGTACAGAGGAGCAGGGGTGGGGGTGTCCAGTGGATTATTCCTGGGGCACAGGTTGATTCTGCATGTTCTGCATGACTCACGACCTGGGTAGGGTGTGCACATAGCTGCCTGTCTGCAGCAGGCTGATTCGGCGTGTTCCGCATGACTCTAAAAGTTAAACCAAGTATGAGCTACTTTGTTAATAAATAAAGTATTTTATTCAAAAAAGTTACAGTATTATTAGAAAAAGAGTTGCGAGATGGATTAGCAAATGAAAATATGTTATTCTAAAAGCATGATACACAATATATGTACCATTTTTATTCTCTAATTACCTTTGTTATGAAAAATTATTTTTTCATGGAATGGTTTTTATATTTTCTTTATTAATATCTACTTGTATTACATTAAAACAAAAATTTAAAAGTAATTTTTAAAAAAGGTATCAAATACTGACACTCATTGTTTAATGACCTAATTCTATTCTTGCCACTCTGTTGTTAAATGAATTGGTGCTAAATATCAAAGTGTATATAGTATGTATATCACAATATTGAGAACAAATAAATGGTCAAAGGAAACTCTAACTTTTTGAGTTTGCTTTTATTGCATAATTCTTGCAGTAGTGTAATGTACAACCAAATATAAAATTACAGTACTGGACTGTGGAGTATAGTTAGCAAAAATTACATTATTTTACAAACAAGGTGTACTGTGTGCATTGAAGCTCTATAGACAAGATGAATAGAATGGTATTAAAAAAGATGGGCTTTAAGTCAGAGTCGCAGCTCATAATTCCCAACAGTGTGCCTCTTTCATAAATCACTAAATACATGGGTTAATCAGCAAAGAATATCTGTAACAAATAGTTGCAAGTCTGTTTAAAAAGGAATACTTTTATGCTGTTAGTGGGAATGCCATATAGTACAACCACTATGAAAATTAGTATGGAGATTCCTCAAAAAACTAAAATAGAAATTCCATTGTACCCAACTATTCCTCTTCTAGTTACAATTCCAAAAGAGTTAAAGACATCATATTACAGTGATACATGCATAACCATGTTTATAGCAACACAACTCATAATAGCTAAGCATTAGATGGGGCCTATATGTTCATCCACAGATGAATGGATAAAGAAAATGTTGTTTATTTACAATGGAGTACTACTCTGTTGTGAAGAAGGATAAACAAGTTATTTGTAAGCAGATGGATGCACCTTGATAACATATTATTAAGGGAAGCTTAGATATTGTACTGTTTCTTTTATATGAGAAATCCTAAGTATACATAAATTAAGGAGCAAAATAAAAAATTTATAATAAGAACTAGGGAGATAGTTTTGTTTGTTTCTTGTTTTGTTTTCAAATAGAGTAGGGAAAAAGCAATGTAGAAAGGGGTAAGAATGGGATATACAAAGAAAAAAGTAAAAGTTAAATGTTGTTGGTCCCCAAAGTGAATTCCATAATATAAAACAGTGGGGAGAAATTTATTTTTGAAAAGATTTTCCCATAATTCTTAAAAACTGAATTTAAATCCTGAAAGGTTCCACTGAGTATCCACTGTGATGGATGGAGGTAGAATTTTTCCTGGGGAAATTCATCCCGAAATTTTAGAAACTCTGGAATTAAAACAGGGTCTTATAAACCTTACATTTCATATCTAAGTTATATTACAGGAAAGGAAATTAAAAATTTTTAAATATGTATGGTCTCAAAAGCTCACATATATACCCCGTTTCCTAGTAAGCTACAGATAAATGGGTTTCATGATAACAAAGGAGCAAATCTACAAGATAATATATCTGGATCTATATCCTGGCTAAAGGATATTCTGCAAGATAAATAGAAACAGGGAATACTGGGGAAAAAAGATAATTGGGCACTTTGATACAGAAGGCAACAAGTCCAGATCAGAACTGCTAGAAGTATTCAGGTGATATTACTTTAAAATTAATTGATAAGTGAACATATTGAGAGGAGATTTGGAAAACTGGAGGAGAGGTAGAGATCACATTAGTAGTCTGTACATTGAATTGCAACCAATTGATCAAAGCAATACAAAAGGCATTTATTAGCTTTAGGGTACAAAAACAAGTTGCACAGTAGGTAAAATTAGTCATATTCTGTTCTATGAATTAGCTATAAATAGTGTTTAGATAGTCATAATAATGTAAATACCAGATAGAGATCAAAGTAAAATATCAATAAAATATATTGGGAATATGAGAGAAAGGAAAATATAGGGGGTGGTGGTGGTGATGTTTGTGGTACAGGAATGATGTATAATGGTACAAGAATAGTTAAATCCTCAGCTTCTGTACTCAGAAGTTTATACATAATGCATACAAATTTAAAATTTTGGAATAGAAATATAAATGTTTTGTTATGAGATAGATATGAAAGTAAATACTAAAATAATTGGAGAGTGGAAAGTTTTTGTTTTTGGAGTAGGGAAATTAGGAGAAATGTTGCTGGAGATTGCTATTTTTCTTAACCAACTACATGAAACTACATGCTTACTTGATTAAAGAAAAATGTTAATGAAATATCTTAAATTTGAAATGCTTTATTCTTCACTAACCTTTAAAATTTATTTTTTAAAAAATTCTAAAACTAGCTTATTGTAGTATATTTCATCAATGTGTATAAATTGTACAAAATTTGGAGTTTTAATGTGGTGATTTCATACATGTATATAACATACTTTCATTATATCCACCCCCCATTACCTTCCCTGATGCCTGAATCTTTATGAAAGAGCTCTTAATTAATCATTTCACAGCATGATGAGTGTGCCACTACAATCAAGTTTCCAGGCTCTATTCCATGAGATAATAATTGACCTCAAAGAAGATGTACCTTAAAATGTTCATCATGCCCAGTGTTGAATGGGTAGGAAGAGGGATGTAAATACTATGTCAGTAAAAATTAGTAGTTTCTATCTGCTCATGTTAAAAAAACAATTGTGTTACTTTCAGTGGTTCATATAAATCCCAATGTTTCCCTTTTACTGGTACACATGTGTTAATATTAGGCAATTGCAGTTAGACAAATACCAGATACCTCGGATTAAGTCTAGAGTAAGAAATACATGTGGGGTAGTAAATTCTACTTACACTGAAAGTGTAGAAAGACTTAGATAGAGCTATAATCATACCTGTAGGTTTTTAGTTTACCTATGTGGAAATCAAGCATTGATTTTGATAGATTTATTTCATATGTGTCAATGTAATGCAGAGATGTTAGTTTTAAGAAAAATATTATTTTCAGGTTGTCTAATTATATATTTAAAATATCTATGGCACATTTTAGTTTTAAGTATTTTGGTAACATAAAAGTCAAGGTGTTTCCATTAGAAAAGAAAAAATCTAGAATGGATATTCCACATAAAAGTTTAGAATATTTTTCATAAATATAAAATGGTAAAATATGATTATTGCTATTTTAAATTTCAATGTATGCCAATTAAAATATATTTTTTGCAACAAGCAATGAATATTTTATTGTATACATATTCTCCAACACCCCTTCACAAAAGTAGAACCTACAAACAGAAACAAAGAATAAAATTTTCTGGCCTCTGGAATACACAGGTCGTCACATTTTATAGAAACAGAGCAAATATAAACTAAATGTGCTAAAAATAAAAAAAATAAAAATTTACTAACATTATCCTTTGATTCCTTGATCAAAAAAGGCTATAGTGAAAACTGTTTTATTAGTACTGTACTACAAATTTGCTGCACAATTAAACTTCAGCTTACTCAAAGAATTATTGTATAGTAAACTGCAGAAAATAGAACAGATATTCAATAATCTGCTCACAATTAACAATTAAGCAGTAGACACTTGAATAAATATAGCATGTATTACTTATTTTTTAAATCTCAGATTTATCATGAACAGATGATTTATCACTGGGGAAAGGGAAGAATGTGGGCTGACTTGGTTGTTAGAGAAGTTGCATAACTAACTTAACAACAAGGGTAAAGGTTTGCCTGTGGCCCACTGGCCTGAAGAGGAACAAATGAAATGAACCAAATGCCAAGTGGGGCTTATGAAACTACCCTAAGAGACCAGGTATTTTAAAGACGTTTACCAACACTGAAGTGTGGACTACACTCACACAGTGGCAGCAAAGCGATGTCCTCTGATTTCTTCACTTCCTCCTTACTTAAATTCCTGGTCTGGCAACAGGGAGCCCTTGAGCCCTTGGAAAACCTGTTGCTCTCAGCGGACCTGTGTTTGTGCTTAGGACAGCTTTAAGAAACTTCTAGACATTAACTTTTTGTTTACTTTCTTTCCCTGTAAAACTCTCATTAGCCAGATGATTCTTTCCTTACCTACATCCTCTCTGTTCATGAAGAAGTTTCAGTGAAATCAGTCCTCAGGGAACCACTACAAATCATTTCCATATTGATTCCCATAGGTAAGTTCCTTTACATTATTTTCTTTTGAAAAAAAAATTTCAGACAAGGTCGCACTATGTAGTTTAGGCTGGCCTTAAACTCACTATTTAGCCCAGCTTAGCCTTGAATTCACTGTGATCCTTCTGCCTCACCCTCCCAAGTGCTGGGAATATAGGTGTGCACCCCCACACCTAGCCTGAAAAATGTTTTTAAATTGCCACTGTCCCTCCATAAGACAGTGGCTGTGGAGCTACGTGGGAAGGGTTTCATCTGGTGGAGGTCACTGTTTGTAAGGAGTAAACATCACCAGACTGCAGCCCACAGGCATCATGTCCCATATATTTTCTTTTCTTTTTCTTTTTATAAAATATTTTATTGGTACATTTTAGGTATACAGTACATTTACATTTATCATTGGGAACTTGTACCTTTACATCATGTATCTTGGTTCTTATTTTTTCCCCATTCCCTGTCCTCCCTTCACCCACTCCACCCTTCCCTATTAACAAAGACTTTTGTTTCCATTTTTTCCTTTTCTCATAGTTTTTCCTTTCCCTTCTTTCCTTTCCCCTTCCCCTCCTACCTGCCCTACCCATTTGGGCCTTTACTTCCTAGTTCAAATTATCAGTTATTCATTTTAATCATTTTAATCCTTATTTACACTTTCAGTTTTTCACACCAGAGAAACTATTCGGCACTATTCACTTAAGAGTATGGCCTCAATACCCCTCCATTTAGCTCTAAATGTCTCTAGTTTGTCATTCTTTATGGCTGAGTAGCACTAGATTTTATTTTAAAAATCACATCTTTATCTAGTTTCCAGTTGGTGGGCACTTGGGCTGTTTCCAAGCTTTAGCTATTACAAACTGTGCTGCTATATACATGGGTGCACATATATCATTGGGGTATGATTCTTTTAATTATTTTGAGAAGATACCCAGCAGGGGAATAGCTAGGTCAAATGGGACTTCTAGTCCTAGTTCTTTGAGGTATCTCCATACTGATTTCCACAGTGGTTGCACAAGTCTGCACTCCTACCAACAATGGAGAAGGGTTACTTTCTCTCCACAACCACACCAACACTTTTTATTGGTTGATTTCTTGATTTCTTGGGGTGAGGTGGAATGTCAGTGTTGTTTTCATCTGGATCTCTCAAATGACCAGTGACACTGAACATTTTTTCATATGTTTATTTGCTGCTTTTACTTCTTTGAGAAATGTCTGCTCATTTCAGATTGCCCATTTTTGAATTGGGTCTTTAAATTTGGGGGGGTCTGATTTTTTTAAGTGCTTTATGTATTCTAGATAGTAGCCCTTTGTCTGAAGTACAGCTGCTAAAAAGTTTTTCCCACATTGTAGGCTGTCTCTTAGCTCTGTTGGTGGTTTCTCTTGCAGTGCAGAAGATTTTAATGAGATGAGATCCCAGTTGTTGATTCTTTGTCCCAGTTCCCATGCTTCTGAGGTTTTGTTCATAAAGTCTTTTCCTATGCCCATATCTTTTCAAAACATTAGTCCCACACATCACCATCAGTCCCCTCACTATGTCCATGGACATATGGGAAATATTATGTTTTCCTTTGTGAAAGGTTGCTGGGAAAATCCTACCTTTTTCTTTGATAGAATTGTAACATAGTGACACACTTAGACCTTGAAACTTGGACCCCATGACTCGGTAACTGGAGCACTTGGTGCTGAACTTTCCACACACAGCCTGCCTGCACTTCTGGAAGAGATGCTGTCTCACACTTGTGTCTCCCTGTCCCACATCTGCTTTGTATTTCAAAAGAAAGGCTGCTCACATTTCTGACAGGAATCACTCAGTTTCCAAGTCTACTGAAGGCCATTATCCACACAGCAATTCATCCAAGGCACAAGAGATGAGCTATCTTGTGAGGTAAAAGTAATATGGCAATTACACTCTATTATGGTGGCCAGAAGCAAGAGAGTCCAATGTTTCCTGATTCTTATGTCACACATGATACTTTTTTAAAAATACCTCTGTGGAGAATAACCATTGTATAGAGCCTCACCAGAGGCAGGCAAGGACACTACCTATACGTCTTTTGCAGGTTGTAATAACTCAACATGTGCTCTGTTCAAGTTCCAGCAAGGTGATCTGTTCAAAATAATCACCAACAAAACCGTACTGAGTATCAAAGTCATATTGTAAAGGGGAAGTCCAGTAAAAGAAGAAGTGCCACCTGAGCATGTTCCTGCTCCAGGTGCACATCAAGCTCATGCACTTGTTGTGGCCAATGCTGTTCACACATTTTGTGGCTAGAGTGATGATGGCAGACACCCTGCTCTGATGAGCTGGATAGATCTTGATAAAGTTCATTATACTAAAATCTTTGGAAATGTGAAATTCCACTATGGCTCCATTATCCTGGCCCATAAATGTCTGTCTGCTGTCATGATGGTAGGCCATAGTAGAGCAAAGAGAGGCCATCATGGTGTGGTAAATGCTAGGCCATTAGTGTCCACTGTTTCTTTTCATCCATACTCAGAGGGTCCTTTCCTTGCTTGCCGTGATCATACCTTCTGCCTTGGGGATGAGCAGCACTGCCATGACAGCATCCTAACAGCCCTCAGTCTCGCTCAGCAGCACCTATTGGCAGCTCTGCAGCATGGAGTGGATCTCCACAGCCATGTTCCTTGCCATCACCTTCTGAGTGTCAGCTTACAGCCCCTTAAAAAGGTCTCATAAATAACCAGTCTTTGGGCCTACTATTTTTCGAAAACCATTAAAACGTTCTGACATTTACACACCCTTAATCATGTAATCAGGGAAGGAAAAGGAAGTCTAGGGTTTCTAAATAAAACTTCATATTTAACATGATTTTTTGTGCTGAGATAATCAGATCAGTGAAGTATTAAATTTATTGACTAATTTTTTAAAATCATATATTTTTTATTGTTTTTATTTATCATTTTCACTATAATTTTCATCTTTTAGTCTGTCAAAAACCCTATAAAAGTTATTGCTCCTTGAAAGTCTATTTGTTCTGATTTAATTAGGCTTGACAATATGATTTTGTAGGCTATAATCTTAACATTATCTTAATTTGAACTAGAAATGTTGATATCCCAAATGATTTAATTCAAATATATGAAGGTATGAATAAGATATATCAGATTTAAATGCAAATATTAAAATCTTTTCCTCATAATTACTACTATATGACATCTCTTGTTTGTTTGCTAGCTTCTAAGGTTTTACATAGTATGAATTTCCTCTACTAATGTTCTCATCCTGTCAGTAATTTAATGACTGTGTGATAACTTACTTAAATTCTCTTTTGCACGACTTCCTTTATGTATTTTGTAAGAAGAGTAATAATGCATTAAGAAGTTTGGTGAGGATAAAAATCTTTACAACAACTTCCAATATGTACTAACTATTTATTGAATGCTAGATGTTGGCATTATATTCATTATTAGAATTTTTGTACTATTTATTCACTTAGTGGCCAAAAAAAGTAATTAAATAGAAAGGGCACTGTGTTACTGTTCTCTTGTTGTTGAGACAAAATACTGAACATCCAAAGTTGGAGGGGAAGAGGTTTTTTTGGCTTACAGTTCATAGAGGTTTCAGTCCATAATCAACTGGCTGAACAGCTGGGATGGCAAACAAGCATAGCAGAGGAGAAACAATATGGCATGCACAAGGTAGCAAAGGCAACAAGAGAATTTAGCAGCATCTTTCTGCCCCTTTTATCTTATTCAGACTACCGGGATTAGGGCAGTGCCAAACTAATCACTCCTGTGTAGTGGTTTAGTAATCACACACCCTTAACCCCAGCATCACATATTCCAGATTCAACTAGCTCTGAAAAAGAGTCTCACCTCATCTGCATGTGGCTTTGTGGGGACATCTAAACACAAATCATGCCTGGCACAACAAATGTTTTGAAGCAAAATTTTTCCTCAGTCTTCTCGAAAGGAGGAACATAGTCTCAGTAGTAATGTTCATGGTGTTCCCTGTAGTTTCTCAACTGCCATGGTCCTATTTATTGTTTCATTTGAATAAATCATGACATATGCATACCATGGTTACCATAGTATGATTTTCAAACAAGGATGAACTTATATATCAATATAAATAGGTTTCTAAAAGATTATTTGAACAAAAGATATTGCAGTTAGAGGCACCATAATATCTATCCATATAAATTATTAAGCGTTAAAGGAAACAACACAATTTATGAGTTTATATGTGCATATAAATTTATCTTTAAAAAATTCAAAGACATACTATAACCAGAAATCTTGCATTGAAGGAACAAAATAAAGTCTGATTGCAATAGTTAAATTAAATTATCAACTTGAATTGCTTGGGAGTCACTTTAGGTGATTAGTAAAGCACCCTTGGATATGGGTGTGTCTGGGTAGGTCATAGAAGCCTGACCTTGAGGACTATATCTGATACATAGCCCCCTTCTCTGTGGTTCTTCCCCTACACTCTGCTTCCTAGCCACCATGAAGTGAGTAGTTTTGCTCAATCATGTCATTCTGTCATGAGGTTTCTGCCTGGCTGCCAGCCAACCATTGATTAGACCCTCAGACACTGTGAGCCAAATTAAACCTTGCCACATTTAAATTGTGTGTGTTGGGTATTTTGACCCAGCAAAGTGAAACTAGATCCATACACTGATTAATCTAAAGATAAAAGAAATTCATTACTAAGTAACTGGACAGCTCAAAAATTGCTGAGGAAACTGGAGAATTAAGCTTGTAAACAGCAGATAACAAAGGAAAAGGAAAATATGCAGTAGGAAATGGACAAGGCCATGTTACAAGAGCAAATTTGATATGATGAAACCACTGACACTGTTGTCACAGAGTACCTTATCACCTGCACAATTTCTCAACTGACCTTGTTATTCAAGTCACTTGTTAAATTCCCTAATACTGAATAGGAACACCTTATTTGTTAAGCCTATTTCAAAATTATGCACTCTGGCCACTCTTGGTGATAGAAATTATAGGAAAGCTTTTACCTCACCCTTCAAATCTATAGTTAACTATAGTTCTTAAATTTCCACTAAGACTTAAGGAATGAAAAATATTTCATAATTAAAAAGTGTTCAAGGAGATGATGAAAAAATAAAAACATGCGTCCAAAATATATACCAGACACCTTATAGTACTTGCATCTGAAAGGAGTTGATATATGTGGATAAATAAAAAGGAATACTTAGCTTTATTTGTAACATTTTGACTTAAAGAAGGCAATATATTTTTAATATGTATATAGATTTTTAAAGAGTATCAATGAAGAAACAGAAGCCTGGAAACATGTGTATCAAATGTTGGACATGGCAAATTTTGGTAAAAAAATAAGGTTGACTGCCATTTTATGTTTTACATAAACAACTTTATTGATATATAATTTACATTCCTTAAAATTCTCCAATTTATATGGTATATAGAAGTGGTTTCTACTATATTCAGAGTCTCCATCACTATGATCTAATTTCAAAAATTTTCTTCACTGCAAAAGAAACCTCATACTACTAATAATTAAACTTCCTCTAGCTTATTATAACTACTACTTTATGTTACTAAGAATTTATTTATTTATTTATGAACATTCTTATAGATGAAATAATATAAGAATAGACTTCAGTGTATGGCTCTTTTCATTTAGCATAATGTTTTCAAGTTTCATCTGTGATGTAATATGAATCAATACTTTATTATATTTTTATGGCTCAATAATATTTCAGTGTGTATGTTTAACACATTTCTTTATCCATTCATCCATTTATGGACATTTCATTTTCTACCTTTTGGCTATTATGAATAATGCCACCACCATCATTAGTGTATAAGTTTTCCTTTCAAAATATGTTCTCATTTATCTTTGTTATACACCTAAGAGTAAACTTGCTAGAACAGAAGATATTTGTGCTTAACATTTTGAAGACATCCCAAGTGGTTTTCCAAAGAAACCATGCTATTTTAAAATTCCACAAGCAATTCAAGAGGACTTTTTCCACTTATATTTGTCTTTTTTATTATGATAATCATATTAGGTATAAGGTTACATATCATAGTGGATTTTAGTTGCATTTCTCTGAACACTAGAAGAATATGAAGATAGAAACAGTTAGAAATGTACCAATGAGTTCATCAACTGTCCTTTGTATGAAATAGGAATTTTACTTTTTTCATGTGTGTGCCTAAGTGTCTCAAGTAAAGGATATTAGTTTTCCCCATCTTTCCAGGTGCTTGTTAATTTCTAGCTGACAGTAGGTAATATAAAATTGAATGAGTAGCTACAGGTTTGCTTTAAGGTTTTATCTACTCTTAATATTTGAATTTCTCTAACAATTTTGTTATTTTGGATTATTTGGAATTATTTGCTTAGGGTAAAGATCCTTACTCAATTGAGAAATATCTCTTGGTTTTACAATTTAAGAAGTTTACTAGTTACCTGCCAAAGTCTTTTGGTTGTTTATAGAAATATGTTGGTTGAAAATTGTTTTCCTAATTTTTCCCTTTGTAGGCACAGGTCCCTTAATATAAACAGACAATTATAGGGTAAACTGAATACTTTAATTCAATGTATATAGTAGCCTATACCTACCAGTATGTATAGCATCTTGCATGCTATCAGATCAAAATGAGAAAAAAATGATGGTTAAGTGTTTAGAATAATGAATTAAATATGTATGTTACATGAATAATAAACATGTGTAGGCCATTAGGGAAAATACACTGATTAACATACCATAGCACTTACCCTAAAAAAAAGAAAACAAAACAAACAAACTCCTAGAAAACAGAGTCTGGAGATATAAATAATGATGTAACCCAAACATTTAAATAATATAAAATCCACAAGGGATATATAAACAGACAAATCAAGGTGATTTCTCATTGGCAGGATCAGGAAAAATTTTACAAAAGTTAAGTAAACTATTTAAAATGAAAACAGATAACATTTCAAGTACAAGTAGAAAAATTAATAAAGTCAGAAAGATTCAATATATTATGATTTATATAGTAATGAGTCATCCATTTTGTGTAAAAGAAGGTGGGCAATGGACATAGTGGATGATAATAAGAAAAACTAAAATGTGACAAAAATACATTTTTACAAGTAATTTACTAAGAAAGCTACTAAAAGTTACTAAACTTCAGAAAATTACTGAGGTTAACTGAAGATTCTAATTGAATATTGAAGGAAGTTTGGCTCTGATTCAGTGTGTGACAGCAATACATCACTTCTCCTCATAGTTGGAATTTTTCCTATTCAGGAAATGTGTTTTATTATCCCCATGTCATCCTTAATATTTTTGTTGTTTTCACACATTGTTTTTCCTTTAGTGCAGCTTATAAAAACTGTGAGAAATCCACTGGAATTGTTGATAAGCTAAAAAAGGTAAAATGTTTTGGTTCTTGAAAATTTTAGTAAATTTCTTATCATTTTCTTATATAATTGCTGCATTCGTTAGTATTTAACAGACTGTGGTTCTCTTATCCTCCAATTTATGACTGTTATGACTGTTCCTATAACAAGGTAATGGAAAACCACAGGTCTAGTCTTCAAATGTCTAATAGGGAACTAAAAGCAGAATAAACTTCACTTATTTGCCTTCCTTTTACATCTCTCTCCCTTATTTCCTTAAAATTTTTAGTCAAGGACCAGGGATTTAGCTCAGTGATTCCACCGCCTGTTTTGCAAGCACAAGGACCTGAGTTTGATTCCCCTGTACCCCCCTCAAAAAAAATTGGGTCAGATTTATGCTCAAATCATTTACAGTGTTTGCCTAAAAAATTGTAACACAAGGCTTGCAATTTATTAGCCAATCTCATCCCCTTTCAAGGCTGAGGACATCAAGACAATAGTAGCTAAATTATTTTCAAGATTGGCAAGAATGTCTCTTGGCCAGTTTTTACAATGTCCTACTCCATAACCCCTGGAATGATGTTTGGAAGTCTCCAGTCATTGTTATAAACCTGAAGTCACCATTGATTCCAGGAAAAGTAGAGCCTTGATGACAACTCCGTGACGAAGACTCCCTTCCCTCAAAAAAAAACAGGAGAAATCATCTCATGGGAACTGTATTGCCCCTTAAAGCCAAAACAACTTCTCCGCAGAAATTTCAAAGCATCAGTCCTGAGATCATGATAAACCAAACCACAGCTGGACCAGAATTAGAAACCCTGTCAGCGATGCAAACTCTTAATGCTTGCCTTTGTTTCCCTTTTCTATAAATTGCACATTGGCTATCAGCCCCTTAAAAAGAGATTATAGATCTCTTTATCTCTTCCATCAGCATGATCACACAGATTAATGCTCCTTTCTGAAACTTCATCACTGCTTCTCTTCTTCCTTTATTTTCTGTAGTACTGGAGATTAAAGTTAGAGCCTTGTGCACACTAGCCAGGTACTTTTACCAATGAGCTACATTGCTTGCTCCACCGTTCATCTTCTTGATTAACATTTTGGGACTGGTGGCCAAGCCTGGTTTGTTGAGAACACTGGGGTAAATAGTTTCACTCTGGTAACATTCCTTCTCCCTCTCCCCATGCTCTGCTAATTTCCCACTTCAAGGGAAAAAATTAAAATTGTTCTACCTCTTGTTGTGAATCCTGAGACCTGTGTATTATAAATATTTTTAATTTTCTGTGCATTATGTGTAAATATTTTTAAAAACCTTTCTGACTTGGATACACTGCTCTTCCTAGGAGTAGTCAATTGTTACAAATAATGAAGGACCCCACTGGGAGCATGCCTTTGATAAGCAAACTAAGTAACTCAAAGCTACACCTCCTCTAACTCTAGAAAAAAATATTGTTCCCACTTAATATTCCAGGGCAAGGCACAAAGCAACTCTATACTCCAAGGACCACTCTATACCTTACAGCTCACCAAAATTATTACAACTAGTCAATCCTAAGCCTAACACTCTCCTTTGTCTTGCCTTTCCCTAGGAAAGTCTATTGAAATCTTATACTAATTCTTTTTCCTTGCTCCTGACTTCTGTCTCTTTACCCCAGTGTCTATTCCACATGACTCTTTGTGGCATTCTCTGACTGCTGTCTATAGAACCTGTGAGTATAACCTTTTATTTTCCTGAGCCTATCTTCTGTCTCTTCTTGTGGTTTCACCTGACTGACCATCTCATAAAAGAATACAAACTCATATTGAACAACACTTTTTTTTTTTTTGGTACTGGGGATTGAACTCGGGTCCCTGCACTTTTGAAACAGGCTGCATAACCACTGAGCTAAATCCCAGGCCCTGGAACAACACTTTCTTTCCTCTCTATGGTTATGTTGTGAGATATATTACTTGTCCCCTCAAAAACTCTTTTTTTTTTTTTTATTTCTTTTGGTTGTTGATACTGAAGATCGAACTCAGGACCTTGTTCTTGTGAGGCAGGTGCAGCACCACTGAGCTAAATCTTGGCCATCCTCAAAAACTTGTGCTTTGACTTAACTAGTTAGCACTTTCTCAGTATCAAATATTTATTAATTGTACTGTATAATCAAGTATCACTTTCAAGTGTTTGCCTCTTACCACCATTTAAAAATGTACCAGTGTCTCTAATTTAAAAATACTTTCCTTGACTATGTTTGTGTTCAATTATCACCCTAATTTTTTTTTTTTACTTTATAGCCAAGTTTCCTGGAAGTGTTGTCTATGCTAATTCCATTTCCAAGTCTCATGCTATAATATGAAGTAAATGTTTTTTTTATCCTCAGTTTACATATGAACAATGAGAGTATTAGAAAAATTAAGAAATGAGCAAGTTTGACATCTGTGAAGGTGTGCTATGTTTCAAAGTCAGGCATTTGGCTCCCAAGCCTGCCTTCTTAAAATCACTGTATACTTTTTCCTATGCATCACAAGGTTTAGATTAGATTTTATGACTTGACACATCAGGTGATGTTCATACAACTTTCAGGCTATCTTGTGTATGTTAAACTATTTATTTAAGATTCTTACAGTCTAGTTGTATTGTCAATATATTGCTGATAAAGTTATAAGTATATGATAGGATACCAAGGGGTGTCTATGAGATGGGTATAAATGGAAATGGAGTACATAAAAATGATATAAATAATATTATTTTTGCAGAAGTAAATCATACAATTTTATTCTTAATCTGTTAGTGTTCCTAGGTGAAAAAAATAATTGTAATGATAAAAATATTAATTGTTAGAGAATAGTGTCAGTTCCATGAGGGAAAAAAACCTACACAATTTTCCCATGTTTTCTCATCGAATTCTTTTTAACCCACATTTGGAAAATTGTAAAAGTATTTATATGTTTATTTAATCTAAAGTAGATTTTTTGTGAACTTTGCAATCTGCACCAATATTAACCCCCAAATATGTAAAAATAAAATTCACGTAAAAATATATTAGGTACTATAAATATCTAAAGCACTACATCAGGATATTTTTAAGTGACATAAAAATGAACATTTTGTAATATTTTCCTTCCATTCCAGAGTTGATAATAAACCACTGAAGTGACCATAAATCCTCTGTTAGTGAATAAGAATGCTATGGAATTTCATAGAAAAATAAAGTCACAAGTACTTGACGTATTGTAGTAGTCATGACTGATCCCACACAGAATGATGTAAACTAGTCACAATAATTGAATTCTATAACCTTTGCCAATATTGTAATAAGTTTAGGAATAGAAATATGACCCAAATCTGGTCAATATGATAAAGACTGCTGAGATCTTTTACAGAAAAATTAGAATGATTAAAAAAACACATATTTTTCTTTGGATCTCACCATGTCAGAAAATAACACCTGGAGGTGTTTAAATTCTGTTTTTGGATGCCTGAGGGTAAAATCAATGTATGGATGAAGCACACAGAAATGGAGCCAGAGCCTTAAGGTCATTCTTCTTTGATAGTCCCAGTTCATTTATCTAGTAGATATTATGTTGTCTAAGTCATTGTGAATTGTTTCTTTTTCATGGTCCAAAAGTATTTTGAATGATACAGAGTAAAATTAAGTAAACTGTGAGATAATCAAATATAACAGAATTAAGGTATCCCCCTCAAAAAGTTTTATAACTTGAAAAAGTCTGAACTTGTTTGGAGAAAAGTTCAAGAATTGATTGAAATGAAGAAAAGAGAAATAGAAGAGTATAATAAAGAGAAGCTAATCTAGGGTATAAGGGTAGAAAATGTAGAGTTGGAAACTAGAGGAGAACAGAAAGTTCAAACTCGTATCTTGGTGATTCACACACTCAACTTTACATAAATAAAAGTATTGAAAATCAAAAGTGAGGATGCAAATTATATTAGAAAGATTAATTAACATATTTAGAAATAGAAATAATACTATATAAAAGAAAGAATCAGAAGTACTAAGTATAAAATATTACTCTGAACTATTTGGAATTTCTATGTAATACTCATGTCCACCTAGTATTGGCACCTGCAGCATATAAAACATCCAGTGTATGAAGTATGATCATGAAATTTAGAAATTATTTGCATCTTAAAAATTACTTACAATAACAGATACATTTGGCATTGAAATATGTCCCTCATTTTGAATACCTTTATCACATTACCCTTGCCACTTTCTGAAGCATTTCTGTAAGTCCTCTTTCATGAGTTTCTCAGATTGTACTGTTGTGGTTGACTCGATATCCGGAATCTATTCAAACTGTTTACTCATCAAAGTCATTTTCACTTTGGGGAAGAGCTAGAATTTCCATAGTGAAATATCCACTAAATAAAGTGGATGAGGGCACACTATAATATTGTTATGAAACTGCTTTTCTGTTGCATGGCACATGGCAGAAACATTCACAATACATACAGATAGCAGTGTGATGTTTTGTTATAGCTCTACTAAGTGTAATGATTAAATTAGGATAATTAACAAACCTATCATTTCATATGTTCTTTTTCTTAAATTCTTTTATTGGTACACTTTAGGTATACAACACTATTACATTTCTCATTGGGAACTTGTACCTTTACATGATGCATCTTGGTTCGTATTTTTTTCCCCGTTCCTAGCCCTCCCTTCACCCCCTCCACCCTTCCCTATTTACAAAGACTTTATTTCCATTTTTTCCATTTCTCAGCATTTTTCCTTTCCCTTCTTTCCTTTCCCCTGCCCCTCCCACTACCCCTACCCCTTTGGACCTTTTCTTCCTATTTTGCATTATTGATCAGTCATTCTAATCATTGGTACATTTTAGGTATACAATATAATGACATTCATCATTGGAAATTTGCACCTTTACATAAACTCTCATGGTTCTTATTTTTCACCCTTGCCCAGTCCTCCCTTCAACCCCTCCATTCCTCCCTATTAACAAAGATTTTGTTCCTATTTTTCCATTTTCTCATATTAATTCCATACCCGTCTTTCCTTTCCCTTACCCCTCCCACTTCCTTCCCCTTTGCCCCTTTTCTTCCTATTTCATATTACCTATTACACATTTTAGTACTTATTTAAACTTTCAGTTTCTCACACCAGAGAAACTATCTGGTATTTATACATGTGTGTCCTACTTATTTCACTTAAGAGTATTGCCTCAATGTGCATCGATTTAGCTATAAATGTCTCTAATTTCTCATTTTTTATGGCTGAGTAGTACTCCGTTTTATTACAAAACCACATTTTCTTTATCCAGTTTCCAGTTGATGGGCATTTGGGCTATTTCCAACTTTTAGCTATCACAAACTGTGCTGCTATGAACATAGGTGCACATATATCACTGTGGTATGATGCTTTTAATTCTTTGGGGAAGATCTCCAGCAGTGGAATAGCAGGATCAAATGGGACTTCCAGTCCTAGTTCTTTGAGGTATCTACATACTGATTTCCACAGTGGTTGCACCAGTCTACACTCCCACCAGCAGTGGAGCAGGGTTCCTCTTTCCCCACAGCCCTGCCAGCATTTGTTATTGGTTGATTTCATGATAGCAGCCATTCTTTCTGGTGTGACGTGGAATCTCAGGATTGTTTTCATTTGCATCTCTCGAATGACCAGTGATGTTGAACATTTTTTCATGTATTTATTTGCTATTTCTACTTCTATGTCTGAGAAATATCTGTTCATTTCAGATGCCCATTTTCAGATTGGGTCTTTAAATTTGGGAGGTCTGATCTTTTTAAGTCCTTTATAGATTCAAGATAGTAGACCTTTGTCTGAGGAAGAGCAGGTGAAGATTTTTTCCCACATTGTGGATTGTCTCTTCACACTGCTGGTGGTTTCTCTTGCTGTGCAGAAGCTTTTTAATAAGAAGAGATCCCACTTGTTGATTGTTTGTGCTAGTTCACGGGCAACTGAGGTTTTGTTCATAAAATCTTTTCTTACACCGATGTCTTCAAGAGTTCTACCTAACCTCTGTTCCAACTAGTTCAGTGTTTCTATTTTAATATTTAGATCTTTAATCCATTTTGATTTTAGTTTAGTGCGTGGTGAGAGACATAGGTCTAGTTTTAATCTTTGGCAAGTTGAAACCCAATTTTTCCAGCACCATTTATTAAAAGGGCTATCTTTCCTCCAGTGAGGGTGTTTGGCGCCTTTATTGATGAAAAGATGGCTGAGGGTCTCTGCCATTGATTCTGCATCTTCTAATCTGTTCCACTGGTCCTCAGGTCTGTTTCTTTGCCAGTACCATGCTGTTTTTATCACAGTAGCTTTGTAGTGTAGTTGCATGTTGGGGATTGTGATACCCCCTGCCATGTCTCTGTTACTTAGAATTGCTTTTGCTATTCTGGGTCTCTTCTTGTTCCAAATGAATTTTTGGATTTTTTTCTCGAGGTCTATGAAGTATGCTGCTGGGATCTCAATTGGAATTGCATTAAATCTATATAGCAGTTTTGGAAGTGTGGCCATTTTCACTCTATTAATCCTTCCTACCCAGGAGCAGGGGATATCTGTCCATTTTATGGTATCATCTTCAATCTCTCTTTTCAGAGTACTATAGTTTTCAGAGAAGAGGTCTTTGATTTCTTTTGTTAGGATAATTCCTAGGTATTTCAGTTTTTTGGATGCTATTGTGAGAGTAATTATTTCCCCCATTTCTCTCTCAATGAGTCTGTCAGTGGTGTAGAGGAAAGCTATTGATTTTTGTGTGTTGACCTTGTAACCAGCTACTTGACTGAATTTGGTTATTAAGTCTAGAAGACTTTTACTGGAGTACTTGGGGTCTTCTATGTAGAGTATCATGTCATCTGCAAATAATGAAAATTTGACTTCATTTCCTGTCTTTATTTCTTTTATTTCTTTCTCTTGTCTAATTGCCATGGCTATTGTTTCCAAAACTATATTGAAGACGAGTGGTGATAGTGGACATCCTTGTCTTGTTCCTGATTTTAGTGTGAAGGATTTCAGTTTTTGACCATTTAGTATGATATTGGCTGTTGGTTTTTCATAGATGGCTTTTATCAGTTTGAGGTAGAGACCATCTATTCCAATTGTTTGTAGGGTTTTTTATCATAAATGCATGTTGGATTTTGTCAAATGCGTTCTCTGTGTCTATGCGTATAATCATGTTTTTTGTCCTTGGCCCTATTGATATTGTGTATTACATTGATTGATTTGCATATGTTGAACCATCCCTGCATCCCTGGGATGAATCCCACTTGATTAGGGTGTATGATCTTCTGGATGTTCTTCTGCATTCTATTTGCCAGTATCTTATTAAGGATTTTTCCATCTATGTTCATTAGTGAGATTGGCCTACAGTTCTCCTTTTCAGTTGGGTCTTTCTCTGATTTGGGGATCAAGGTAATGCTTGCTTCCAGGAATGAATTTGGGAGTATTGTTTCCCTTTCAATTCCATTGAAGAATTTAAACTGGAATGGCAGTAGTTCCTCTCTAAATGTGTTGTAGAATTCAGCAGTGAAGCCATCAAGACCCAGGCTTTTCTTAGTTGGTAAATTTTTAATTACGTTTTTAATTTCATTGGTTGATATTAGGTTGTTTAGAATTTTTTGGTCTTCTTTGTTCAACTTTGGTAATTCATATGTATCTAGGAATCTGTCCATTTCTTCTGTGTTGTCCATCTTATTGTGTATAGGTTCTGGAAGTAGGTATTGATGATCTTCTGGATTTATGCTGAGTCTTTTTAATTTCACCCTTTTCATTCCTAGCATGGATTTGGGCTTTTTCTTTCCTTTATCTGCTAAGTTTGGCTAAGGGTTTGTCAATTTTGTTGATTCTTTTGAAGAACCAACTCTTGGCTTCATTGATTTTTTGCATGGTTCTCTTAGTCTCCATTGCATTGATTTCTCCTCTGATCTTTATAATTTCCCCCCTTGTATGAGCTTTGGGTTTGTCCTGCTCTTCTTTTTCTAGAAGCTTGAGGTGCAGCATCAGGTTGTTTAATTGGGCTCATTCTGTTTTCTTAATATGCATATTCACTGCTATGAATTTCCCTCATAAGACTGCTTTCATTGTGTCCCATAAATTCTGATATGTTGTATTGTCATTGTCATTTAATTGAAGAAACTTTCTGATATCTTCTTTAATTGGCTCTGTGACCCATTGGTTATTCAGAAGTGTGTTGTTCAATTTCCAATGGTTTATGAAATTTTTCCACATTCTTTTGCTACTGATCTCCAATTTCATCACACTGTGGTCTGATAATATACAGGGGATAACTTCACTTCCTTTGCACTTACTTAAACATGTTCTATGTGTGAGTATGTGGTCTATTTTGGAGAATGACCCATGTGTAGCTGAGAAGAATGTGTATTCTGATTTTGTGGGGTGGAAGACTCTGTAAACATCTGTTAAGTTCATTTGTTCAAGAGTTCGATTGAGTTCTAGTATTTCATTACTTATTTTTAGTCTAGTTGATCTATCTATTTGTGACAGTGGGGTGTTGAGGTCCCCCACTACAATTGTATTAGTGCATATATGACTTCTCATGTCCGTTAGTATTTGTTTTATATAGTTGGGTGCACTAGTGTTTGGTGCGTAGATATTTATGATTGTTATCTCTTCCTCTTGGATTGTTCCCTTTACATGGATGTAATGTCCTTCTTCATCTCTCTTAATCAGTGTTGGTTTGAAATATACTTGATCTGCTACTCCTGCTTTTGGGGGGGGGTTCCTATCGAATGGGGTATTGTTTTCCACTCTTTAAATTTCAGTCGCTGAGTTTCCTTTTGAATGAAGTGAGTTTCTTGTATGCAGCATATTGTTGGATTTTGCTTCTTGACCCATTCTGCCAGTCTGTTTCTTTTGGGTTTTTTGTTTGGTTTGTTTTGGTACTGGGGATTGAACTCGGGTCCTTATACTTTCGAGGCAGGCAGTGGAAGCACTGAGCTAAATTCCCAGCCCCAGTCTGTTTCTTTTGATTGGTGAATTGAGATGATTAACATTAATGGTTATAGCTGAAACATATTGACTTGTCATTGCCATGACTTTTTCTTTTTGTTGGGTTCTCCCCCTTTACATTTAATTTCTTGTCATGCCAGATGGGTTCATTCTGCTTTTGTTCCTGGGGTTGTGATCCTCAATGTCTGTTCCTAGGATATTGTGTAAAATTCTTTGGAGTGCTGATTTGGTATTCACGAAGTTCCTACAGTGCTCTTTGTCATGAAAGTATCTTATTTCTCCATCCATTTTGAAAGATAGTTTTGCAGGGTACATCAATCTGGGTTGGAGGCTGTTTTCCTTTAGGGCTTGAAATACATCACTCCAAGCTCTTCTTGCCTTGAGGGTTTGCATTGAGAAGTCTGCTGTGATTCTGATGGGCTTTCCTTTGTATGTGATTTGTTTCTTTCCTCTAACTGCTTGTAGAACTTTGTTCTTCTGTTGAGTTTCTGGAATCTTAACAATTATATGCCTATGTGTAGAGTTTTTTTGATAAAGGTCAGTTGGAGTCCTATATGCCTCACTTATCTGTGTGTCAAGTTCTTTTCCCCTGCTTAGGAAGTTTTCTGCCATTACTTCTGTGAAGAGATTTTTTTATGTAATCTGCGCTCTCTTCTGTTTCTTCATTGACTCTAATCAGTCTTATGTTATTCTTCTTTGCATTGTCTAGCAGCTGCTGGATTGATTTCTCATGTTCTGTTACAATTTTGAAGAAATTTTTCTTTTCCTGGTCACTAATTGCAATCTTATCTTCTGTATCTGAAATTCTGTCCTCACATTGGCTCATTCTGCTGTGTAGACTTTCAATGGAGTTTTTCATCTCCTGGAAATCTATTTGCATCTGTTTTATGTATTCCATTTGTTTTTTATTTTGGGATTCCATCATGTTCCTCAGCTCCTCTCTAGACTTATTAATCATGTCTTACAGTACAAGCACAATTTCTCCTGTTATTTGAGAAATTATTTCTGATTTCACTTTTTCCAGATCCCCTTTTGTTGCCAGTTCAGTGGGTCCAGATGGTTGAGTATCAAAGTGTTCCATCTCATTTCCCTTTTGGGGTTGCTGTAGGTGATCTGGATGTCTGGTTTTGAGACTTATTCATGTGTTTTCTCATTTCGACTGGGGGGGGCAGTTTTCTCATTTCGACTGGGGGGACAGGGGTATGCTCTTGACATCCATGTGGCTCACCTCCTCTGAGCTGGGAGAGGTGGGCCAAGGGCCGGGAGCGGCAGTAGGGATGGTAGCCCAAAAGCCCCTTCCTCTGGGCCAGGAGCAGTGGGACGGTGGCTCAGAAGCCCCTACCTCTGGGCCAGGAGTGGCAGGACAGATGGCAACCCAAAAGCCCTTTCCTCTGGGCTGGGATTGGCAGGAGGGATGGTGGCCAGGCAGCCCCTTCCTCTGGACCAGGAGCAGTGGGACAGTGACTCAGAAGCCCCTACCTCTGGGCAGGAATTCTTTAAATGTTGAGAACTTGATTAGCTCCAGTACAGTGGTCTGGTGGTCTGGTGTCCTCTGCATCTTTGTAGTGTGGAACCAGGTGGCTGTACAGAGAAGAGGCTTAAAAAGTGGGGGGGGGTCCAGGGGATTGCTGCTGGGGCTCAGGCTGATTCGGTGTTTTCAGCGCCACTGGTGACCTCGAGACCATGTCCGCAGACCTGCCTGTCTGCATCAGGCTGATTTGGGGTTTTCTGCATGATTGGTGACCTTGGGACCAGGTCCACAGACCTCTCATATGTTTATTTTTGCAGTGAAAGCATTTAAAATCTACTTTTAGCAATTTTGAAATATAAAACGTCAAGCAATTTATTGTAGATATTATTCTGTCCAATAGATACCTCTCTTGTCCCTTCCTTACCTTTTCCTCCAATTCATTTCCTATGTTAACTGATTGTATCAATTTAAGTAAGAAATGCCCAACCACCCAGCACCTGGAAGGAGCCTCCCCACCTCCATCCCAGGCTCCTAGGGCAGTGAAGCTCAGCCAGTTCCAGCACCCGGAAGGAAGCTCCCTGCCTCCATCCCAGGCTCCTAGGGCCAAGAAGGTGAGCCGGTCCAGGCACCTGGAAGGAAGCTCCCCCTGCCTCCATCCCAGGCTCCTAGGGCAGTGAAGCTCAGCTGGTCCCAGCACCTGGAAGGAAGCTCCCTGCTGTTTCCATCCCAGGCTCCTAGGGCAGAGAAGCTCAGACAGTCCCAGCACCCAGAAGGAAGCTCCCCCACTGCCATCCCAGCCTCCTAGGCCCAAGAAGGTGAGCCAGTCCCAGCACCCAGAAGGAAGCTCCCCTGCCTCCATCCCAGGCTCCTAGGGCAGTGAAGCTCAGCCAGTCCCAACACCTGGAAGGAAGCTCTCCACTTCAATCCCAGGCTCCTAGGGCAGAGAAGTTCAGCCGGCCCCAGCACCCAGAAGGAAGCTCCCCTGCAGCCATCCCAGGCTCCTAGGGCAGAGAAGGTGTGCCGGTCCCAGCACCCAGAAGGAAGCTCCCCCACTGCCATCCCAAGCTCCTAGAGCAAAGAAGGTGAGCCGCGTGGGTTCCAGAAGCAACATTCCCCCCCATGGAAATGAGACGACACATAAACAAGCCTCAAAAACAGACTTCCAGATCACCTACAGCAACCTCAAAGGGAAACAAGATGGAACACTCTGATACTCAACCACCTGGACTCTCTGAACTGGCAACAAAAGAGGACCTGGGAAAAATGAAATCAGAAATAATTACTCAGGTAACAGCAAAGATTTTGCTCATGGTGCAAGACATGATTAATAAATCTAGAGAGGACACAGATTAAAAAATAGAGGATCTGAGGAACATGATGGAATCCCAACATAGGAAACAAATGGAATCCATAAAACAGATACAAACAGATTTCTAGGAGATTAAAAACTCCATTGAAAGTCTGCACAGCAGAATGAACCAATGTGAGGATAGAATTTCACATATAAAAGATAAGATTGCAATTAGTGACCAGGAAAAGAAAAATTGCTTTAAAATTGTAAGGGACCATGAGAAATCAATCCAGCAGCTGCGAAACGATGCAAAGAAGAATAACATAAGACTGATTGGAGTCAATGAAGAAAGAGGAAAGAGTGCAGATGACATAAAAAAACTCTTCACAGAAGTAATGGCAGAAAACTTCCCAAACAGGGGAAAAGAACTTGACATACAGATAAGTGAGGCATATAGGACTACAGCTAGCCTTAATCAAAAAAAAATCTACACATAGGCATATAATAGTTAGGATTCCAGAAATCCAGCAGAAGAATAAAAATCTACAAGCAGTGAGAGAAAAGAAACAAATCACATACAAAGGAAAGCCCATCAAAATCACAGCAGACTTCTCAATGCAAACCCTCAAGGCAAAAAGAGCTTGGAGTGATGTATTTCAAGCCCTAAAGGAAAACAGCTTCCAACCCAGATTGATGTACCCTGCAAAACTATCTTTCAAAATTGATGGAGAAATAAGATACTTTCATGACAAAGAGCACCTCAGTAACTTCATGAATACCAAACCGGCACTCCAAAAAATTTTAGACAATACCCTGGGAAAAGACAATGAGGATCACAACCCCAGGAAACCCAGCAGAATGAATCCATTGGGCGTGACAAATTAAATGCAAAGGGGGAGAATCCAACAAAAAGAAGAAGTCATGACAAGGCTTTTAAAACTTTTGACTTCATCTCCCTAATGAGTGTCTAATTCAATCTTATTATTGTTCTGATTAGTATTTTTCTGATTCTAGAATTGCACACATTCCTTGTGCTATACTGGCTATTTATCATCTTCTTACATCTACATTTTAATTGGGTTGTCTATTAATGAGCTCTAAGAATTCTTTATATATTCTGTTCATAGGTTATATGCATTGTAAATATGGTCTGTTTAAGGACTCCTTTTCATTTTAATGATGTCATTTAATGTTCTAAATTTTGATGGAATCTCATTTATCGATTTTTTTCTTTTATACATCATGTTTTTTGTATTCTAGGTAGTACTTGCCTATCCTGAATTCATAAATATTTTCCCTTATAATTTCTTCTTAAAGTTTTATACTTTTAGGCTTTCATATTTAAATTCATAGATCCTGTCAAATTATTTTCATGTATTGGGAAAAAAGGGTTGAGGTTAATTTTTTATATACGGATACCAGGTGTTCTAGTGCCGTTTGCTGAAGACACTATCTCTTCCTCGGCTCTTGAATCAAGTTTATATTCTATAAAATGCTAATGTTAAATAATCTTTCAAAACTCAGTGGACCATATATGTGTGGTTCTATTTCTAGATTCTCTGTTTTATTCCAATGCTCTATATGTCTTTCCTTACTCCAACACTGCCTTGATTACTGTAGCTTTAGAAGAAGTCTTAAAATTGGGTGCTAAACGTCTTCCAACACTGTTTTTGTTTTTGTTTTTGTTTTTGTTTTGGCTTTTCTAGGTCCTTTGTACTCCTTCATAACTTTTAAATTTCAATATCCAGTTCGTCATTTATAGCAAGTATACACAGACCTGAATTTTTATATATACCTTGTGTTTTCTAATCCTGCTAAATTCAAGTACAAGTTCTAGGGGCTCCTGGAGATTTCTTCATATTTTCTGTGTAGATGATCATTTCATCTACATATAAAGATTTTGCTTCTGCCATGCCAATCTTATTCTAGTTGTGTCATTTTATTGACAGACTATTTTGGTTTAGATCTATGTTTCAAAGTCTAATGGACAGATGAAGAGTAGGCATATCTGCCCTTGTACCCCACCTTAGGGAGAAAGCATTGTATCTTCTCCATTCATGGAAGGAGTTTTTGCTGGAAGTATGGAGTACATGTCTTTGATCTGTTGAGAAGATTCTGTTCTACTTCTAGTCTCCTGATAGCTTTTACCATGAACAGCTGTGGAATTTAGTCCAATACTCTTTCTCCAACTAGTGACAGGAACATATGGCTTTTTCCTTTCCTCTGTTAAAATGATTACATTTGGGGGTGGATCTTCCAATGCTGAACCAACACTGCCATCCCTATAACAAAACCGCTTTCTACATCCTGCCAGATCTGACTTCGAAGAGTTTGTTTTGTTAAACAAATTTCTATCTATGTTCATACTTTTTTCTTCTATTATCTTTATCCAGTTTTAGGATTAGCACAATGTTGATTTCCTAAAATGAGGGGAGAAGTGTTCCTTCTTTTTTCTGCTTTAAATGTTTGATATAATTTATCAGTTAAAATGTTTATGAGCCTGCTGTTGTCATATAGGTAGGTTTTCAAGCTAGGGATATACTTTCTTTAATAGGTGCTATTCAAATTTTATATTTCCTCCAAAGTTAGTTTCATTAATTGGTCTTCTAAGTTACTTCTTAGAAGTTGTCAAATTTATTTCAAAAAAGATTTTTGTAATATGCTTTCTATATCCTTTTAAATTCTGTAAAATCTGTGGTAATGTCTCCTAGATCTTAACATTGCAATTTAAAAAATGTATAACTGATATTGTGTAACAGGAAGAAAAGGTCTAAAAGAGCAGGGGAATTGAGATGGGTAGGGGAAAGGAAAAAAGGGAAAGGAAAAAATATGAAAAGAGGAAAAAAATCGAAACAAGGTCTTTGCAAATAGGGAAGGGTGGAGGGGGTGAAGGGAGGGCAAGGGAAAGGGAAAAAAATAAGAACCAAGAGACTCATGTAATGGTACAAGATCCCAATGATGAATGTAACTGTATTTTATACCTAAAATGTACCAATGAAGTTAATGGGGGAAAAAGAAGAAAGAAATGCCCAACCAATTGGCTTAGCATAGTTCTGGGTGTGGCTGATGGGATTTACTGAAGACAGAAGACCAACTATGGACGTAACAGGAACCAACCAATAAACTTGTTGTCTTAATGGAATAAACGGGAAATGATGAAGGAAGGTTTGCTTCTATTTGTTCAGAGGAGCTCCAGTCTTCACTTTCACCTTGGATATTGTCTCCTTGTTTCTAGCCCAGGCCCCTCAGCTTTCTACCACAGACCCTTGGGCCTCCTCACATAGATTCGCACGCGGTCATTACAGTGAACTCTAGACCTTCCACCTTTGACTGGATTTTTCCAACCTCCAGTGTGAAGGCAGTCCTTTTGTACCACATCTGACCCTGCAGGTAACCATTGTAAGCCTATCTTGTAAATCCTTATATATTTATATATCTTATGTTAAATCTGTTTCTCTAGTGAACATTGACTGATACACTTCCTCATTTCTCAAAAGTCTGTCTTCCTATATTCTGTAATTTCTCATCTATCTGTCCATCTATCAATCTATCTATTTATTTTTATATTGGTTATGCAATAGAAAAGAAGCAATATTTAACATTGTGCAACTGTCTTATTCTGCTTAATGTAATGAGTTCCATCCATTTTCCTGTAAATGACATGCTTTGATTCTTCCTTAAACTTGATGAACATTCTTTCTCCCTCCTCTCTCTCTGTCTCTGTCATTAATAAATATCACATTTTCTTCATCCATTCATCTGTTGATGGGCATCTAGGCTATTTCCACAACTTAGCTAATGTAAATTGTGCTATTAACATTTATATGTATGTATGTATTTTATGCTCTTTTTAATTCTTTTTGTAATATACCAGGGGTTGATAAAATTATGTCAAATGTTGTATTTAGTTTGTTTCTGAATGACTCTCCATAGTGATTTCCATAATAGTTGTACTAGTTTACTTTGCCACCAACAGTGTAGATGGGTTTCTTTTTTTTTACCACATCCACACCAGTATTTATGTATTTATTTATTGTATTCTTCATAGTAGCCATTCTAACTGGAGTGAAATAGAATCTCAATATAATTTTGATTTGCGTTTCCCTAGTGAATAAAGATGTTGCACATTTTTTCATATACCAACTGGTCATTTTTATTTCTATTGAGAATATTACGTTCAGTTCATTTAGCTGTTTTTTAATTTGTCAGGCTATTTGTTTTTCTTGGTGTTGTTTTTAGTTCTTTATATATGTTAGATAATATTCTTCAATAGAGTAACTAGCAATGACATACACTGTCTCTTCCCTCTGTTGTTTCCTTTGCTACCAGAAGCTTTTTAGTTTTATGTAGTCCCATTTGCTCATTTTTATATTATTTCCTGTGGTATTACTATACTATTGAGGATGTCTTTTCCTGTACTTATGGCTTCAAATATTTCTCCTTTGTTTTCTTCTTGTCCAGTTTGATTCAATCTGCTTTTTCTCTTTTTCATTTTTTAAGCTTATTGAATATTTTACTAATAAAATCATTTATCTGTTTATTCACACACTCTTTGAGTTCATTAAACCTCTTATGGTTTTTCTTATTCATTTCTTATTTGATTTCTTCAAATATTTCCAACACTTGGTTTTGTGTTCTTGCTTGTGGGATCCACTCTGGAGAGTAAAGAGTTTTAGGGGCATCTTATTGGCTTGTTTTCTCATGTTTTTGTTGTTTTTGTACTGAAGGTTGAGAATCACTTAGGGTAGAAAACCTATGTCACTACTCTGAATATCTCCTTATTTTGAATATGCTTCCCTGTGATGAGACCTTGGATTTGATTACCTTTTGATAATTATACACCTCCACAAGGAAAAATTTTTTGGTTTTGTAAAACAACTAATAAATTAGTGCAACCAGTTTTCCAAAATATGGAAAGTTCCAATTTTTTTTTTTACTTTTATGTAATAGGACTTTTCTCAATTATAATACAAGAAAAACTTTGAGTTTCAATTATGGCTTTGAAATTTAAATATATAATTTATTATGAAATTATGTTTGAGACTAAGAAAAGAAAGACATGAATTGTATAAAATGTAAGGCAAAGATAAAAAACATGGTGAATATGGGATATAATATATGTTAAATCTAAATGGAATATTTAAAAATCCAAAATTTTATATTCCAGTGCTAATTATTTCATTAATGTGTACTTGGTAAAACCCAAAGGTTAATTTTCTTCATATATTGAAAAGATACACATGAATATCCTTAGGCTATATATTACATATATTAACATTTTTAATCAAATATAGGTTTTAATCATTTTACTATAACAGTGACAGTTGAATGGCAAAAAAATAGATCTTCTTATTTTGCTTCCAGTGCTACTGTGTTAATTTCTAACTCAAGATTTCCCTCTGCTGGAATACTGTGTAAGTGAAATATAAACTAATTCCTTACACAAGTCATGCTCAGTTTCCTAAAACAAATTATCTAAAATGCTTCTGCTGCTGTGTAATACACTAACTAGGTCATGATAGTGTGGAATTGTACTAATTAAAGTAATAAAATAGACATATCAGGATATGTATAAATTATTTGGAGAACTTTTCTTAAAACGGTGACCTACAACAGACCATTTTCTAAGTAAAAACCCAAATTCCATTTCTGGTGCCCTTACTCTCAGCAAATAATTTATCCTTTAAATACAACCTAGTTGATGGGAGCTGCAAAAGCCTACTAATTTTATTCACACTAATTCTTGCTTCTTTGTTCATTTTTGCCTAATTTCCTATTTTATACTTCTACATCTTTCATTCCAAAGACATTTCACTTAGCAAAAAATTTTCCCCAACTCCTTCTGAATTTTCCATATTAAGGATCCTACATATTGCATAAAATTTTAAGTGTAAATTACAAATAACATAATTTACTTTTGGAACAATTTTAGGTATATAATTAGGTATATAGTTCAGTGGAAATAAAGAAATTCATGTTATTGTGAAACTGTAACTACTATCTCCAGGTATTTTATCTTCCAAATATGAAACTGTATAATGCATTGAATGTTACTCCCAATTTCCCCTATCCCTAACCCTAGTACCTGTTGTTTTAGTTTAGTCATCTGTGAATTAGATTATTATAGATAGTTTATGTAAGTGAAATTATACAATATTTGTCCCCATAACTGGATTGTTTTACATAGTATAAAATCTCCGAGAGTCATTCATATCATAATATTTATCAGAATTTATTTTTCAGTACATGTTTGCGATACATGCAGTTTATAATCATCTTGGGGGAAAGGGTACATATACATAATATAGCTTGTTTTTTAAATTCCATTTCCCTTCTTTCCCACATGTCTCCTTCCTCTAAATGCCCTTTTATCATTTTCATTCTTGTTGATATTAATAGTTTTACCTCGTGTATGACAGGCAATGTTTACTTTCAATGAAGTTATTAGTTTCTTGATTTGGCACAACTTAATTCTAGTATTTTCTCTTGCCCTTACCCTCTCCTCTCATTCACATTCTCTTGCAAGAGATTCACATTTGCCAGAGATTGTGTGTCAGAATTGCATGGCTGAAGAACATTTTTTACATTAATATATCACATATTGATTATTTATTCATTAATTGATATATGTTTGGATTAATTCCACTTTTGGCTTTGGGGAATAATGCTCCAATGAAAATTTATGTATATATTCAAATACTTGCTTTCAAAACTTTTGGACATGTAACTCAAAGTGGAATTTCTGAATTACATGGTATTTCTATGGATTCTTTCTTTTTTTGTATTCACTGTAAGTTCTCCTATACCTGCTACTTCATTTTACATTTCCATGTGTGGTGCACTAGGTTTTCAATTTCTATTTATTCTGGAAAATACTTTTTATTTTAGGGTTGCTTTCAGATGATATTAATCATCAAAATTGATGTGAAGTAATATATCTCATTATGTTTTTATTTCATTTCTTTAATGACTAGTGATGTTGAGAATGTTATCATGTTCATATTGAAAATTTGCATAAATTTAGATAATCATTTTCAAGTCCTTTGCCATATTCTGATTTAGTTGTATTCTCTTTGTTGTTCAGTTGTAAGAATTATTTATGTATTATGTAAATACATTCACTATAGTTCCAATTCAAATATTTATTTCCATATTATGAGTTTTTCCTTTTTATCCAGTTCTATACTTTGTTGTAAAATACTTGAATTTTGATATAATTCAATAGACAAATACTTTTTCTTTGTGTCTGTGCTTTTGATGTAATATTTAAAAATTTTTAAAATTCCCTACCACAAAGATTCTCCACTTTTTCTTATGGATATTATAAATTTTAAAGTTTTGTAAGCTTTAGCTTATATTTTTGTTCATTTTGTTATCAATGCTCAATTTTGGCACAAAAAAATGTGTATTTTATACTGTAAAAAAAACATGCTATTATAAAGTAAATATAAATTGAAGAATGGTTCAATTAGTTTATTAATATGTTCTCTACCTCATATTTTTAATTTTGTTTTGAGAAAATTTGTAAAATATATTCTGTGGTCTTCAGAATTTTAGTTACTACATTGTATAACATATCTCTTGATATTATTCTTTCTATCTAAATAAAACTGTGTGTCCTTTTATCACCATCTCTCCAACTTCGCACACTCCAGCCCCTGGAAACTGTCATTCTAATCTCTACGTCTATGAATTCTGTACTTTGAAAAATTATTTCACATGAGAGAGATCATGCAGTGTTTGCTGTTCAGTGCCTGTTCTTTTCACTTAACAAAATTCCTCCAGGATCATTCATATCAAACATGAAGAAATTTTCATCATATTAAAGCCGAATATTATTTCATCTTTATATATACTACAATGTTTACCCATTCATCCATTGATAGACTTAGATTGATGCCATATCTTGAGTAGTGTGACTCACACTGAAATTAACATTGAAGTTCTGGTATCTCTTTGATATGCTGATTTCTTTTCCTAAGCATATGTACTAAGAAGTGGGATTGCTAGATCACAAGACAGTTCTATTTTTAGTTTTTTGAAGAACATTCTTACTGTTTTACATAGTGACTATACTCATCAACATTCTCACTAAAATTATACAAGTGTTCCTTTTTCCACATCCTTGCTACCACTCGTTATACCTGTCGTTTTGTTAATAAACATTCTACATTATCAGTTGATATTTTATTATACTTTTAAATTGTATTTCACTGATGACTAATGATGTTAACCACAATTTCAATATATATATATATATTAGACATTTGTATATCTTCTTTTAAAATATATATATTCATACACTGGAGAACTACTCTGCATTACAGAACTGAATACAAGAAATCTCGTGAAATTTGCCTACTATTTTCAAGGAATACACAATAGCAAAAACATACGTATAAATATATGCATATAGATGAAATTTTTTAAATTAATTTTATTGGTACATTTTAGGTATTCAATATAATAACATTAATCATTGGAAATTTGTACCTTTACTTAATATACCTTGGTTCTAATTTTTTCCCCATTTCCCTGCCCTCCCTTCACCCCCTCCACCCCTCAAATTATAAGCATGGTGTTGAGTCAGGGGACCATCTTATGAAAGACATTCCCCAGCTGACTGCTCTGAAAAATACAGGTCCTTACAGATTCCTGTTCCCCTGCAATCACAGCAAACATTGCTATACTGTCTCCAAGTTCATGTCCATCTTGTGACCCAGGGTGATGTCACTGGAGCACTACTGAAACAGGTGCATTATATATATATAGTGAGATTCAGGTTGGATTTAAGGAAAGGATTGGAGTTCTCTTTCAATTTAAGACTGATGACTTGTATGTCCAATTAAAGAGGGGTGGGAGACCGAGCAGCTCACATGATTGCATGTGACATCTTGATTTTGGAAAGGCATAGTTATAGGCAATGTATGATGTAAGCTTGTGTAACCCTTCCAACCAAGACAATTATTTGTTCTACCCTCCAAGTAGGCATTTCAAAGAGTATCAGAGACCTAGACTTGAAGCAGAGCTTGATGATAGCCTCATCCTGAAAGTATGTCAAAATAATCTATCCAGAGAAAATTCCAGGTAAAGAAACCTCTCATTCTGTTCTATCTTGTACAGGCAAGTAGGGAAACTGAGATTCACTATAGTTCCAGTTCTAAACCACTCCATCTAGCAGACTTGTGAGCAATACCACAGGAGGAAGGGGTAAATAACCCCTACACCTTGATGTCTCTAAGGCAGTATAGCCCAAGAAAAGAACCAGTTTGAATAGGTCTGCATTTTTGACAACTTCAGCAAAAATAATTTCCTCATTTTCATTAAGTTTTTTTGTATTTGATAATTCATATACATGTATTTTTTTTGTTAATATTATTATGTTTTCCTTTTCCTTCTACTAGTCATTTAAAAAAATTTTCTCTCTCACTGTTTCTCCAGTGTTCCTTTTCTAACTTTCTTCTACTTTCACCCTTTTCACTTTTGGAATATTCTAACTATTCTTTTGCTTTCCTCTTCCCATCTTTCCATGTTTAGTTGTATTTTATCACCTTCAATATTTTTAATTTATGTTATTTCTGGCCTCACTATTCCTCTTGTCCTCTAGGATTGTATAGGCCACAGTTGGTACTTACTTTTGACTTTATTGCTATATCTGGTTCGCTGTTATGTGCCATTGTTACTGTTATCCATTTACCCTTTCTTTACAGTGCTGATAATTAAGCATAACACTTTGAATACATTCAGTAGATATTGTCCCACTGAGCTACACTCCTAGGCCCGTAAACAGAAAATGCACCATGCTGTACTCACAACCCAACCTCACTTGACCTAAATTATGTTGAACATTTTAACTCAAAGAATAGGCCAGATAAATAGTCCAGACAATGTCTAGACTCAAAATAGACATGGCTGGGGAAGCCTAATGGCCTTCTCCTGGGTATATACCCCTAAAGCAATCACAAAGGAAAAGAATACAAAATCTGTCACCCTCACACTTAAGAGGGGCTTCAGCATGGATTTCTCCCATACCTTTTCAGAAGGTATGTTTTTGACAAAACTGGAAGAGTATTCACAGCAGTTATACCTTATATACTCAACTTTGAACAATATTGCCTGATCTACTAAAAGTACCTCACTCTCGTGAGACCTACAGGCTCTGACCGTGTGAGCAGGACAGAATTCTCTTGACAATATAACCAGGGATATTGATTTTTATTAAATGCTGTATATATTTTCAATTAAGTTTCATAATAGTGTTTCTCTGTTATTTCTTAAGTGGTGATTAGTGTATTACTCTGTCACCACCAATGAAATAACATGGACACCATACTAGGAAACTAATTTAGAAATATATTCAATTCACAGAAATCCAATATCACTGGTCACACTCTTAAAAGAATTCTATTTTGAGATTAAAACTAGTGAAGTAAAAACTGACAGCAATGCATAGCCTGTCCAGAATCTGGAATCCAGATACCTGAAAACAGCTTAATGAAGAAAAAAAAGCAAATCTTTGAGAACAAGAAAAGATCAAAGAAAAAAATTATCAAGAGAAAAACTAGAACCTACAGATAAACTAACTATAATTCAGAAAGAGAAACGAAGCAGTCTCAAATGTTAACACTGGTTCCTGGGGAAGGAGACCTGTCTCCACAAACGCAAAGTATATCTGGAGAGGGTCAGAAGCTCCAGGAAGAAACAATGGACAGGCCTAAATTTCTAGCATCAAGAAAATCTCAACAAAATCGAAAACTACAAAGAGCAGCATAAAATTTTACAGCAAAAAATGATTCTTTCTATTACAGGAAGCTAAGTTAGATAGAAATTAATATCCAGTCAGAAAGGGACTGGGATGTCAAGGAAATTAGCATAAAAAACAAAGACAGAAGAATTGTGACTGGAGGCACATTGGAAGAAGGCCAGGCTCAAAACAAAAATCCAATGGTCAGGCCTAAGTGTCTATCTAAGGGACAGATATTAACTTGAGATTATATTGCAATTAGTACCACCTGACCATTAAATTCAGATAGGGAGGGCTGGGGATTTATCTCAGTGATGCTGCCACCTGCCTCTCGCAAGTGCAAAGTCCTGAGTTCAATCCCCAGTAGCAAAAAAAAAAAAAAAAAAAAAAATCCAGATAGACATCAGTCACCCAATTGGGTAGGGGACTAGAGCATCTGAATCCATGCCTTCCCCAAAATGCCTTTGTTCTTTGTATATACCCTTATTATGTGACTCATTTTCCTATTTTATTAAAATCAACTAATCAGCTACACTTGTAATTCTATAGGATGATTGTAGTTTGACCGAAACTGTACCCACATTGTGACTTTTCTGGATAATTAACCCTGACACAGGGCCTCAGTCATCACCCCATTCAGGAGCCCTCCTGAAATACAGGAGCTATTTTATTCTCCTTATTTCTAATAAAACTCTCCTAAATTCTTCCTTTGGTTCATGACTTCCTCAACTTTGTGAGACCATGAACTCAATATAATTTACACCTAACAAGTTGGGAGTTATACTTTTCTTATTTGATTTCCAAATGACAGATTAGAGTTGGAGAAGAAGTCCAGTGCAGTGCCTGTCGTATTTGAGAATATTTAATCAGGAGTCATTTTGGAAAGGGTTTAATTATTTAAGAATGAGCTGCAAAATGACAACAAACAAATACACTTCAGGGTTTCAAGAGTCCACATCCCTCATGAAGGTGAAAGCCATAAAAGAGCCTTGCAGAGAGGGAACTGGCTAGACATAGACTCACTGAGAAGTTTAAGCTTAGGCTGGGAAGGACATGGAGTACTGCTCTCTATGATGATAAGTCAGGCCAGTCATTTGTGGTTTTCAAACGGGGCTGGACTTAAAGTGCTGATATTAAGTCCAATGAATAGCTTGATCCCCTCCACTCTGCTGCCTACATTGAGCACAGAACTCAGTAGTCATTATGCTTTCCTCATTTGCTAATATAAGCAAGGATAGACTTGTCACATTGCTTGGATTGTCACCACAGCCTGGGGTGTACAAAATGGGATTCTCTGGAGCATAGGATGGCACCTCACAAACATATATGCTATAAAATATTATGACAAAGAAAGTGGCTCAGGGTATACAGAAGGACATGGAAACTTGGAGCAGCTAGAGTGAATATAGCCCCGGGGCAGACACAATTGACTAACTATTCCCAGGAGAAAAAAAGGGACAGGACTCAGCATTCACAGACAAAAAGTTGAGTATGAAAAAATAGGACTTTTTTTTTTGGTACCGGGAATTGAACTTGGGTCCTTGCGCTTGCACAGCAGGCTGCGAAACCACTGAGCTAAGTCCCCGGCCCAAAATAGGGCTTTTTAATGAATGACCCAATGTCTCTCTCCCATGTCTGATGGATTCTAATATTGTAGACCCTAGAAAGAACCCACTGATTCAAAACCATGGAGGAAATTTTTGGAATCATTATCCTTTTACTTTGATTATTTTATAGTTTGGGTTTTTTCTTCCTTTCCTTGACTGTTCTTTTCTGATTATTTCACCTAATTCTATTGATTTCCTTTCAGTCCTTAATAGGATTATTTATCTCACTCTTGTCTCCTCTTTGTCTTCCTTTCCTTTATTTCTAATAATTTTATTCATTTAAATTTTCCTTTCCAACTCTCTCAATTTTTATTAGTATTTCTAATAAGCTTTATTAATCTTTAGAGTTTTAGTCAAATATACCCCATTATTGTTGAATTATTTTCTAATGTTAATGGTGGTATAGTTGCTGCAATTATTAGTTATTTACTTTATGTTAATATTTGATTTGCCTTTGTGCCTATAATATTATTACAAATATCTTTTCTATTGTTAAGGATGGTAGTTATGGTATGTCAAATCCAGTTTGTCTTTGACTCTACTATTGTGGCTGATTTTGTTGATATTGCTAGGGTTGCATTGTTGTTGATATTAATTATATACCAATATCTGATTTGTCTCTGGATCATCAATAATACTACAGTTCATTTCCAGAGAACTGTGTATTGGGGTCACTACATTGCACTAGCCCCTCCCAAAATGAATGGAGGTGGTAAGAATTTGAAACAGAAGGATATACCTATATTTAGCTACACCCAGAATGCATCACAGAAGACCAGACAATAATTAAAAAGATCGCCATAGAAGCAATAGAGTGTTTCCACTATAATTGACCCTCAAGATCAACACACACACACACACTAAAAACATGAGAAAACAAGGCAACAGAATGCCTTCCAAAATTTCCAATTCAGCCAAAGATGATCCATGAGGTATCATAGGAAGGAAATTAAATTCAAACAACTGAATTACACCAATTGACAAAATAGGAAACAACAAACCAGATTAATAAGGTGCTAAGCTAGGTCAAAGATTCTATAAATAAAAGTTAATAGAATTAGCAAATAAAAAGATCAGTGATTGTACAGAAGACACTAATAAAAAGCTAGCTTACATTGACAAAATGATACACAACATAAATTGCCAGTATACCAAAGAAGTATAATCCAGGAAATGTACCAAACAGAAATCCAGATTTAAAATTCCATTGAAATTATGGGCATCATAAGTAACCAATGTGAGGCTAGAGTATTAGAACTAGAAAATACAGATGAAGCAGATAACAATATACTCAGAGATATCTTAAAAACAAGAGATCATAGATGATACAAAGAAAAATAAATTAAATTTTATTGGAAAGAGATCTGCTTCCAGGAAAATGGCAGAGTGGAAACAACAACAAATTGGACTCTACAAGTTTCAGAATCCAGACACTTAAAAATAATAACTTGGGAAAGAGGAAGAAGGGAGATGTTTCCTTGGAAACCAGAAAGGATTTGATGTAAAAATTGGAGCCTACAGAGAAATTGAAGAAACAGAACAAAACATGGATAAAGGAAGAGGCAATCTGCACTTTCTCATCCTGGATCTTGGTTCATGGCTTGGGAGAAAGTAAGACTGAATCTATAGAAACTCAGTAAGAGGTGAGGTCACCAGAGACCTTTGGAGAAATGTAGCAGTGGAACTGACCACATTTGGCTTCATTTCAAGACTCCCAGGTTCAGCTTCCACAGTGAGTAGGTAAGGACAGCCATGGGAGTCATCCATTGTCAAGGATCCATGGTCATGTTGCTAAGAGAGCTCCTGAGGTGTTTAAGTTAAATGACCAAGACCCCAGCCCCAATGGGCAGAGGCCAGGCTCAGTCTGAATTCTTGTGGAATTAAAAATCACAGAATTGGTACCCTTGCCTTAATCCTACTGCCTAATTGCTAGTGAATGCATCTAGCATGTATCTGATTTCTGAATGCCTTCCTTATTTATCACCATGAGTAGGGACACTTCTTGAATTGGAAACTGCACTAAAAGTGTAAACCCTGGAAGAAAACCACATGTTCAAAATCAGAATTTTTTTCGTTGATTTTGTTTTTGCTCTTTTAGTTTGTTAGATTTGTGTGTGCATGTGTGTGTGTGTGTGTGTGTGTGTGTGTGTATGTGCACTGTTTTTAGTTTAGTTTAGTTTTTTCTCTTCTTTCTTTTCCTCCCTTCTTCTTCACCAGTATCCTGGGGTTTGGGAAAGCATCCCTTGTCTTTGTGCCTTGCTTCTCAACTCATTTTCTTACTTTTTTTTCTCCATACTCTTCCTCCAAACAACTCTGCTTGATGACTCTTAGAGTACATATAATCAAATTCAGTACCATAGCAGGGAACAAAATCAGTACTGAAAAGTCAGTAGTGTTACTGTACACCGATCACAAAGTCACTGAAAGTGAAATCAGTGAAACAATACCTTCTGAAATAGTGTAAAGAAAAATAAAATACTTGGGGATTAACCTAACCAAGGAAGTGAAAGTTCTCTACAACAAAAATTACAGTATACTGAAATAGGATACCAAAGAGAAGTTCAGAAAATAGGAAGATAGCACCTATTCCTGGATAGGCAGAACAAATATAGGCAAAATGTCCATACTTCCAAAGCTTTTATACAAATTTAATGAATTCCATTCAAAGTAATACTAGAATTCTTCATGGAACTAGAGAAAGCAATCCTAATATTCATATGGAACCAGAAGAGAACTAGAATAGCAGAAGCAGTTCTGGGCAACAAGGGCAAGGTAGAAGGCCTCATGGTCCAAGACTTCAAGATATACTACAAAGCTACAGTGATAAAATCACCAAGAAATTTCCAAAAACAGACTTGTGGATCAACGGAACACAATAAAGCATGCCAAAACAACTCCAGGCACACTCAGCTACTTTATCTTTGATAAAAAGGCCAAATACCCTTGCTGGGGATTACACTTGGTGCTGGGAGAAACTGGCCATCCACATGTTTAAGACTGAACATAGACCCACATTGCTCATCATGAACTAAACTAAAATCAAAGATCTAAGCATTAGAACAGAAACATTTAATCTGATGAAAGACAAAATCAGTAAATCACTTGAAGACAAAGGTTTAGGCAACGATTTTTGGAACAGAACCTAAGTTGCACAAGAAATAATACCAAGAATCAACAAATGGGGCCACAACAAATTGAAATGCTTCTGCAAAGCAAAGGAAACTACTAAAAAAGTGAAGAGGCTACATACAGAATGGGAACAAATATTTTGCAAAAAAATCTCCTCAGGCACATGATTAATATCTAGAACATATAAAAAAACTCAAAAATGTAGGCCTACCCAATTTTAAAGACCCAATCAATAAATCAGCATCTGAAATGAATAAACACTTCTCAGATGAAGAATTAGAAATGACCCATTAATACTTGAAAAAATTTTCAACATCACTGGCCATTCAAGAAATGCAAATGAAAACAATACTGAGACTCCATCTCACTTCAGAAAGAAGGGCTATCATCAAGAAATAAACCAATAGCCAATGCTGGTGAGGTTGTAGGGAAAAAGGAACACTTCTTGATTTTTGGTGGGAGTGTGAACTGATACACCACTATGGAAATCAGTATGGAAATTCCTCCAGAAAAACTAAAACTAAATATTCCATTTGACCCAGATATTTCCCTTTTAGGTACCATTCCAAAGAATTAAAGATATCATACCACCTTAATGTATAGCAGCACAATTTATAATAGCTAAATCTTGGAAACAGCTTATCTATCCATCAACAGATGAATGGATAAAGAAAATGTAATATTCATACATAATGCCATGCTACTCTGCAATAAAGAAGGATAAATTTGAGTCCTTTGTAAGAAAATGGATTCGCCTTGAGACCATAATATTAAGTGAAGTAAATCAGACACATGAACTTAAATATTTCACTGTTTCTCTTATAAGAAAAACTAAAAAGATAAAGTCCATCCTACACCAATGTCGTCAAGAGTTCTACCCAACCTCTGTTCCAGCTGGTTCAGCGTTTCTATTTTAATATTGAAGTCTTAATCCACTTCGATTTTAGTTTAGTGCATGGTGAGAGATATAGGTCTAGTTTTAATCTTTGGCAAGTTGAAACCCAATTTTTCCAACACCATTTATTAAAGAGGCTATTTTGCTCCAGTGAGGGTGTTTGGCTCTATCGAACATGTGATGGTTGAGTGTGTCTGGAGTTGTTTCTGCATCTTCTAATCTGTTCCACTGGTCCTCAGGTCTGTTTCTTTGCCAGTACCATGCTATTTTTATCACAGTAAATTTATAGTATAATTTCAACTTGGGGATTGTGATACCCCCTGCCATGTCCCTGTTACCTAGAATTGAGTTTGCTATCCTGGATATATTCATGTTCCAAATGAATTTTTGAATTGTTTTCTCAAGGTCCATGAAGTATGCTGCTGGGATCTCAATTGGAATTGCATTGAATCTATATAGCAGTTTTGGAAATATGGCCATTTTCACTATATTGATCCTTCCTACCCAGGAACAGGAGATGTCTGCCCATTTTCTGATATCCTATTCAATCTCTCTTTTCAGAGTGCTATAGTTTTCAGAGAAGAAGTCTTTGATTTCTTTTGTTAGGTTGATTCCTAGGTATTTCAGTTTTTTGGATGCTATTGTGAAAGGAATTATTTGCCCTATTTCTCTCTCAGTGAGTCTGTCATTCATGTAGAGGAAACCTATTGATTTTTGTGTGTGGACCTTGTATCCAGCTACTTTACTGAATTTGGTTATTAGCTCTAGAAGACTTTTGGTGGAGTTCTTGGAGTATTCTACATAGAGTATCATGTCATCTACAAATAATGACAATTGGACTTCTTCATTTCCTATTTTATTCCTTTTATTACTTTCTCTTGTCGAATTGCCATGGCTAATGTTTAAAAAACTGTATTTAACAAGAGTGGTGATAGTGGACATCCTTGTCTTTTTCCTGTTTTTAGTGTGATAGATTTCAGTTTTTGACCATTTAGTATGATATTGGCTGTTGGTTTTACATAGATGGTTTTTATCAGTTTGAGGTAGAGATCATTTGTTTCAATTTTTGTAGGGTTTTTATCATAAATGCATGTTGGACTTTGTCAAATGCTTTTTCTGCATCTATGGTGATAATCATATGGTTTTTGTCCTTGGCTTTATTGATATAGTGTATTACATTGACTGGTTTGCATATGTTGAACCATCCCTGCATCCCTGGGATGAATCCCACTTAATCAGCGTGTATGATCTTGATGATCTTCTGCATTCCATTTGCCAGTATCTTTTTAAGGATTTTTGCATCTATGTTCATTAATGAGATTGGCCTATAGTTCTCTTTTTCAGTTGGGTCTTTCTCTCCTTTGCGAATCAAGGTGATGCTTGCTTCCAGGAATGAATTTGGGAGTACTGCTTCCCTTTCAATTTCATTGAAGAGTTTAAACTGAAGTGGCAGTAGTTCCTCTCTAAATGTCTTGTAGAATTCAGCAGTGAAGCCATCACGACCCGGGCTTTTCTTAGTTGGTAAGTTTTTAATTACATTTTTAATTTCATTGGTTGATATTAGGTTGTTTAGAATTTTTAGGTCATCTTTGTTCAACTTTGGTAATTCATATGTATCTAGAAATCTGCCCATTTCTTCTATGTTTTCCATCTTATTGGCGTATAGGTTCTGGAAGTAGGTGTTGATGATCTTCTGGATTTCTGCTGGGTCTGCTGTAATTTCACCATTTTCATTCCTAATTGCATAGATTTTGGCTTTTTCTTTTCTTTTTCTGATAAGGTTGGCTAAGGGTTTGTCAATTTTGTTGATTCTCTCGAAGAACCAACTCTCAGCTTCATTGATTTTTTTTTTGTATCATTCTCTTAGTCTCCATTGCATTAATTCCTCCTCTGATCTTTATAATTTCCTTCCTTGTTTGGGTTTGTCCTGCTCTTCTTTTTCTAGAAGCTTCAGGTTCAGCATCAGGTTGTTTAATTGGGCTCATTCTGTTTTCCTAATATGTGTATTCACTGCTATGAATTTCCCTCATAAGACTGCTTTCATTGTGTCCCATAGATTCTGATATGTTGTATTGTCATTGTCATTTAATTGAAGGAACTGTCTGATTTCTTCTTTAATTTCCTCTGTGACCCATTGGTTATTCAGAAGTGTGTTGTGCAGTTTCCATGTGTTACTGAAGTTATTGTTGTTTCTTTTGCTATTTATCTCCAATTTCATCGCACTATGTTCTGATAAATTACAGGGCATAACTTCAATTCCTTTGCACTTACTTAAACATGTTCTATTCGAGAGTGTATGGTCTATTTCGGAGAATAACCCAAGTGCAGCTGAGAAGAATGTGTATTCTGATTTTGTGGGGTGGAACACTCTGTAAACATCTGTTAGTTTCATTTGTTCAAATGTTTGACTGAGTTCTAATATTTCATTACTTATTTTTTGTCTAGTTGATCTATTTCTGACAGTGGGGTATTGAATTCACCCACTATTATTGTATTAGTGCATATATGACTTTTCATGTCTGTTAGTATTTGTTTTATATAGTTGAGCACATAGTGTTTTTTGCATAGATATTTATGATTGTCATCTCTTCCTGTTGGCTTGTTCCCTTTACAAGGATGTAGTGTCCGTCTTTGTCTCTCTTAATCATTGTCGGTATGAAATCTACTTGATTCAATTCACTATATCAATAGAGACAGGGACAAAAAACATATGATCATCTCAATAGATGCAGAAAAAGCATCTGACAAAATCCAACATGCATTTTTGCTAAAAACCCTACAAAAAATAGGAATAGATGGTCTCTATCTCAATCTGATAAAAGCCATCTATAAAAAACCAACAGCCAATATCATACTAAATGGTCAAAAACTACAATCTTTCACACTAAAATCAGGAACAAGACAAGAATCTCTGCTATCACCACTCTTGTTCAATATAGTTTTGGAAACATTAACCACAGCAATTAGACAAGAGAAAGAAGTAAAAGGAATAAAGATAGGAAAGAAGAAGTCAAATTGTCATTATTTGCACATGACATGATACTCTATATCGAAGACCCCAAGAACTCCACCAAAAGTCTTCTAGACTTAATAACCAAAATTCAGTAAATTAGCTGGACACAAGGTCAACAAATGAAAATCAATAGCTTTCCTCTACATGAACAACAGACTCACTGAGAGAGAAATAGGGCACCCAATTCCTTTCACAATAGCATGCATAAAACCGAAATACCGATGAATCAACCTAACAAAAGAAATCAAAGACCTCTTCTCTGAAAACTATAGCACTGTGAAAATAGAGATTGAAGATGATATCAGAAAATGCAAAGACATCCCTTGCTCCTGGGTAGGAAGGACCAACATAGTGAAAATGGCCATACTTACAAAATTGTTATATAGATTCAATGCAATCCCAATTAAAATCTCAGCAGCCTACTTCATGGACCTTGAGAAAACAATAAAAAAATTCATTTGGTACAAGAATAGGCCCAGAATAACAAAAGCAATCCTATGTAACAGAGACATGGCAGGGGGTATTACAACACCCAACTTGAAACTATACTACAAAGTTACTGTGATAAAAATAGCATGGTACTGGCAAAGAAATAGACCTGAGGACCAGTGGAACATATTAGAAGATGCAGAAACAACTCCAGACACACTCAGCCACCTCATCTTTCACAAAGGAGCCAAACACCCTCACTGGAGGAAAGATAGCCTCTTTAATAAATGGTGCTGGAGAAATTGAGTTTCAACTTGCCAAAGAATAAAACTAGACCTATACCTCTCACCATGCACTAAACTAAAATTTAAATGGATTAAAGATCTAAATATTAAAACAGAAACACTCAACTGGCTGGAACAGAGGTTAGGTAGAACTCCTCAAGACATTGGGGTAGGAAAAACTTCATGAACAAAACCTCAGTTGCCAGTGAACTAGCACAAGCAATCAACAAGTGGGATCTCTTCTTATTAAAAAGCTTTTGCACAGCAAGAGAAACCACCAGCAGTGTGAAGAGACAACCCAAAAAGTGGGAAAAAAATCTTCACCTGCTGTTCCTCAGACAATGATCTACTATCTTGAATCCATAAAGCACTTAAAAAGATCAGACCTCCCAAATTTAAAGACCCAATCCGAAAATGGGCATCTGAAATGAACAGACATTTCTCAGACATAGAAGTAGAAATGGCAAATAAACATATGAAAAAATGTTCAACATCACTGGTCATTCGAGAGATGCAAATGAAAACAATGCTGAGATTCCACTTCACTCCAGAAGGAATGGCTGCTCTCATGAAATCAACCAATACCAAATGCTGGCAGGGCTGTGGGGAAAGAGGAACCCTGTTCTACTGCTGGTGGGAGTGTAAACTGGTACAACCATTGTGGAAATCAGTATGAAGATACCTCAAAGAACTAGGACTGGAATTCCCATTTGATCCAGCTATTCCCTTGCTGGATATATTCCCCAAAGAATTAAAAGAATCATACCACAGTAATATATGTGGATGCATGTTCATCACAGTACAGTTTTTAATAGCTAAAACTTGGAAACATCCCAAATGCCCATCAACTGGAGACTGGATCAAGAAAATGCATTTTTTTAATAAAATGGAGTACTACTAAGCCATCAAAAATGAAAAATTAGAGACATTTATTGCTATATGGATGCACATTGAGGCAATACTCTTAAGTGAAATAAGTAGGACACACGTGTAAATACCAAATAGATTCTCTGGTGTGAAAAACTAAAAGTGTAAATAAGGATCATAATGTCTAACAGGTAATGTGAAATAGGAAGAAAAGCGGAAAAGGGGAAGGGGAAGGGGGATGGGTAGGGGAAGGGAAAGAAGGGAATGGAATTGATATGAGAAAATGAAAAAAAATGTAAACAAAGTCTTTGTAAATAGGGAGGGATGGAGGGGTTGAAGGGAGGGCAGGGGAAGGGGGAAAAATAAGAATCAAGAGAGTATGTAAAGGTGCATATCTCCAATGATGAATTTCATTATATTGTACACCTAAAATGTACCAATAAAAGAATGTACAAAAGCAATAAAAATTAAAAAAGCATTTCTAGGTCTTCATTCAACTTTGGTAATTCATATGTATCTAGGCATTTGTACATTTCTTCTGTGTTTTCTACCTTATTGGAGTATAGATTCTCAAAGTACATATTGATGATTCTCTAGATTTCTGCTGGGTCCATTGTAATTTCACCCATTTTATTACTAATTGCATGGATTCAGGTCTTTTCTCTTCTTTTTTCTTTTTTATTGGATAAGTTTGGCCAAGGGTTTGTAAATTTATTTTATTCTTCCAAAGAACCAACTCTTTGCTTCATTGATTTTTTTGTATTGTTCCCTCTGTCTCCACTGCATTGATTTCTGCTCTGATCTTTATAATTTCCTCCCTTGTATGGGGTTGTCCTGCTCTTCTCCTTCTACAAGTTTGAGGTTCAGCATCAGGCTGTTTATTTGAGCTCACTCTGTTTTCCTAATGTAAGTATTCACTACTTTGAATTTCCCTCACAAGACTGCTTTCATTGTGTCCCATATATTCCAATATGTTGTATTGACATGGTCATTTAATGGTAGGAACTGTCTGAATTTTTCTTTAATTTCCTCTGCAACCCATTGGTTACTCAGAAGTGTGTTGTTCAATCACTGTGTTTATGAAATTCTCACAGTTTCTTTTGCTATTGATCTCCAATTTCATCGCACTATGGTCTGATAATATATAGGGGTAACTTCAGTTCCTTTGCACTTATTTAAACATGTTCTATGAGCAAGTATGTTGTGTATTTTGGAGTGTGGCCTGTGTGCAGCAGAAAAAACTATTTATTCTGATTTTGTGCAGTGGAATACTCTATAAACATCTGTTAAGTTCATTTTTTAAAGAGTTTGATTGAGTTCTAGTATTTTATTGTTTATTTTCTGTCTAGTTCATCTATCTATTTGTGACAGTGGGGTATTGAGGTCCCCCACCACTATTTTATTAGTGCTTATTTTATTTTACATGCCCATTATTATTTGTTTTATATAGTTGTGTGCACTAGTATTCCATGCATATATATTTATGATTGTCATCTCTTCCTCTTGGATTTTTCCCTTTGCACGGATGTAGTGTCCTTCTTTGTCCATCTTAATCAGCGTTGATTTGAAATCCATTTGATCTACAAAGAGGATAGCTACTCCTGCTTTTCGCTGGGTTCCTGTCACATGGAGTATTGTTTTCCACCCTTTAACTTTCAATCTATGGGTTTCTTTTGGAATTAAGTGTGTTTCTTTTATGCGGCATATTGTTGGATCTTGCTTCTTGATCCCATTCTGCCAGTCCATTTCTTATGATTTGTGAAGAGAGACCATTAACATTGATGGTTATAACTGATATGTATTGACTTATCTTTGTCATGATTTTTTCTTTTTTTTTTTTTGGATTCTCCCTCTTTGCATTAATTTGTGTTGTGCTTGATGGGTTCATTCTGCTGGGGTTCCTGGGGTTGTGATTCTTATTGTCTTTTCCAAGGATAATTTTTCAAATTTTTTGAGTGCTGTTTTGGTATTCATGAAGTTCCTCAGGTGTTCTTTGTCATGAAAGTATCTTATTTCTCCATCAATTTTGAAAGATAGTTTTGCAGGGTACATCAATCTGGGTTGGAGGTTGTTTTCCTTTAGGGCTTGAAATACATCATTCCAAGCTCTTCTTGCCTTTTGTGTTTGTGTTGAGAAGTCTGCTGTGATTCTGATGGGCTTTTCTTTGTATGTGATTTGTTTCTTTTCTCTAACTGCTTGTAGAATTTTGTTCTTCTGTAGGGTTTCTGGAATCTTAACTGTTATATACCTAGGTGTAGATGTATTTTGATAGAGGCTAGTTGGAGTCCTATATGCCTCACTTATCTGTGTGTCAAGTTCTTTTCCCCTTCTTGGGAAGTTTGCTACCATTACTTCTGTGAACAGTTTTTGTATGTCCTTTGTACTGTCTCTTGTTTATTCATTGACTTCAATCATTCTTATATTATTCTTATTTGCATCATCTAGCAGCCACTGGATTGATTTCTTATGATCCCTTAGTATTTTTTCTTGTATCGGGTATCGAACTCAGGACCTTGTGCTTGTGAAGCAGGCAATGGCACCCCTAAGCTAAAATCCCTGGCTGATCCCTTACTATTTTTAAGAAATTTTTCTTTTCCTGGTAACTAATTGCAATCTTGACTTCTATATCTGAAATTCTGTCTTCACATTGGCTCTTTCTGCTGTGTAATCTTTTGATGGAGTTTTTATTCTCCTGGAAATCTTTTTGCTTTTGTTTTGTACATTTCATTTTTTTCCTATGCTGGGAATCCATCAGATTCCTTACCTGCTCATTTTTTTTATCTGAGTCTGCTCTTGATTTATTAATCATGTCTTGCACTGTGGACAGAATCTCTGTTGTTATCTGAGAAATTATTTCTTATTTCATTTTTCCAGATCATTTTTCATTGTCAGTTCAGGGATTCCAGGTGGTTGAGTATCAGATTGTTCCATCTCGTTGCCCTTTGGGGTTGCCTTAGGTGAGCTGGAAGTCTGTTTTTGAGACTTGTTAACATGTCTTCTCATTTGAACAGATGCAGCCTGGTGTGCCTTTGTTGAGGCAACTTTTTGCTAGTGGTCTTCAATTGTCAACAAGCCACTGAGTATCCTTTTCTCTGCTTTTCACCACTGCACCAATTCCTGGGTTCAAAGTGGTGGCCTTCTTGATGCCTGCACTGTCCTGTTGTCCAGGCAAGGTTGTGGCTGGGACCTGTGCACACTTGGAATTGTATCTAGGTATTCCTCTGGCTCAGGACTGCCCTCCTATGTAGCTGTTGTCTGGGTGAGCCTTCGGCTGGGGGCTGTGCACCCAGTCACTGGTATCTGGGAAGGCTTATGGCTGGGGTCTGCTCACACTTACTAATGGTATTGGGGTATGCTTCTTGCTGTTACTTGTACACCTGTGCAGTTCTTTACCAACTGGATCTTTGGCTGGGGCCTGTGGGCCCAAGGGTCTGTGATTGGGGTGGGGCGGGGGGTGTCCTGGCTGTACATGCCTGCAGACTCACCTCTCTGGTTCACACTCTCAACCATCTGATTTTGACAATAGTTCTGGTAACACAGGCAGGAGGAAATATATTCTTTAACAAAGGATGCTTAGAAATTTTTTCACATACAAAGTATACCCATGTTTGTCACCTTGTACTAAAACCAAATCAAAATGTTCAAAGACCTGGATATAAAAATAGAAATTGCTCACTGAAAAAACTGCAAGATAAAGGCATAGAAAATATTAGTGAAAATACTGAAGACAGAGTTATAGGTAGTATTTAAAATATGAATTTGAAAGCTCAAGAAAAAATAGCAAAAACAACAAAATTCTCAAATTACTTAAATGGCATTACACAGACATATAAATCATTAACATTATGTTGTATGTATATTTGGACTTTATCTTTTATACACAATGCCTAGTAACTATACCTTCAAATTGTATATATGTATATGTGTGTATTATTATACATTATAATATTTGTCCTTATATTTTGAATTACAATATGCTTATCTACTGATCTAAGTTATATTGGCTCATTTCATTTTTATATTATGTTGCCATCTAATTTCTTTAGGGAATTCCACTTTGAAAATGTTGATCATTTATTTTTTATTATTCATTTAGTATTTATTATTTTTATACAAACCAATTGGAATTCATCTCAGTTATATAAGGCTAATTCAACATTTAAAAATCAAGCAATGCAATCCATCTCATCAACAGAATTCTTAATAAAAATTATATCAGTTGAGGCACAAAAAAGTATTTAACAAAATCCAACACCTATTAACATTTATAAAACCTCTCAACAAACTAGGAATTGAGGGAAATTATATCACATTGGTAAAATATGTCTACAGAAATCCTTCAGCCAAATGATTTCCTCCTAAGGTCAGGAATGAAACAAAGAAGCTTGTTTTCAGTCACTCCTATTCAACACAGTTCTGGAAGTTCTAGCCACTATAGCATTGCAAGGAAATAAAATAAAGTGTGCACATATTGGAAATGAAGAGATAAAATATACTTATTTTCAGATGATGTAGTTTTCTACATAGAAATTTTTTTTTTTTTTTGGTACCGGGAATTGAACTCGGGTCCTTGTGCTTGCTCAGCAGGCAGCAAAACCACTGAGCTAAATCCCCGGCCCCTACATAGAAAATTTTGAAGAGTCTACATAAGATTTTTATAATTTATGAAAAATTCAACAAATGGTAGAATATGAGAACATGTAAGCTCGATATCATTTTCATATAGTAACAGTAAACATGAGAACATTTTTAAAAATTTAATATCACTCAAAAAATTTAAGCATCTAGGTGTCAGTTTAACAACACATGTTCAGAACTTTTCTGCTGAAAACATCATAACACTGATGAAAGAAATCAAAGAGGATTTGTTTCAGACAAGGAAGATGTTGTGCTTGTGGACTGGCAGACTCAACCTAGTAAAGATGGCTGTTTTCTACAAATTGGTTTACAAATTTAAAACAGTTCCTATCAAAATGCCAGAAATAATTGTGGAGTTAGACAAGATCTTTTTACATGCATATAGTACATGATATTCAAGTTCCTTTCAGGGACTTGGTGAATGTACACAACAATTTGCAATCTTCCCCCTTTATCTCTTTTCTCTTCTCTCCTTTCTCTCACACTTCATCTATTGGTTCCCTTCTCATATGCTAAGGATACATTTATTTCCTATTGTCTATCTTTTATTTTGGACTTTATTTCTCATATAAGAATAACCATGTGATATTGAAGCTTGTAATCATTTATTTATTATAAAATCCATTTATGTTGATCATTTTATTTCAATTTTTTTTCAATACACATTGCAGGTTCAATAAACATTTTATACATTTTAAACTATGACAAATAGATTAAGTTAAGAAATTATAGTGGAAAGAGTATTGCCAGATTCCAGGTATCTTAAATTTGGGCAAGATAAAATCATATCTTTTCATAGATTACTTTAGCTTCTGTTGTAAATCTATGTACTGTGAAACTACAACATGTGAAAGGGAGCTGCAAAATGGCTACAGTCTTGAAATCAGTAGGCAAATATAGATATGGAACATCAGAAAAACAATATCACATTTTAAAAACCAAAACTCTGAGAAAATAATGAAAAATATAAACATTCTGCAAATCACTGTTAATACTGCATCAAAAGAAACATCTATGTGTTGTCCCAACTCAAATAAGTACATAGTTTTCCATTGTTAATGATTTTGTTTTACTCCAAGTACTGAAGGATTAATAATTGCTACAGCAATTGACTGTTATACCATCACACAGACAGAAGTAAATTCAAAGCACACATGATTATGAAAGTAGAAGCAGAAAAGGCCTTTGATAAAATCCACCCTTTCATGATAAGAAACCTGAAGAAAAGAGATATAGAAGGACTATACTTGAATTTGATATAAATGAATTGTGGCAAATCAACAACAAACAACATATTTAATAGGGAAAAATTGAAAATATTCCCTCTAAAATCAGGAAGAAGACATCACCACTTCAGTTCAACATTGTACTTGAAACATTAGCCAGAGCAATCATGCAAAATAAAGAAATATAAGGAATATGTATAGGAAATGAAAAACTCAAATTGTCATTATTTGCAAATGATACAGCACTCTATATGGAAGACCAAATTAACTCCACCAAAAAAACTCATAAACTTAATAACCATCTTCAACAATGCAGCAGAATACAAGATCAACAAGATCACCACACAAAAATTATTAGCATTTGTGTACACCAATAATGAACTCAGTGAGGGTGAAATTATGAAAACAATACCATTTATAGTAACTTCAAGAAAAATTAAATACCTTGGAATTAACAAAACCAAGGAAGTGAAAGATGCCTACAAGGAAAACTACAATATTCTGAAAAAGTAAATTGAAGAGGATGTCAGAAAATTGAAAAATGTTCCCTGCTCCTAGATAGGTAAAACCAGTATTTCCATGATGACCATACTCCCCAAACTGTTATAGAAATCCAATATAGGCCTAACAAAAAAAAATCGAGAGCATAGTTTATAGACCTAGAGAAAACAGTCCTAAAACTCATATGGAACCAGAAGATACCCAGAATAACAAAAGTAATCCTGGTCAACAAGAGCAAAACAGGGGGCATCACAATACTTGATTTCAAGCTATACAACAAAGCAACAGTGACAAAAATAGCATAGTACTGGACTAACAAAAGAAAGATACATGGATCAGTGCAAGAGAACATAGTACAGAAACATTCCCTGACACTTTCAGCTATCTGACCTTAGACAAAGGAGCCAAAAGCATATGTTGGAGGAAAGAGCTGGTTCCAGAAGTGGTGCTGGGAAACTAGATAACCATTCACAAAATATGAAAACTAGATTCACAACTTAAATCTTATACTGTCAAAATGGATCAAATATCAAAACATTAAAACAGAAAAAAGAAGGTACTAGAAGATAAAATAGGTAAAACTTGAAGTCATAGGTGTTGGAAAGGATTTGCTGAACAGAATCACAATTGCACAAGAAATAACAGCAAGAATCAACAAATGGGATTGTTTCAAATTAAATACCTACTGCACAGCAAAAGAATAAATTAGAGTGAAGCAGTAACCTGCAGAATGGCAAAAAGATTGCCATCTATTCCTCAGAGGACTAATATCTAGAATTTATAAAGAGCACACACAAAATTTAGACAACCTAAAAGAAAAGATCCAATGAAGAAATGGGCTAGTGAAATGAACAGACACTTCACAGATGAAGATATACAAATGGCCAACAAATATATTTAAAAATGTTCAACATCTCTTGCTATTAGAAAAATGTAAACAAAACATTGCTAATTCATTTTACACCAGAGAGAATGGGAATCACTAAGACATCAAAAAAAAAAAAAAAATCCTGGCAGTGCTATGGTGAAAAGGGAACTCTCTTACATTGGTTGTGGGAATGTAAACTTGTATAACCAATATGCTTATTAGTATGGAGATTTCTCAAAAACCAAAATTAGAATTTTGACATGACCCATATATCCCCTTTCTAAGTATCTTCCCCAAAGAGCTTAAGACATCATACTATAGTGATGCATATATACTGATGTTTATAGTAGCACAATTATTAACTTCCAAATCCTGGAAGCAGCCTGCATACTCATGAACAGATAATTGGATAAAAATCATGTGTTATCTAAACATAATGGAATATTACTCATTTATAAAGAAGGATAAATTTGATACATTTGTACAAAATAGTATGCACCTACTACCAAATACTCTCTTTCTATAAGTGGTTCACTAAATAAATGTTACTGGGTTTTGGGTTGCTTGCCTGTCCCTCTGGAATTGGATTCCAGGTTCTCATTGTCTCAAAAAAAGAATTGAACAAAAGAAGCAAAAGTATTTGAAAAATAAAAATGAAGTGTGATGGAGAAACTGGGCTCTGCAGAGTGAGGTTGGGATATCATGAGGAAAACCATGATAGTGAGATTTTCATGGTGTCTGTGTCTTTTTATGCCATCCACATCTTATGGGAAACCACAAGAATTTCTACATATGGGGTCCTGAGAGAGTTCTGGGATCCAACACCTCTCTTCCCAGCCAGTCTAAGCCACACCTTATCTCCTATCTTGTTTCTTCCTGATAAACAAATTCCCATAATTATTCATGGGGTGCTAAAGGAGTGGATGTCTCTGTCTTGCATAGCTTCTTCAATCTGGAAGGGGATGTAGACCCTACCTACTGAGGATTATGTGTTCTCCAACTGCCTTGGGGTGCTGTGGCCCACTGGCTGGGTTGAAGAAAGGAAAACCTGTCAGAAAACAACAAAAAAGTAGTTAGTGACCACTGAGCTGCCTCTTTCACAGGAGAAAAAAATTCTTCACTATTAGCCCAAATATGAGGAAGAGGTCAGATTTCCATGCTTTGCATAGCAGCAATTGTAATCTTGTTTTGGAGAGAAATCTCAAGTTTTCCAGAGGCTCAAAGGTGTAATTCTCTCCTTTTGGGTTCATCTGGGACTGGCTTTATGCTAAAAAGATGAGTCCATTATCTATCCTTGGCACTTTTACTGAAGTGGGCATAGCAAGGATCACTGAGAAGGGGACCTTCCATTTTGGCTTTAATTAATGGGTGAGTGTCTCCCTCTTTGTTTTATTAAGAGAACTTGGTCTCTAGAAAGTGCAGAAGGTGGTCTCCCTTGGCCAGGAGTTGGTAGCACTGTGTTCCCATACATTTTGACAGCCTGTTGTACTTGAAGCAGATTAATGAGATATTGTAAGAGCCTTGTGGTGTTTGGGTCTACTATCATATTACAGGATAGAAATTGCCCCCCATACAGCATCTCAAATGGGCTGAAGCTTAGTCCAGTTTGGGCATGTTGTAAACCTTTATGAGTGCTATTGGCAGCAATTGGAGCGAGAACTCAGGCACCTCTTTGCAAAGTTTTTCCAGAGCTTAATATATGGTCTGGTTTGTTCTCTGTATTATCCAGATTGAGAACCACTTCTTATGTAGGGCTTTGTAGCTTGTCAATATGTCCCTTGGGAAAGGACAAGAATGATTTCTCAGGAGCTGAGAATAAGACCAGGGATTTGAGCCTGCCATTTTTTCTTCCCTAATCAATCAGCCTTTTAATTTCCCAAGGAGACTTCAGACATGTCTCTTTGGTGCCCTTTACAGTGCATGACTGCAACTGTGTTGGGAAGATGGACTGACTCTAGAAGTTGTAGAATTTCCTGCCTGTGCTTTATAGATGACTTTCATTAGTGAAGCACACCTTCTAAGAGTCTTGAAGGGGCAGATCACTGATATCCTGGCTACTTTCACAGGTCTGGTAGATCACATGTACAAAGAGTGGCTAACTTCTGGGCCTGTAGGTATCAAAGAAGCAGGGCTAATAGTAGTGAAAGTTTTTATAATGCCCTCATGGATGTCTAAGAGCATGGCCTGAGAGTTGCCAAGCCATTCTCTTGTTAACCACATGTAACCTTTTGCTTCCAGAACAGCTCTGACCTGATGGGGAGTCAGGAGTTCTAGCCTCTTTCCCAAAGGTAACTTTGCAGCTTCTTTTGTTAGTACAGCATCAAAGAATCTCTGATTAGGAGTCCCCCAGACCACAACTATAGTTACAAATCCAGAGGAGGGTTCTCTAGAAAAGTAAGTCAAAACAGAATAAAGTGATTGAATTGGCTCACACATGACTATTAAGATCTCCTCGGGTTCCTCAAAGGAGCTGGTGATATCCTTGAACAGGGACATTGCAGGTTTCCCTGGGCTACTTCAGTAATCAGAGCAGGAAATGAGAGTGCTGACTGACCTAGTCCCTCTCTGGGAATGGGGACAGTCAGACCTCCAATGCAATGAGTCAGGCACAGTAGTTGCTCACATACAGAGCAGTGTCCAGGTAGAGGCTTGGTGCAATCTCATGCCAAAAGTCCAATCCTCTTACACTTGAAACAGGAACTCTTTCCATGGTTGTCCCTGTTTTTTTCCTTAGATTACCTGGGTGAGATTAAAGCATCACTCACTGCAGCAGCCATAATCCTAGCTTTTCACTTTTGTTCCTCCTCTGGGTCCTGATTGTTGAACCCAGAAAAGATCTAGAAAAACAAATTGGGCCAGAGCTGTCTTTGAGCCATCTGAAGATTTTGTAGTCTACACCAAATATCTGGGGCTGACTGACAGATGAAATGATGTCACACTAGTGCTTCTCACTTCTGGAAGATTGATCTACACTAGTATATTTACAAAAGACTCAGCACACCTCCTTATCTCCCAGGTAAGAGCAGCTAGCATATCAGACATCATTCTTAGTTCATTGCTAGTATTATAATCCCAGTTTGGTTCTGTTGAAGAGAAAATAGTCTTTCCATGGTGGCTTCTTTCCCTTTTAAAATTACATTGTTCATTTACATAGTTCCTAGCCACTTCTACATCTGTAACTAAAAGAGGGGCCTGATTTAGCAGCCTAGGGACTATAAGAAGGTGGTATAAGAGACCTCCCAGCAGCACCACATAGATCAGAGAGACCCACATTCTCCTGAGAGACAAGTTGGGTTCCCAGTACAGGACGGTCCTCTTAGTTTTTGATAGAGTCACCAAAGCTGACATAGGAGACTTCATTCCACTGTAACTGCAGAATAGTCTCATAGTTTAAAGTATCATCCTGTACCCATCTTTCATCACTTCCCATTTATTATTGACCATATGGAAATAGTACATACAGTGTTCCTTTTATAGATTGTCAGGATCAAATCTTTTCAACTCATCAGGAATGAGGTCTAGTGGTGAAGTTGGTGAGATCCGTGTGGTGGAGAGGTCCAAGAAGTTTCTCATTGGCTTGGCTTGGGGCCTATAGAGAGGAGACAAGTAGGTCTGGACACCTTAAGATTGTATCTCATACGGAAGGAGGAGACCTGAGGCCACAGAAAGCATCCCTTCTGAGACCCTAAAACACACTAGACTGACATCTCTGTCCAAGTGATGCTAGCATCATTCACAGAAGTACAGAAGAAAGCTCCTAGGGGCTTTTTCTATATATAAGGACCCAATAACTGCTTAGGGAGAATGGGCCCAAGCCACTTGTGGCCTTACTTAGTCCGTTGATGACCACGAGAAAGGGGTAGAAATTTTCCCCAAGCAAAGTTCCCTTAGCCATTTGAGTTCCTTGATGGTTCAGCTGGTATTTCAAGTCACTTGATTAATCTACTTAAGCAGAAAGGACAATTGGGAAAATTGTTGCATTTAGTCTGATACTAAAAAAGTTAAGGATGGGGATTCCTCTGCTTTCATATACTTATAGTCTCTTTAATTAAGTTTCAAATGCTATTTATTTGTTCTGCTCAGGTTGTCAGGCATAGGATTTTAAATTACCCAAACTTAAACAAGGAAGAAACCCACGAGGAAGCTAAATAATTTAAGACAGGCAGAAAGCAAGTCAGCTAAAACTAGCTTGAACAAGCACTCTTGACTCTTGCCTCATCCAGTAAAAAGCTTTGGGCATTTCCTTTTAAATCAGACAAATTTTTCTCTTCTGTGTGGGCAAGGGCCAATGTGCCAGTTAAAATGATTATAAAAGGAAGGAGTTTCCTCCATCTTGTTCTCCAAAATCAGAGGATTAGCTCTTAAGGCCATTAGTTGAAAAAAATAGAAAAAGATGATAGCAGCTGATGTAAGCACACCTCTAGCTGCATGGTTCAATGCAGCCTCTAAGTCTATTTATTGGTGCCACCCACACCCAGGATAAAGCACCCTTAATCCTGGCATCACACCCTTAATTCTAGCATTACACCAAAACACAAAGCAAGAAAGAAAATCCATTTAAAAACTAGGGTAAGCAGAGACCAGGCTAATTTACAAAAATAAAAGGGAGAAGGAGCAAACAAACACATGGAAGATAAGGCATACCACATGAAAGAAAGGAACAAAGGGAAAAAAAAGAAAAATGTCTATTGGAGCTAGAAAAAAAGTCATCTCATTTCCTCCCCCACCCCCACAGCCAGAAAAGTAGCAACATTTTTCTGCCTGCCATGAGAAGAGTCCCCTGTATTCCTGGCCTAGGGGAGTGAGAGAAAGAAAGAGCAAAGAAAAGCCTTAAACCTTCATGACATTTTAGGGAAAAATAACAAAAAAAGTGTTCCCATTGGGCCTTACCTAGTTTCCTCCTGGCTGGCTATGTCAAATAACGTTATTGAGTAGTCCTCTTCTAAAAGTAGCTTGTCAAAGAATCATTACTGGAGGGCTGGGGATTTAGCTCAGTGGCACGGTGCCTGCCTCCGCAAGCACAAGGTCCTGAGTTTGATCCTCGATACCAAAAAAAAAAAAAAAAATTACTGGCTTTTTGGTTGCTGCCCTCTCCTTCTGGAGTTGGATTCCAGGTTCTTCTTTTCTCAAACAAAGAATTGAATGAATCAAAAAACAACAGTGACAAAGTTTATTTGAAAAATTTAAAGTGAAGAGTAAAGGAAAAAGTGCCTCAATGGAGCAAGCTTGGGACAAACAAAATAGGAAAAAGCAAGATAAAAGTATTCTCTGAAGGACACAGTGTGGGCTATCATGAGGAAAGCCACAATACTGAACTCTTTGTGGTGTTTGTGTCCTTTTATGCTATTTACATCTCATGAGAAACTATGAGAACTTCAACATCACAGGGTCCTGAGAGGTGGTGCTGGAATCTCACACCTCTCTTCCCATCCAGTTTAAGCCACACACTATCTTCTATCTCACACCTGAAAAATATAATATTGAGTGAAGTAAACCAGACACACTGGCATTGTATGTAGATATTCCCCCACAGTCTCATGTATTTGTAGGTGGAGGTTTTGGAAGTGGCTGGATCTAGGATATAGGAATGTGGATTAAGGATGCATGAATATGGATGAAGGATGTGATAACTGAATTAATTCACTGACTGGTTTAGCATAGTCATGGGTTTGGATGAAGGGAAGACCCATGCCAGGTGTGGGTGGCACTGATATAGGGTCTTTTTTCTGCTGGCTTCCTTGAGAGCCAGTCCACCTCTGACTATGTATTTATTACTATTTAACATAGCTACTTATATTATTCCCCTCTCTGAAGAGCTATCCCTAACTTCAGTTAGGGGAGAATGGATGAAGTTTCAATCTAGCTCTCTTTGAGATCAGAAGGGTCAGTGAACAGAGACCACAGTCAGGGACCTTCTCTAATGGGCTAATCTAAGGAGCCTTTGATAGAAGTCATGTTGATGTTTACCAGTTATGAATTCAGAAATTCAATATAGTGGATCCCAGTGAAGAGTCTGGCATATTTATTGTTGTTTCTAGCTGCATGATCATTTGGAGTTTGGCAGCCCCTAGGTGAGAATAAACAAACTTTACCAAGAGATTAAAGCATTTATAACCAAAGCACAAACACCACAAAGGAAAGGCAGATTGGGAAAAGAGCTACATCTGCACAGTGCTCTTAAGGGACTGGAATAATGATTATAACCAGCTGGATCCTGGACCTGTCTACTGATGGAAGTTATCTGTAAGTCTGACATTTTCATTAAGAGATTTTTCACCTGATCTGAATTATATATCTAAAGATAATGAATTTTATTTGTTAGTGCACAAGTCCCTCCAGGTTTAGCTCTAAGAAAATGGAGAGCATGGTGGTTTTGAAGGACAATTTTAGCCAAGAAATTTAAAGACTCTTGCTGAGCTTTTATAATTGCCACTGTAGATTTTTAGACTCATTAAACCATAACAGTGATCAGCTATAGGTATAGCTGCAAACTCTCAGGAGAGGTCAGTGTTTGGAGCCCCCTTTATACACCTGTCCTTTTATTACTATGTTATTTCTTTTTATATATCTTTTGGTTATACTTTTCTGCTGAGTATTTATTTACCAAAATAAAATTAGAACTATGTTAATCATATTAACCTCTTGCTATATATCAAGGCCAGTTGATGCTTTTCGGGTGTTACTTTTGGAATCATGGACAGAGCTCCGCAGGTCCCCTTTCAGTGTCAGCCACCAGGATGGGTCATGGTCTTTCCTGTACATTTAGCTTCCTGTGGAAGCATGGGAGACAATTTTTTCTCTGGTGACCGTCACCTTTTATACATTGTAAATTGGTTGATTCCTGTCCTCTGTGGTCTGGAGGTTGGATGAGTCACCAAAGTTGTAGAACTTTGTAGTAAAGCTCTTCCCATATCTTGGCTCCTTGTTGACTTTGAAAGGCCAGGGCCAAAATATTGACTGTCCTATTAGTCCATGTGTCTTTCTAGATCTGGTGTGCAAACCTCAGTTGTTGAGCACCTAGGAGATCAGTTACACCCAAATTTTATGATCTTATATAGATATCAAGCACCTTGAAATATGTAGTAGTATCAGGAAACTGTTATTTCTTTACCAATCATAGTTATCTTAGAAATTGGATCCATGAAAAATTTTTTTTTTTTTTTGGTATGGGGGATTGAACTCGGGTCCTTATGCTTGCGCAGCAGGTGGCAAAGCCACTGAGCTAAATCCCCATCCCGAATCCATGAAAAATGTTAACAGATAAAAATAAAGTTTTTACACCAAAATTTGAGATCATGAGAAACATAACTATTAGAATAACTATGATGACATTATTATATTAAAACAATTAAGTTTTGTTATACCTGAAACACATTTAAATTTTCATTTTAGTGTAGTTGTCTTTATCTAGTTACAAGGTATTAAATGACATGTTTTTTCCTAAATTTGTTATCTTTTGTGTTAATTTAGAAGAATGTATTTGTGTACAGATGTATTTTGTAGATATTAACCTCTAACCTTTTAATTTCTAAAGTGACATTGCTTAGACTGCAGTGTTTGGCTATCTTTAAATGTCATAGCACAATTCCATAACTATCACATAAACATAAGCATGAAAATGTATTCAAATTATCTGGCTGCCTGTTTAATGCTGGATTGGCATGCACAAATAGCTGTAACATGAGTAAAAGAAAACCAAATACTTGAGCCTAAAATGTTTACCACCATAAACAACTTTAACCTGGAAGTCACCAGCATGATCAGATGTTTTTAGTTTACATCTTTCAAGGTCTGTACACTTGTGAAAGAAAAATATACCATTTAATATACCATGAGGTTAGCAATAATTGGTACCACAGCTATATAGAAATCTTTACATATATTCAGTGTCTGCAGTTAAGACAAATTTTATACTCCTTTAACAGGTTTTATAAGGTGTAACTATATTGACAAGAATTAAGGACATCTTTACAGCTCTAATAAGTTTTTTGGAAACAGTGTTAGTGACTACAAATAGACTTATTTCCCACTATACAAGTGTATCTCATTTGCAAAATAATATAATGATTGCTTAATGAAAATCAATAGATGTAAATCAACTTTAAATATCAGAACCAAATTTAAAGAGATGTCAAATTTTGATCATTTTATATGTTTAAGGTCTAAACATATATGGTATAAAAGAGAGTATCTACTAGTATACCCTTTGTATCTATTAGTATACTCTTTGTATCCATTAGTATACACTGTATGTATTAAACATGTATAGTCTTAACTCTGTAAACTTAACTTTAAAGCTTAGGCTCACAGCATAGCTTGTTTTTAGATGTATATATACATACATGCCTAAATGTATAAGTTATGTCATAAACTGAAATAATAATTGTTTATTTAACCAATGGTGAACTAATTACTGAGAACATCGTATAAGTCAATATTCAAATACTCTTTAACTCATAAACTAACTTTTTGGTATCCAAAAGCCTAACAATGAGAACACAATAAACGTATTTTAGTAAAATATAGAACATTTGCTTTTAAATCTAGTTTTTTAAGTTTAACCAAAAACATCTCAATATTTTAAGAAAGCCATGTTGTTTTAGGCTTAGAAAGTTAACCTTTAATTATTGCCAAAGTATAACTTTAGCCTCATCATAACATTAAACACTTTTTAAAGTTATGTGTTTATTGTCTTTGACAAAGGAAAACTCTTAAGTTATGGTACACAGACAATAATAGACATTCCATTTAGAAGACTGATTTTTTATATTATCTTGATTATATAACAACGTTGATGGAAACATGTTACCAACTTTAAAGACATCTTTACTTTTTCCAAGAGATTTAAATAAGCCTACTGTTAAGCTATATGAACCACAAGCATTTGAGAAAATACACTGACTGACAACTTAAGTAGAACTTTTGGAGGATATTGTATACTTGAATATTAACACAGAGAAACATACATATTAACCTAAATCATATGTAATCTTTATGTTATCAAAATTTAAGGCTTTTATTTCTACCTAAGTCTTGAGAATTTATGAGAGAGAATGAATGATATGGATATGGTCTTTTCTAAGCTGGAGTGAAACCAGCTAAGTAGTAACTTATTTTTCGAGTAATTTTTTCAATCTAAGGGCCATTGTTGAATTGCTTAATAAGTACAATGGGTTTAAAGATATGTAGAGAAAATTAAAGTAAATGAGCCAGTTTACATACTGTAAGAAAATTTTGCTGGAAAATGACATCTAATTAAAATGTTAAAGTTTTTCAATATGTTAACTCTTAGCTTATGTTCATGAAGGCACAAACCTGGTACTCTGAACTTAAGGGTGAAGAGGTTTAATTTTGTTCAGGGTAACTGGGGCACTTAGTCCATTGTCTGATGACTGCAAGCAAAAGTAACATGGAGGAAGTGTGTTGGGGAGAAAAGATGTTAGTTTAAAATGGCCAGTAAGCAGAGTATGAGAACATCTCCAGAATAAAAGGAGAAAGGGACCAGGTACACGCACCAGTGTCATGCCCCTATAACCCACACGCACACACAGAAATGTACTCCACCAATATCTTGGGAAGATCCCAAAATCCAATCATGTTGACAGTCTACCCTATCTGTCAGTAGCTTTTACTTCTGTCTAACATAATTGTAGTAAAAAACACACACACACTTCCTGAAAAATTATTGAATAACAACTTTTTCTTTTGAAAAATGATGAGATATTGAGTAAAAATTGAGAATAAGAATGGAGGGAGAGTAGAATGTCTACCAAGAGAAATCCTGTTAATACTGAGTTGTACACATGGACTTTTGCTGTTTAGTGCTTGCAGCAAGGTGTGGGCCTATGATGGTGTTCATAATGTTGCACTGTTTGTCTTTTCATGTCTCTGTGCTCAGGGTAGGATCAATTTATTTTGTCTTATGTTCATATTTTGGATTTTAAAAATCACATATTAGGAGTACAATGTAATGTTGTGATTCGTGTATACATTGAGCAATGATACAATCAAGCACTTATATGTACCCACCACAAAGAAATGATAAAAGTTAAGTTTATAGACATGCTAGTTATGTTTGTTTTTAATGTGACATTTTGAGGTATAATAAGCATGCATATATTTAACACACATGAGCACATATGCCATTATTTCTCATTCATAATTTCCTACAATTATAGTATATAGTATGCTTAAGTTTAGAAGGAACTGCCAAGCTATTTTACTACATAATTGTGCCATTATGTATTCCCATCAACAGTGTATGAAGGCTCCAGTTGCTGTACAAAATGATCTGTTTTTAACTCAGGTGTCCACTGGGCAATGAATTTTAAAACCAAAGTGAGCACAATAGAACTAGGATGCATTCACTCAACAGAGAATATACAAAGCACTAAAATGGCTAATTAAAATGACACAATAAATGCACAGAATACATGTAGTTTAAATAAGGAGAACTGCTCTACAGCCAATGAGCAAAATAAACAATCCACAAATTATGGGTAGTATTTTGAAACATATGTGGATTGGAAACTGTTATATCTATGAGAAGCAGTTAAAGGTACATGGTGGGAAGCCAGAGTATATGCTTTGATTGACACTTCTTGTAAAAGAGTTCCTTAACCTGTCTCTGTGTGAATTTCTTATCTGTAAAATGCAGATAAAAATATAAATGTCATAGTATACCAATACTAATTCTACTGACAATAATAATGAGAAGATGAGTAATAGACTTAATAAGATAGAGTTAGTGTGACATATGAATTAATTTATGCAAAACATTTAGAAAATTCTTGGTATTTGAAAAGGCTCAAATATTTTAGCTCTAAAACACTACTGAAATAGCTAAAAAGAAGAAAGTATTTGTTTTTCAGTTTTTAACATTAGAAATCAGATTCCAAAATAACAATGGGCTCAAAAGCCAAGCTTTGTTGAAAGACCATTTGATTATCAAAGTGTATTCAGTATTTTAAGAGCTAAGTTTAGCTCTCTCAGATAATATCATTTCTTCATTAGCTATAGATAGAGTATGTCATTTTCTTCTAAAAGCTTTTCAAGGAGTCTTTCAATCTTACCATAGGAGGGTACTAGCTAGAGTCTTGGTAGTCATGTGAGTGAACACATTAGTAAAATCTCAGTGTTAAAAAATAATTGAGAAACATGTATTGGTTTTTTTGGTGAGAATGATTTATTTTGTCTTCTTATGGTTTTTTTCCTATGTCAAAGTGGGTAGTCACCATGGAGTCATATTTCTAATACTACTTAGCTTCTAGGACTTTGTATATGATTTATACTCTGCCATAGAGATTCATTCACATGAAATATGGAAGGCAGAAAGTAAGCAGAAGTCATTCTTCCTTTGGTAGCAGTTGACTTTTAAAGAGTGGGATTTTTTTCTTTTTTAGGAGAACCAGAATTTACATTTCACTGATAATTGCTTGTTTTTGGTCTGAGAATGTAGCACTAACCTAGGAATAATTTCTTCCACTTCCTAATGACTATATAGCAATAAAAACTTCCTAATCTTCCAGGATAGCTAAAGTGACATAATCTGAAAATTATGGCAGTGCCAATTCACTAACCCTTTTATCAGCAAAACATTATAATAGGATCCTTCTTTTTCTTGAAATGTCTACAGAGATGTCTGTTTTTTGAGATAAATTTTATTTTTAATTTCTACTATACTTGGTTCCCTAGAAGAGTAGAGATACTTCCTGCATAATTTTGTAGGAAAATAAAGAAATAAAGATAAAGAAACATACGAAGCCAGAATTCATGCTATGGGGGTTATTATTGTACAAGGTGAATTAATTACCGAGTAGAAGCTTGTGGCAAATCTCTTTGTCTAGTCATTAATGTATCAAAAACTCAGCAGTGTTTATTTGTCAGAGAAGAGTCAAAATGTGGTGAAATATCATCAAAGAATAATGATCAACCTAAAAGAGATAAGGTCACAAGCATATATAAATGCAGTAAGAAAAACATATCACCAAGCAGACATGGTCAATGATATGATATGATATGATATGATAAGAGACAAGGAAAATTATGAAGACTGGAGGATTCCTTTAGTTAGCTGCAGTGAAAATGATCTCTTCTTTATACTCAAAAGAAGAGGGAAAGAAGCAAAAAAGAAAATCTGGATATTTACTCAGAGATATAATTATTCAAAAAAGATTTGTAATGCCACGTGTAATAAGTAGAACCTTAAATAGACTGAATAATTAAAATGAAAGGAGACTGTTTAAACCAAAAGAAACAAATACTGTGATGATTCCTATATCTACCTGGTTCACTTTACCAAGTGAATTTGGACTTATAAGTAAAGAAACTACATTGTCTCAGCACATCTGAGTATAGCATGCGTAAATTTGCCTGCCACCTTGCTCCATAGCCCATTCCTGATTATTTTACAGTGAACAAAATCTCTTTCAAAATTGCTGATTTAAAGAGAACTTAATGTAAATTTATGTATATGTAAAAATAGTATTTTAAGGCAATATTAAAAACACAGGCAGGAGACATCTTCCAACTGAAATGAATTAATAGGAATTGGACTTATTCCACAATTACAAAACTAACAAAATCAGACAAAATTTAAGAAAAAGTGGTTTTCAAGACAGGAATCATATAAGAAATTTCAGTGATCCCTGTGAGATTGGAAGCACATGAGACCGGACACATGAATGGTTTAGTTTACTTCTAGGATATTTTCCCAGCCATATCACAGAAAAGTGATACAAAGTAGTGGGTTCCTGAAGTTAAGGAGATGCCTCTGAAAATCTGAGGAGACTTAGTACCTAATGTTCAGAGCATAGTACTGAATGGAAGACAATTACACAAAGAAGAAACATCAGAGATCTACAGAAAGTCCTTCTTAATAATTAGTCAAAAATTTTACCATGAGCACATGTGATAAAATTACTTGAGGCAAAAATAATTCTAAACTATTAGAAAGAGCAATGCTTAGCATTAAAAGAGTACCAGGAACAATGCCCATTCCCATGAATCAGACAGGAAAATATCCTGATTCACAGGTAGTTAAAAGTACTGCGGAAAGTCTTCCTTTAGTAGTAAGAAATAATTAGCCCCGAAATAACACTGCTGTAGAACTAATAAGTCTCTGAAGTGAGACTAGGAGATATACAGGCAATACACATATTAGAGCAAGGGCTTAAGTAAACTAACTAGCAAACTGAGGACCAGAACCTGGATAAACTGAGATAAGCCTGGGGAAATTGGAATGCAAGGAACAACAGCCTAATTAGAGAGCAAAAGACAAAGGACTATTAAAATCTAATGACAACAAGAAGCCTGCAAAGCTATTTTCACATGTCCAACTACCCCTTTCACATGTCAAAATGCTACATATAAGCTTCTAAATTCAGTAGCTTCTTTGGTGTCATCCTTTTGGTATTCTTCCCTCTGGACAAACTAGGGCTTTTCTTTTGTTCTTTCTAGTTAACGACATCCAGTTCCATTCCCCACTGCTATTCTGTCAGCTCCAGTATTCTTCTGCTCTCAGGACAAGAGCCCAGGGGGAGAGGATTGTTCATAAAAGTGAGACTTCAAAGTGTCAAACATTTCTAAATAATTGTACCAGAGAATAAGCTTCATGAAGACTTATAAGAATATAAAACAAATTAGCACACAATGAGGCAGGACAAAGATTAAACATGATAAGTGGACACATGGAAAACAGAAAAAGACCCAAATCAAAATTTAAATTTGAAAATTAGAATGTTTAAGATGAATATGTATATTAGAATGAATGTTGATGAAGATAATCAGTGGACTTGAAAATACAGGAAAAAAAACTATTCAAAAATGAATCACAGACTAATAAATAAACAAAGAGCATCAGCGAGCTGTAACAAAATGTCAAGTGGTCTAACAAACTTTAAGTTAATCAGCCAAACACTTATGTTTTGAAAGGATTTATCCAATGGAACAAAGTTTACAAATCTGCTGATGATAAAGAAGAGAGATTAAAAAGAGGATTTTCCAAGTAGGTTCAAAATAATTGAGCTCTTAAAAGCAACATAGAAAGAAAATTTAGTCATAAAGGTAAAACAGAAAAGTTGGAGAAGTTCAAAACATAAGAGAGTCTTGACCTATAATTTCTGAAGGAGTGTTGCATGGGAAGCTTTGGAAGGAATGTGGGCAGCTTGTTGTTAAAACCAGTGCATGTCAAACAAACAGAAATAAAATGGAGAACCTAGTCCTATAAACAGAGGAAATTGAATTTGGCTAACAAACTGAATGGGCTTGATGTGGATTCTTCCAAGAACTTCTCAGTAAGAGCCCAGCCTGGTCAACAACTTGATTTCTACATTGTGAAAACTTGAGTTAAAACAAAAACCAAAATAGTAAAGACAAACTGGACTACAAAATACACAACAATGTGATAACAAATACTTTCAAATTTTGTCATGATGTATTTCTATAGCAATAGAAAAGTTACACAACTACGAAGAAAAATTAGTAAATATACATTTATAGCTAAATAGATCAATACCCCTTTCTCAGTAATTTATAGAATCATAAACGTAGTATCAATATGGATGGAACATAAAAACAAAAACATCCAATCAGATGTAATTAACACTTGTACAACAGTCCATCAACCAGTGGAAACATTTACATTTGAAAAAACTGATAGTTGTTGTCTATGCTCTTTGGTTATAAACTCATTTCCAAAAGGAAATCTGACTTTAGAAGGGATCCTATTGTGAAGTAATTTTGACCTTCATATAATTTTAGTGGTAATATAAAATGCTACAATCATTTAGGAAAGCAGTCAGTTTCTTATAAATTTAAGCATTAATTTACCCTATGATCCAAACATTCTGTTCCTAGCCATTTACTCAAAAGAAATGAAATTATATGACTCTATGAAGACATGGTCATAAATATTCATGAAAACTTGATTCACAGTAAAGAAAAACTAGAACTATCCTACATATCCATCAATAGGAAAGTAAAAAAGCTTATTGTGGTATACTTTCACAATGTAATAGATTTGAACAATAAAAAATTTAAATAGACACATTTAATAGCAAAGATTAAGCTGACAATAATTATGCTGAATTAGAAGCCAGACAAAACGTCTTAAATGTTGTGTAATTCCACTTGTATAAAACTTTACAAATGGCGATATTTTCTACAGTGACAGAAAGCAATTCAGTTGTTGCCTGAGGACAGTGATATAGGGAAGGATAAGAGCGGGGTCTCACAAAGGGACATTAGAGTTTTTTTGGGGGGATGATCTGTTTTCTTGATTTCAAGGATGATTTCATGGTTATAAAAATATAACCATGGTTATATTTTATAACACAGTTATCAAAATATATCAAATTGTTAAATATCAATTTTTGTTAAAAGTCAATTTATCTCAATGAAACTGTTTTTAAAAATCCATGTTATAAAGATGTGATCATCCCAGAACACAATGGTATGAGGCAAGAAATATGTAGGACATTCAAACAAAGAACAGCATCTATAAGAAAATAAATTCAAACCAAATTGCAAAAAAAAGACTTTTTTCTTAGTCATACTGCATGAGTTATCACCAGTTGTTTAGAAAAGGAATTGAAATTTAAATTATAACTCTACAATAGAGTCTTCAGAATTTGGTTTTTTTCCTAGAGGCAGGTATTTTCTAATTTATAATTTGCTTTTATTGAAATGCTTTTATTATTTCTTTTATTTGTACATGTTTGTAGTATCTCTTGATCCTTTTCCCTTTTGCAAAAAATCTATCTCAATATTTCCTATTATCCATCTTTTATTTTGCTCTTTAAATTATTTATACTTTGAGTTCCTCATATAAGAGAAACAGCGTGATATTTAAGTTTGTATGTCTTGTTAGGAAAAAGGAAAAGAAACAGAGGTATGAGCTCAACACAACAGGTTTATTTCAGAACAAACCCAAGAGGGTTCATTGGCAGGAGAGACCAAACCAGCTCGCTCTTGTATAGGCTATGATGTCTTCCTCTTTTATAGAGTCATGAGTATAAAACAGGGGGGCTGTAAAAGGAAAGAGTTAAAATGGGACTTTTGAGGTGGAAAGTTCAATACAAAAGAGTTGTGGCTATCTGCCAGGGACACATTCTGAGAATGTATAAGTAGTTGCATTTTGTTTGTTAAGAGCAAGGCTGAACAGTGAGTGGGAATTGTAGGGTGTAGCTGTGCTTACTGTGCCTTATCAATCCATGACTGGACATCTGCAGTGGGTATAAAAGCACAGAAGAAGGAAGGGATTTAAAATGGTCTCTTCTCAGAGGGTGGCTGTGGTCAGATTCCCTCATATCTAATTGATTCACTTAATGTTATTGTTTTATTGTTTTCATAATACCAATTATAATAACAATTTATATATTATCTTTTTAAATAAATACATGATAGAACAGTTAGTTCTCATTCCTGCATGATTTTCTTTCATCAATAATTGCCAATGATGTCTTTCTAAATTAAATCTCTCTGTCTCTGTCTCTGTCTCTCTCTCTGTGTCTTTTTTTAAAAAATTAATTATATTGGTACATTTTAGGTATACAATATGATGATGTTCATCATTGGAGATTTGCACCTTTACATAATCTCTCTTGATTCTTGTTTTTTCCCCATTCCTCTGCCCTCCCTTCAACACCTCCACCCCTCCATATCTACAAAGACTTTGTTTCCATTTTTTCTTTTTCTCATATTAATTCCATTCCCTTCTTTCTTTTCCCCTATACCCTCCTACTTCCCCTTTCCATTTGCCCCGTTTCTTCCTATTTCACATTATATATTACACCTTTTAGTCCTTATTTACACTTTCAGTTTCTCACACTAGAGAAACTATTCAGTATTTACACATTTGTCCTATTTATTTCACTTAAGAGTATGGCCTCAATATGCATACATTTAGCTAAAAATGTCTCTAGTTTCTTGTTCTTTATGGCTAACATTCCATTTTATAAATAAAACCACATAGCTTTATGTGTAATAGCTCCTATTTGACACTTTAATACTATTGTTAATAAATTATAGAAAATAACAAGCAGGTTTTATAGGATATATTTTTGGGAATATGCCATACATTATGCTTACATGAGACAAATCAAACTTTGGGGACAAATCATTTGTCCAGTTCATAATTCTGTAATGACTTACACAGGAAAACAGTGAACCAAGTAGTGCTCAGTACTATGAACTGAAAATAAAAGTCAACAAAGCTTATACTCAAGCTAACAGTGTTCCTTTAGCCCATAGAATTTAAATTGAGAAAAAATAGCTCTAATATCATTCAAAATAAATTACAAGTTGCATATTTACATTATTAAAGTTTCAATTATTCCTGAAAATATAATTTAATAGTCATAAACAAATACAAATATATAGCTAAAATATTTTGAAAACATTATCTGATACATCATTTTAGAAACACCAATTTAGAAAGGATGTTGGAAAGGAAAAAAATACAAGAGATAATTAAGTAACATGACATATTAAGTCACTTTACTTATAGTACCTTCTCATTTTCATAAATAAATATACAACAAAATAATGCACAAATATTGATATTTCTTATCTATTTATGTAATGTGCACATTTAAAATTTTTGATAAGAGAAACTGACCAAGACCTCATAAATGTGTTTAATATGTACTTCATGATAGTCACAAATTCTTTTGTTAATGCTTTTAAATCTCCATAAGTAGGAAAGTGCAAAATACAATATATGCGTATAATTAAAAACTCTCTAAAAGTCTTCTCCTACACTACAGGTCATCAAACTACAACAGAAGCAATAGCAACAGCACAAAGAAAAAAATACTGCTAGCTCCACATTATCTTTACTCCATACCCTAAAAAACAGATCTATTAACTTGGACTTATTCAGGTACTTCTATCAACCAGTAATTTAAAACAGCCCATTGTACCCAGCAGTATAGATAAAGAAATCTGTATGCTTCTTGAGACTTAGTTCCTATAGAAATTGAGCTAAGCCCTAGAAATTCCTTTCTATCCCCATCTCTAGCCATTAAAATCAAATCAACTCTCTGTTCATTACTCTTGCCATTCCAGCCAACTACCTTGTGCAGTTTGTGAATAATGAAGTTTTTTGAAAATTCTAAAAATGTGTGAATTGTCATTAATCTTGATAACTGACCTATCAATTGGATATTATCCATCTCACCTTCTTGTTGTTGCTCATAAAACACTGAGATTGTTGAAAGATTTATCACATAATCTAATTTAATTACAAGAGCAATCATTTGCAATTACCCTCACAATGTTTGGCAGAGGAGAAAACTAATTTTCAGAGAAATTACTTAATCCATCCATGCCTATGCAGCTAACAATTGTCAGTATAGCTACTTAAATCCACTACTGTCAAAATACAAATTCTTGCAGAAAAGGGAATACCTGGGTACAGCACTGAGTACCAAAATTTTACACTACTAAAACCAACATTTTGGATATCTGTTAATGGAAGAAATCCAGAAATAAAATCAATGGCAAAAGCTACTCTGTATAGCTGTAATCCATAGATAAACTCTAGTGATATGGATCCAGTCTACAAATAATTTATTTTTCTAAAATGACATAATAATTATTGGAAAGTATCAGTGATGTAAGGCAATCCTAGAAGCTTCTGCTGTAGAGGGAGCAAACAATCCATCCCATTGGTCTGCTTTAATTTATTTCTTGGCCTTCCCCTAAGAGAATTCTGGCCTTTGCCCCTAGATTCAGGGAGATAGCCTTGTACACTTAGAATAGTCGAAGACACAGGAATGTCTTTATTATTTATTGTGAAGCTCTGAGACCATACATAATAGCTTATACTAATGAGCTGATTTATGATGGTGAGTCCTTAGATTTCCTTAGGAAATCTGAGGCTGCGGATTAAGTTTTTAACACATAATTAATTCATCAGTCAATCGTGCCTTCTTATTGGACTTCCAATGAAAATTCTAAACAACAAAGTACAGGTGTACTTCTCAGATTGGCATTATCATTCATTACTGATGGGATGGTAACACATTCTGAGAGAACTGTTCTATGTATCTGTCATACAGCCATTTATTTGTACTTTTTCCCTATAGTAAACAAGAAATGTAAATATAATAGATTTCTTTGAATTCTGTTAGTGATTTTAGTGACATCAAAATAGCATCTAGTGTCAAAAATATGGATGACCTTAATGCAGATTTTGTTCTAAATTCATTTTTCATTTTTAATTTATTTTTGAATGGTATATAATTGTACATATTTACAAAGTACACTATGGCTATGATCAACTGGTGGTAATTAGAAATTCATTACCATACACTTTTACCATTTCTTTATGGTAAGTATATTTCTTTTTTTTTTTTTTGGTACATTCTATTAGTACATTTTAGGAATACAATTTATTTACATTTATCATTGGGTGTTTGTACCTGTACATGATATATCATGGTTCTTATTTTTTCCCCATTACCTGTGCACACTTCACTCCCTTTGCCCTTCCCTATTCACATAGATTTCATTTCCATTTTTTTTTCTTTTCTCATAGTTTTTCCTTTCCCTCTTTTCCTTTCCCCTTCCTCTCCCTTCACTCTTTCGTCTTTGGACCTTTGTTCCTATTTCAAATTATCAATTATTCATTTTAATCATTTTAACCCTTGTTTGCACTATCAGTTTCTCACACTAGTGAAACTATTCGGTATTTACACATGTGTGTCCTATTTATTTCACTTAAGATTATGGCCTCGATATGCATCCATTTAGCTATAAATGACTCTAGTTTTTTGTTCTTTATGGCTGAGTAGTACTCCATTTTATAAAAAAACCCCACATTTTCTTTATCCAGTTTCCAGTTGATGGGCACTTGGGCTGCTTTCAAGCTTTAGCTATTACAAACTGTGTCGCTATGAACATGGGTGCACATATATCACTGTGGTATGATTCTTTTAATTCTTTTGGGTAGATACCCAGCAGGGGAATAGCTGGGTCATATGGGACCTCTAGTCCTAGTTCTTTGAGGTATCTCCATACTGACTTCCACAGTGGTTGCACCAGTCTGCACTCCCACCAGCCATGGAGAAGGGTTCCTTTCTCCCCACAACCCCACCAGTATTTATTTGTCGATTTCTTGATAGCAGCCATTCTTTCTTGGATGAGGTGGAATCTCAGTGTTGATTTCATCTGCATCTCTCGAATGAGGAGTGATGTTGAACATTTTTTCATATATTTGTGTGCTGCTTTTACTTCTTTGAGAAATGTCTGTTCATTTCAGATGCCCATTTTTGAATTGGGTCTTTGAATTTTGGGGTTCTGTTTTTTTTCAATTCTTTATATATTCGATATAGTAGTCCTTTGTCTGAGGTACAGCTGCTAAAATTTTTTTCCCATATTGTAGGTTGTCTGTAAGCTCTGTTGGTGGTTTCTTTTGCAGTGCAGAAGCTTTTTAATAAGATGAGATCCCAGTTGCTGATTCTTTCTGCTAGTTCCCGTGCTGCTGAGGTTTTGTTCATGAAGTCTTTTCCTATGCCAATGTCTTCAAGAGTTCTACCTAACTTATCTTCCATCAAGTTTACTGTTTCTGTCTTAATATTTATATCTTTAATCCACTTCGATCTTAGTTTAGTGCATGGTGATATGTATGGGTTTAGTTTTAATCTTTGGCAGGTTGAAATCCAGTTTTTCCAACACCATTTATTAAATAGGCTATCTTTCCTCCAATGATGGTGGCTGGCTCCTTTGTCAAAGATGAGGTGGCTGAGCATGTCTGGAGTTGTTTCTGGATATTCTAATCTATTCCCCTGATCCTCAGGTCTGTTCTTTTGCTGGTACCATGCTGATTTTATCACAGTAGCATTGTAGTATAGTTTCAAGTTGGGGATTGTGATACCCCCAGCCATGTCTCTGTTGCTTAGAATTGCTTTAGCTATTCTAGGTCTCTTATGGTTCCAAATGAATTTTTGGATTGTTTTCTCTAGTTCTGTGAAGTATATTGTTGGAATTTCAACTGACATTTCATTGAATCTATATAGTAGTTTTGGGAGTATGGCCATTTTCACTACATTGGTTCTTCCTACCCAGGAGCAAGGGATGTCTTTCCATTTTCTTGTATCCTCTTCAATCTCTTTTTTCAGTGAGCTGTAGTTTTCAGTGTAGAGGTCTTTTGCTTCCTTTGTTAGATTGATTCCTAGATATTTCATTTTTTTTGGATGCTATTGGAAAAGGAATTGCTTCCCTAATTTCTCTCTCAGTGAGTCTGTTATTTGTGTACAAGAAGGCTATTGTTTTTTGAGTGTTGACCTTGTATCCAGCTACTCTACTGAATCTGTCAATTAAATCTAGAAGTCTTCTGGCAGAGTTTTTTGGATCTTCTAGGCAAAGCCACATATCATCAGCAAATAATGACAGTTTAACTTCTTCTTTTCCTATCTTTATTCCTTTTATTTCTTTCTCTTTTCTAATAGTTGTGGCTAATGTTTCCAGAACTATATTGAACAGGAGTTGTGATAGTGGGCATCCATGTCTTTTTCCTGACTTTAGCATGAAAGTTTTCAGTTTTTGACCATTTAGTATGATGTTGGCTGTTGGTATTTCATAGATAGCCTTAACCAGGTTAAGATAAAGACCTTGTATTCCAATTTTCTGTAGGGTTTTTATCATGAATGGGTGATGGATTTTGTCAAATGCTTTTTCTGCATCTATTGAGATGATCATATGGTTTTTGTCCTTGACTCTGTTAATATAGTGTATTACACTTATTGATTTACAGATGTTGAACCATCCTTGCATCCCTGGGATAAATCCAACTTGGTCAGGGTGTATGATCGTCTTGATGACCCTCTGTATTTTGTTTGCCAGTATCTTGTTGAGGACTTTTGCATCTAAGTTCATTAGGGAGATTGGCCTGTATTTCTCTTTTTGGGTTGGGTCTTTCCCTGGTTTTGGAATCAAAGTAACACTTGCTTCCAGGAATAAATTTGTAAACATTGCTTTCCTTTCAATTTCCTTGATGAGTTTAAAGATTAATTGTGATAGTTCTTCTTTAATGTCTTGTAGAATTCAGCAGTGAAGCCATCAGGACCTGGGCTTTTCTCTGTTCATAAAATTTTTATTACATTTTCAGTTTCAATTATTGTAATTGAAGTATTTAGAATTTCTATATCTTCTTCATTTAACTTTGGCAATTCATATGTATCTAGGAATCTGCCCATTTCTTCTGTGTTTTCCATTTTATTGGAGTAGAGGTTCTCAAAGTAGGTATTGATGATCCTCTGGATTTCTGTTGGATCTGTTGTGACTTCACCTTTTTCATTCTTAATTGCATGTATTTGTGCCTTTTCTTTCCTTTTTTTGAATAGTTTGGCTAAAAGTTTATCGATTTTATTTATTCTTTCAAAAAACCAACTCTTTGATTCATTGATTTTTTGTATTGTTCTCTTAGTCTCCATTGCATTGACTTCTGCCCTGATCTTTGAAATTTCCTCTCTTGTATGAGTTTTGGATTCATTACGCTCTTCTTTTTCTAGGAGGTTGAGGTTCTGCATTAGGGTATTTATCTGAGTTTTCTCCATTTTCCTAATATGGGCATTCACTGCTATGAATTTCCTACATAGAACTGCTTTCATTGTGTCCCATAGATTCCTGTATGTTGTACTGGCATTTTCATTTACTTTTAAAAACTGTTTAATTTCTTCTTTAATTACTTCTGTGACCCATTGGTTGTTAAAGATGGTGTTATTCAGTTTCCATATTTTTGTTGGGGTTTTGGGGTTTCTTATGTTATTGATCTCCAATTTTATTGCACTATGGTCTGATAATATACAGGGGGTAACTTCTATTCTTTTACATCTACTTAGACATGTCCTAGAAGCTAGCAGATGGTCTATTCTGGAGAATGATCCATGTGCAGCTTAAAAGAATGTGTATTCTGATTTTGTGGGGTGGAACACTCTGTGAACATCTATTAAGTCCATTTGTTCAATAGCTTGGCTCAGCTCTAGAATTTCCTTGTTAATTTTTTGTCTAGATGATCTGTCTATTTGTGATAGTGGGGTATTGAGGTCCCCCACTATAATTGTGTTAGTGTTTATTTGGTTTTTCATGTCTATTAATATTTGTTTTGTATAGTTGGGGGCATTTGCATTTGGTGCATATATATTTAGGATTGTCATCTCTTCTTCCTGGATTGTGCCCTTCACAAGGATGTTGTGACCATTTTTGTCCCTCTTAATTAGTTTTGGTTTGAAATCTACTTTGTCTGCAAATAAGATTGCTAGTCCTACTTTCTTCTGTGTTCCTGTGGCATGGAGAACTGTATTCCATCCTTTTACTTTCAATCTATGAGTTTCTTTTTGAGTCAAGTGTGTTTCTTGTATACAGCATATTGTTCCATTTTTCTTTTTAATCCATTCTGCCCATCTATTTCTTTTGATTACTGAGTTGAGGCCATTAACATTGAGGGTTATAATTGATAGATATGGATTCATCCTTGTAATTATGTTTTACTTTTGTTGGCTCTTTTATTTCTTATTTTTCCCCCTTTCCCTTTAGTGTCTTACCTTGCCTGGTGGTTTCACTTTGTTGGGCCTGATGGAGTTGTGGCCTTCATTGCTTTTTTCTAGGATATTGTTTAGAATTGCTTGTAGTGCTCGTTTGGTGTTCATGAAATTTCTCAGGTGTTCTTTGTCATGGAAGTATCTAATTTCCCCATTGATTTTGAAAGATAATTTTGCAGGATACAACAGTCTAGGTTGGAAGTTATTTTCTTTTAGGGCTTGAAATACTTCACTCCAGGCTCTCCTTGATTTGAGGGTTTGTGTTGAGAAGTCTGCTGTGATTCTGATGGGCTTTCCTTTGTAGGTGATTTGTTTCTTTTCTTTAACTGCCTGTAGGATTTTGTTTTTCTGATGGGTTTCTGGGATCTTGACTATTATATGTCTAGATGTAGATTTTTTTTGATCGGGCTAGTTGTAGTTCTATATGCCTCACTTATCTGTATGTCCAATTCTCTACCTCTGTCTGGGAACTTTTCCACTATTACTTCTGTGAACAGTTTTTTATGTCAATTGTGCTTTCTCCTGTTTTTTCATGGACTCCTATCAGTCTTATGTTATTCTTCTTTGCATCATTTAGCAGTTGTTGGATTGATTTCTCATGGTCCCTTACTATTTCTAAGAAATCTCTATTTCCATGGTCTCTATCCATGATTCTGTCTTCTATATCTCATATTCTATCTTCAGATTCCCTTAATCTGCTGTGGATACTTTCAATGGAGTTTTTGATCTCCTGAATATCTGTTTGAATCTGTTTCATAGATTCCATTTCTTTCTTATTCTGGGTATTCATGGCTTCCAGCATGTTTCTTAGCTCATATATTTTTTTATCTGTTTCTGTTCTAGATCCTCTAATCATATCTTTCACTCTGCCCACCATCTCTGTAGATATCTGGGAGATTATTTCTGCTTTGAATTTTTCTTGAGCCTCATTCATCTGTTTTGTTACTTTCTGTGCTATCAGTTCAGGGTATCCAGGTGGTTGGTTATGGGACTTTTCCATCTCATTTCCCCCAGAATTTACCCTTGGTGGGGTGGAAGTCTGAATTTGTGCCTTGCTTAAATGTCTTCTCATTTTTGTTTTTGGTACTGGCCTTGGTTTAATGCTTGGGTTAATAGTTTGAAATTGCTTATTGTAGGTATCTTTGTTGCTTGTAGTTAGAACCCTTATGGAATGACGGCTTCTCAGAGGTGTCTTCCAGATATAGCTGGTCCTTAAGTTTTGAGTCTCTAATGACTCTAAGGCTATCTCATTTTCCTTATACTAGGAAGGTTCACTGACTAGATCAATAACAACACCTTAGCCCAAGTGATACAATCACCAATACCATTGCATCAAGTACATCTTTGAAAATGACATTTTGTGGTAGTTATTAATCTATCAACTTTATCTGTGTGAATTAAATCAAAATCAAGGACCAACCCAACATATAGTGAATAAACACTTCAATACAACAACTTTACCCTTTGGGATGGGGAGTTAGAAGGGGTTGGGGAGGGAGGGACAGATGGGAAGAAGGATAGCGGAAGGTTAGCAGTGTGGCCAGAGGACACAGGTGAGAAGAAAAAAGAGAATAATAGCAAAAAAAGAAGAACTCTGAATGAGGACCAAAACAGGTACAAAAAGGGAAGATGAAAAATGTGCAAGAGCAAGAGACTGAGTGTAAGAGAGAGAGAAAGGAAAAAGAAAGAAGAAAAGACCAGAAAAAAGGAGAGCAAAACAAATATTTGCAAAGAGTAAGAAAAAATTAAAGATAAGAGTAGCAAAAGAAAAGAAAAGAGAAAAAAAACAAGCTAATAATACTAATTTTGGGAATAAAAAAACCAATGAAGATGTAGGGTCTCTTTCAGGGTATGTCTCTGCTGTTACAATAGACAACATGGGTAGCTGTAGGAAATTGTAGAATTTATTTATCTAGTTGTAAGAATAGATCACAAGAAGTTTGTTAACTGAGAAAATTGAGTCATTTCTGGGAAATTCCACAAGTCTGTCTGCTAAAAGAATGCCAGAAAACTTTAAGAGACATTGTAAAAGTTTCAAGGGAGAAAAACAGGTTTTCCTAGTTTTCTTATTTACCATTGCCCGGGATCAGAGAACCGTGACCCAATGACTCTATGGGTGGTGAGAGAGATATGACTCACTATGCACATCTGTGATGTTTGTGGTGGGCTGATGGGCTTGATTTTGGCTGAAGTCGTCCTGCTCTCTTGGTACCATCTCATAAGAATAGGGCTGCGATGTGCTCTTTGATGTACAGGATTGGTGAATGGAAATGGGGGACTTGTGAATTTGCCTGTAGCTTTTATGAGTCACTTAAAGTCACTTGTCACCAGAGGTTAAAATCAGAAAGATGATAGCCAGAATAACTAAGCTGATTTCCTACATGTATAAAAGCCTTGCTTCTTCCCTTTGTGATTGTTGAACAGTGTCATAGGCAGTAAACTGCTGTTTGTCCCCAAGGCTGTCTCCTTTTCTTTCTTTAAAGGTCAATGCTTTCCAGGGTCTCAGGTCTCCCTTTAGAGAGACCACCAACACGTGGCACCCTAACAGGGACCTTGAATCCTCTCAGCAGAGGTAAGGTGAAAATAAGGGAGTGATTGGCATTCTGTGAGTCGGGGAAGACTCAGGAATTTCTGGTTAACAATGGGACAGGGGTCTTCACAGTTTAGTGAAACCATTTCAAACCTTAAACTTTTATTAAAGAGGTTTGGATTTAAGATCCATAAGGAGGATCTAAAATGATGTTTGCATACAGCAAACTAATTTTATAATTTGGCCATGTTCAAGGAGGGCTGGTCCGAGGATAAATGGAGTGATGTGCTGGCTTGTGTTCAAAAGGCTTATAGAAAAGGAGTAATGATTGATGACAGGTTTTGGGGGACTGCTACTGCAATTCAGCTTGTCCTTCATTGTGCTAAATGTTTAATGCATGAACCGAGTTATCAGATCAGGCTAAATTAGCTCTTAAAGAACAAGGTTTAATTGAGGAAGAGGGGAAAAAGGTGACAAATGAGTTAATTCAAATTATACCTCAGGATAAGGATGATAAATCTGATGAAGAAGAGTTTCCTTGTCCTTTGGGTCCTTTACCTCCCCCTCAAGTTACACCCTTGGCTACTTCTATGCTAATGCCAGCCAAAGGAAAAATTAGAAACCTTTGTTCCTCAGCACAAGGAGCAAAAATGTCTAATAAAACTATGCCCATGCAACAAGATCTTTTAGGACCCATAGATCAGCCTATGCCATTAGTTAAAAACATTAATAAATCTTTAAAAGCCAAATCTAAAAAACAGCCCATGACAAAATCATATCCTCTCCGAAATCACAAAAGACAGAAATTTAATACGGATTCTTCTTCCTCCTCAAAAAGTAGCTCAGGGGAAGATGAGAATGAGGAAGACTACTGTAGGAAACAGGGAAAGGGGACGTTACTAGAACTTCTGCAGTAAGTCCTAGTCTCCTGCGAGCCCCAGCAGCACAACACGAATTACAGGAAAGGTAGAAAAATGAGACTGAGAAGAAGTGGAGCTTTGGGTCTGATCAGTGCTGCTCTGGGCAGCAAAGATGAAAGCCCCCAGCTTACCACACCTTTTAATCAGTACATCAGGAGAAACAAATGTAACAAATGACTTGCAGAGACTTCAGTATGTTGGCATAAACAAGATGTAACAAACAACTTTTGAGAGTTCAGTACATCAGTGTAAACAAGATGTAACAATCCAAGAACAAGGAGGAACTGAGTAGATGTTTGTTCCTCCCAGGGTATTTTCAGCTCCCAGGATGTTTCTTGTCCTGGAGAATCACAGCATCACCAGATCATTGAGGTCTCAGTTGTGACCGGAGGCCAAAATGGAATTATGTCTCGGAATTCCATAGCTGGGCTGTAGGCAGGAGAACTAGGCTAACCAAATGATTTTTCCCTAAAATTATGTAGCATTGCTCCCGACAGATTACTATTCACAAAAACGTTTTCAGGCTCATTCTAAAAAATATGATTTTTCCTATGCACGTTCAGCATGACCAAACAAAATTTGAAACTGCTTTAAAAACTTTAAGTTTTGAGGATGAATTATCAGCCCCACAAATGGCTTATCCTATTATGGTAAATGCACAGGGCCACAGGCAATATCAACCTTGGGTTTTAAATGTTTTCAGACATTTAAAAAGGGCTGCAATGGATTATGGTATACAGAGTGATTATACATTAAGACTAATTGGAAACTTACCTGGAACTGTGGGCCATTTGAGACCTTATGATTGGAATTTATTAGCTAAGGCTTTGTTGCCACCTTCTCAATTCTTGGAATGGAAAATGTGGTGTCAAGAAGGAATTAAAGAACAGGTATGACATAATATGGCTAACGTTAACAATCAACATGTCACTGCTGATATGTTAGCAGGAGATGGACAATTTAATACTAATGCTGCTCAGGCACAGCTCCACCTGGAGGCAATTGAATAAACTGCTCGCATTTGTATGATGGCTTTCAAAAAACTAACTCCTAAAGGGTCTCCTAGGGGAGCTTGTACTAATATTAGACAAGAAAACTCCCAATCATATACTGAATTTGTTTCTCAATTAGAGGGAGCTATTCAAAAACAAGTAGAAGGAGAAGAGGCTCAACAAATGTTAAAAATGTTGGCTTATGAAAATGCAAATGCTGATTGCTGTCACCTTATTGAACCTATAAAAGACTCAGGTTCTTTATATGATTATATTAAAGCTTGTAGAGAACAGGGATCAGAAACTTATAAAGCTAAAATATATGCAGCTTTTTTGACTCAGGCCTTAAACTCTAACAAACAAAAATTATCTTCAGGATGTTTTCAATGTGGAAGACAGGGACATATAAAGAAAAAATGCCCTATGTCAAAGAATGAACCATCATTTAGTCCAAAAAACCCTACAAAGAAAAATAAGGGACCTGGGTTATGTCCAAGATGCAAAAAAGGAAAACATTATGCTAATGAATGTAGATCTAAGTTTGATATTGAGGGAAATCCCCTGACAGAAAAAGTAAAGTCGAGAAACTGCTTCCTGGGGGTTATCCCAGTCCCCCAGGCAAGTCAAAATTGGGAGATGATAAAGCCTATCACAATCCTCTGATTCAAAAATTTCCCTCTTATCATTGTGTCCCACCACTGCAGGAAGGCCGCTGTAGACATTCCTACCTTGGAAGACATTGTTCTCTCACCCGGACACTTACCTGACAGAGTTCAAACAGGAATTTATGGGCCTCTACCAAAATACTTTTGTGCTTTAATTCTAGGATGGTCTAGCTTAACATCTAAAGGTGTTATAGTTCATACAGGACTCGTTGATTCCAACTACATAGGAGAAATAATAATATTGATGTCTTCTCCTGTCTATTGGCCTATTAAAAGGGGTGATAAAATAGCTCAAATATTAGTTTTACCTCATAAATCCATTGGATTGTCAGAAAAAACAAGAATTGGAGGTTTTGGAAGCACTGATTTATCTGTAAATTGGGTTGAAAAACTTACTGATCAGAGACCTTTATTAAAAATAAAACTCAATGGCAAATTATTTAATGGATGTCCTGGAGAAGGGCTTCATTGCTGTAGCTGTCCACTTTCAAGTGGTGCCTACATAAGATGCAGAAACATTTGTAAACCAGGCCTTATTATTCACCCATGGTGTAATGGAAGAGACTCCAAACAGCATCATTACTGCTACTGATATATGGCCCAAGTGGCAGATCACTTTCTCAGCAGCCTAGACCTGCTGCCAAGCTTACTCTTATTCTGGGCCCCACTTAAATCTAGTGGCTTTCTGATTCACTTGATAAATATGTCAGAATAACTAAAGTGAGAAATGTGTCATCTCCAAAATTCAAGTAGGTTCATTAAGCATGTACCTCTTTCTTGGTTGTAGGAAGTCCCAGATACAACAACTTATTCTTCAAACCAGAAAGAATATCTCTGCATGTGCCACACCACTGGACATATAAAAATTTTACTGAGGTAGAAGAACTTTGAATTTGAGTTGTATTTATTTTCCATTTTCTAACATATGAATACCAAAAATCCCAGAGTGGTTGTTACCTCCTGTTCAATTAGTGCAATCAGAAAAATGTCACCAATTTAATGGACCAGTTTGATACCTGTGGTAGTGAAAGATGATCAAGATTCCTGCAAACTAAGTTGTGACACCAAACTCGAGAGTTGATGTATTTCTAAGATGAGATAGTGGAGGTGTATTGCTAGCTTTTCCAGTTGAAAACAAATTGCTTTTGTTGGGCCTTATAGATAGAAATGGAGTAAAAAGCATTTGTCGAGTAAAATCTGCATGCAAGTATGGGGAAATGTATTAATCTGCTCAAGCAATTAAAGAACATCTGGTACAGTGGCTGCCATTGGAGTCACCACATAATTTAGCTTATCCATCATCATTCTTCAATATCCATCCATCCTCTGCACAGACCATACAAGAGAGTTAAATGGTGATGTGATGGGAACCATCAGGTTGGTATCTTTCAGGTACCTGGTATTGTCACCAATCTCTGCAGTCCCACCAGAGATGCAATATTGGTTTTGTTTTTGTTTTTTTGTACCAGGGATTGAACTCAGGACCTTGCTCTTGCAAGGCAGTGGTGAAACCAGCAATATTGGCTTTGATTTGCTATTTTCCCAGGTTGAGGCAACTTTAATGGCTGCCATTTGGGCTTTCCTACCACAATAACCCTCATACTACAAGTTGAGGACACAATATGTTAATTCTGCAAACTACTAAATACATGTATCCCAATTATGAAATATGGAGCTGGGGAAATGACCGCAGGATGTATTTGGGATGTAGTGGACCTCTTGTGAGTTGGACGCTGGCTAAAGCACTATAGGCCCCTAATGTTAATGGAAGGGCCACGGTGACATTTTTGATCTTGCATAATGAGTGTTAGCTCAGAATCATGTTCCAGAAATCTCCAAAATATCTGATCATTTTCTTTTCCCCAATGTACATTTACTCTGTTGAAGGACCTTTGCAAAATGAGGATAGAAAGATTGTAGAAACATTTGGTAGTGGGTCAGGATCCTTCCTCAAGGGGACTTGGCACCTCTTAATTCAAGTGCTGCATAAACTGGTTGAATTTTGGGAAATAGTTGAGGGGCCAAGATTCTCTTTTTCTACAATTTGAGGTAGACTTGTATTCATTTGCAGTAAAATTTTTGCTCATAGAAATCAATTAAAATTGTATAGGTTTCATGTTTCACTTCTGGGAATACCATAATTAATTAACACCACAGGTCTACACATATAAGATCATTTCTATTGTTGTTTTGTTTCTGTTGTTCATTATAGTAAGTACTCCCACCATGTCTTTGGTGATTGAGGCCTGTCTCTTGGCCTCTTCCAGCCTGGGATCAAATTTTATCCATCCCATTTAATTTTCTTAATTGAGTGACAGTGGTGTCCACTCTAAAGCCACTCTAAGGCATACTGAAGAACAGTCACAGAGCTCTTCAAAGGTGCTAATGATATTATCAAAAATCTGTTAGTTTAGGTATTAGTGAAGGGTACATTTTCTGGACCCTCACAGTTTTGAGAGGGTAAGTTTTAACTGGTAAATCAACTCCAACATTCCCATTTCCCTGAGTCTTTGAATATCCTCATTAACAGTAAATTAAGGAATATCAGATAACTCCAGATCATTCACACTGGGCCATCTTTCAATTAATATCTCAGTCAACCAACTACTAGCAGTAATTTAACTACATTGGTTGCAAAATTAAATCCAGAAGCAATACTTAATGGGCCCATGTCAAGAAACTCAGATGGATCCAAATTTAAGCTTCTTCCACCCTTATGTCCTTTAAAATAGATTTCCATATATTTTCCCCAGACTTCTACTTGCAAGAACTAAAAAATTGAAGAAATCCATTGGGATTATAGTGTACCTAATTATAGGTCACACTGTGTACCCAAATTTTAGAAGCCTTCTGATATTTGAACCTGGTTATAGAACTACAGGAAAAAGTGAATAGTGAAAGTGGGTTCTGAGGAGTATCAGCATTGTCTAGCATGGTAACTGCACAAGTGAAGTCATAACTGTTTCCAAGGGCAACACAGGATTAGTATGCAAAGGTATAGTGAAGAGGCTAACATCACAGGTGGTAGGGGTGGGGATATGTCTGAACTATGGTCAGGAATTTCTTCCTCTGCCAAAATAGTTTGATCATCAGAATTCAGGAGATAAATGTCTCCTTCCTTTTCTGTTTTCTTACTAACAGATTCATCTCCATTTATAAAATTCTATTCTTTTCTGATAAGCGTACTCATTTTAACTATAGATACCCTTTGAGGCTAACTAGCAAACTTGCATTGTAATTCAGCTGATCAAATTATGAAAGCTTCTGTTTAGTTTTTGGCAACTTCAGGCCTATGGCTTAAGGAAAGTTCCTCCAAAGCATATGCTATTATTCAAAAGACCCTATTAAAAAACCTGTTGGAATATAATATTTATTGTAAAATATTATAGACATAAGACCATGTGAGATATTAAGAGGTGATTAGGTCATGAGGGATTTGTTCTCAATAATGGATTAATTGGCTATTTTGAGACTGGCTTGGTTACAAGAAGCTAGTATGCCTCAGCATCTTGTATGTACTACATTTACCTTCAATGCCCTGACCCATCTTTAAAGCTTAAGAAAATTCAAACCAGTATGAAGGACCTCTACCTCTGAGCTACATCCTTATTTCTTTTTATTTCAAGGTCCAGTCTTTCTAAGTAGGCTAGGATGCTCTAGTTCTTTTCATCTATCTGCATTCTGTTATTACAGGTGTGTGCTACCATGCCCAAATTCAAAATGTCATTTTTAAATTTAAGAAAAACTTTTATCATTTTAAAATATAAACATACCCAATTTTATCTTCTTATAAATACAAACAAACACAACATATAATATCTTTATAAGTATTCTGTATTGGTGTATAATCTTAATAAATCAAGTGATACAGAAAAATAAGTTTGCCTTTCAACATTATATCCCAGTTAAAAGGTTATCAAAAATGTGCATCCTTTTGCATGGCAATTTGTTTCCATATTTTTTACTGAGTATTTGGTGGTCCTAAGCAATTCGTGCTGAATCTTCTCCCTAGTCAGCCTTCAATCTGAATAAGTATAACAAATTTCCCTAATTACAATACTACTAATGACAATTACTGTGATTTATCCCTAATAATTTTACTTATCTCAAATATTAGCCTGTGCTATTGTTAAAAGCTTCCATTCTCTAGAACCTTGAGAGACTGCTCATACACACAATGCAGAGTAAATTTTAAACCCCTCTTGGATTGATTTTAAGACTGAAAATTTCTGATAAGGATTAGTGTACTGCGTATTTAAGAGAATTTAGGAGGTATGCCATGGTGATATTTTTTACCTCACAACAGTATATTGAATCACATTTCATGCTATTATTATCTGTGGAATGAGAAGTATGGAAGCTATTAAAAATATAGAAAATTTTCTCAGGAAATGAGAAACATGATATTCAGGATCATTTTTTTGAATAAAAATCATCAGCATATAGGCACAGAGTAAGAGTCAAATTATTATTTGATGACTGAATGACTATATATGAATAAATAAATGAATGAAAGCATTATCAAGAATATCAAACACAGCCAAACATTTCCAAAACAAAGTCTACATATTTAGGTGGTAGTGTTACCAAATGTGCCTAGCTCATATTTCCATAAACATCAAAGTCGTGAACCAAAGGAGGAAGTTAGGAGAGTTTTTATTGGAAATAATAACAGCTCCTGGATTTCCAGAAGTGGGTCCTGAATAAGTGAGTAGTCAAATGGCCTCTTGATACAGAGCTAATTATAGATAAGCATAGCACATTAATTGCTAAATTGTCTAGTTGTCATCTATCACCAGTGGATCTGTAGACTTAAAATGACCAATTGGAACTCAGGCATTTAACCAAATTCTTTGACATATAGGCTTTACAGGAAACTGAGATCTTAGAAAAAACTGACTAATGTACATTATATTTGTCTCAAAACTCAAGAAATTATTAGGGAGTGGTTGCACTTCCCTTAGAGAGGGAGTGCGCTGCAATCCATGTTGCCTGAGGAGGTTCATGCTTTGCCCAAAGTTCCAGTGCACTGCATATTCTTATTTTAATTCCCATCAATATGGCTGATTACCCAACTCTCTCAGTTCCTTCCCCTAGCTAGCTGCCTCACTCATAAGCTAATTAAATAAACATTTCTATAGAATACTATAAATAGCCTTGCACTTTCCTCTCAAGAAAACAAGTGTACAATACAGAGTATTTAATGACGAAGATAGGACTGAGAATTATATATAAGAAAGAATTATGACTTTGAGGAATTTGAAATAGAATTGTGCTTTCTTTGGGGTATAGACAAATTTCTTACTCCTTGTGATATTTTGAATTGAATAAGTCTGTTTTATAAAATAGTGTCCTGTATAATGCAGAATATTTACCAACACTTTTACTGACAACTATATGTCAGTCTCATCCACTACCTTGTTGTAACAAACAAAAATATTTCCATCATTAACCAAATATCCCCTGGATTGATATAGAGAGTAAAATTAAACCTGATTAAAAACCACTCTATTAGGCAATATATAAAAGGAAAATATTGTTTTAATTGAATTTACCACACTTGTTTATGGAGAAATGCATTCTGGTTTCTGGTCTGGCATAAAAAGAGCATGTAAGTCACCACTAAAACCTAAGGAGTAAAAAGCTGAGCAATTTTTAAAAAACAACAGCTCTTGTATGATCTATAGGAAACTGAAAGATGCCAAGTGATGTGCAGCAGTTATTAGGGGATGCCCAATTGCCTGATTGAGGGTACAGCTGAGGATGAAATAATAAACAAAGAATAAAGTTTATTACTGGGGGACCTGGATTTGATCTTAGCTCTCTCATGGCTAAGACCACGTACTCTGGATTAGTCAGTGTTTATGATTATACAACATAGCAAGGGGCATCAAGTCAGATGTAGGGAAAAATGGGACTTAAGGCACTAATGAGCCAGTCTTGGAAAGGGGGAATAACTATGTATTCTTGTGAAGGACAGGTCATAGTTTGATCTCAGAAAATGGCTGCATAGAGTCATAATTCTTCAACCGCAGTGTCATATTGCTATTAGAGACATCACAATTTCATTGATCATTGAGATCTCAATTGTGACCATTGGTATAGGAAAGTCTGTCTCCATACACCAGCCAAAGGCTCATTTAGCAAGTCACATGTAGGCCTTAGAATGACTCATAATTTTAACCAATAGCCAAATTATAAACCAATTCATAAGCTAATTCAATAATATTTTAAAGCCTGCTCAGTGTGGTTTCAAGCTGGTCTCCTGCAGGAGATAGATCTCAATGCAGCAAAAGGAAGGGACAATCTACACTTTCTCCCTAGCTCTTGGATCATGGTGTGAGAAAAGATCTAATCTCTAGAGACACAGTTAAAGTGAGTTATTCCAGAGGTCTCCAGGGAGAAACGCAGCAGTGGAACTGAGCAGTGGATGCTATGTGCTACAACTGCTGATGAGTAACTCCAATCCAAGCGACTGCAATGTGCCCTGGAGACAGTGCTTGTTTGAATACCATTTTAGGAAGGAGCATCTGAACCTGAGACAGAACAGTAGTGAGTTGGCTTCATCTTGAGGATCCTGGTGTTAAAACCCTAAAGTGACTGGATGAGAGACAACCACAGGGTCAGACAGCCATGATCAGGCCAGCAAGAGACACCCAGAGAGATAAGCTTAATGAATCTGGCTCCACTCCCATGAGTAGAGGCCAGGATCAGCCTGAAGTTTTATGGATTTGAATGTACCAAAACCAGCACCCACCTTAATACTATTACAGGCTTGCTGGGATTGTCCAGCAAGGATCTGGGCTCTGACTACCTCCTTATTTTACCAGCAAAAACAAAATCATAACCTAAATTGGACACTATCACAAAAAATGTAGATCCCAGAAGACAACCACAAGCTTGAAATCACAAAAATTTCTTTTTTCCTTTTTTTTTTCTTTTTCATCACTTGTGGGCTTTCTTGTTGTTCATTTGGAATTTTTATTGTTTATTTTTGTTTTTTCATGTGTTTGAACATCATTTTTAGTTTTTTGTTTTGTATTGTTCTTGCTTTTGTTTCTTCCTTCTTTTTTTCCTCCTGTCTTCTTCACCAGTTACCTGAGGCTTGGATAATCTTACTATGTCCTTCAGTCTTGCATCTAATCTCTCACTTCTTTTATTTCTCTATTTTTTCACTTATCCTTTTAAAAGTTTTCACCCTAAGGTAAAATTGCTTTGTTGAGTAGATATTTACTTGTATAACTTTCTCATTTGTCTTAAACTTTGTTATATAACTAGGAACCTTGTACCTATAGTTAAAGGTGACAAACTAATAGTTATCACAGTTTGTCATTTTCCAGTCTGTGTTGGTGCTATTGTTATCACTGATTGTACTACTTTAGTCAAAGTGACATAGTTGTTGTGATCAATTGATCTTCCTTGTATGTCAATTCAGAGATTGTCTGAGGGTGATAAACAATACTACAGTTCAGTACCAAAGAACTGGTTCCTAGGTTGAACAGGTCACAAATTTTCTTTCCTAATAAATTGGAAGGTCAGGATCCTGGGACAGACTCCGAAGCCAAAAGCCAGCTATGCATAGCAGGCATCTCTGAAAAATAGTCATTTCTTAAAGAGGTCTTAATAGCAGTAATAAAGCTACCTACCATCAAAAATTTATCAGTATTAATGCAGAAGTAAATAATCCAAAAAATATAAAATGAGAAAACATATAATCAAGATGCAACCCATAACCCCCAACTCACCAAAGGAAAATCAAGGAGAAATTGAAGTGGAAGAAATCAAAAGCCACCCAGCAGAATTTTCTGAAATGGTAGCAGCAGAAGTAACCAAACACATCAATAAGTCTCTTGAAAAAACAAAACAGATAAAGAGATGACAACTAGAGTAGAGACAGATAAAACAATGGAGGACCTTAGGAAAGACATGGAAATCATGAATGCCAAACATAGAAAATAACTGGATTCCATTAAACAGGCTCAAATGGAAATACAGAAGATTAAATATTCTATTAAAAGTATATGTAGCAGAGTCAACAAATGTGAAGATATAATATCAAATCTAGACAATAGAGCTCTGATTGGCTATAATCAAATGAAAGATCTCTTCAATAGAGCAATGGATAGTGAAAAATTAATCCACCAGCTGCTAGATGAAAACTAACGTAAGATTAATTAGAATCAATGAAGAATCAGAAGATAGTACAAAACTTTAAAAATTTTCTTCACAGAATAGCAGAAAAAATTCCAAGCATAGAAAAAGAATGGGAGATAAAGATAAGTAAGCCATATAGAATTCAAATAGTCATGATCAGAAAATAAATACACCAAGGCATACAAAGTCAAGATTTCAGAAATTCAACATAAGAGCAGAATATTAAAAGCTGTTATAGAAAAGAACCAAATCATTTATAAAGGAAAACACAGCGGATGTCACAACTCAACCCCTTATGTCAAGGACAGATTAGTGTGAAGTATTGCAAATTCTAAATGAAAACAACCATACCAGATTGAAGTACCTCATAAAATTATCATTCAAAATTTATGAAGAAATAAGATACTTCTATGATAAAGAACACATGGAGAAATTTATAACCACCAAGCCAACACTTCAAAAATTTCTGCAGGATATTCTAGAAAAAGACAACTAAGGAAATAATCCAAGAATCCAAATAGAATGAATCCACCAGGCAAGGCAACCAGTTAAACAGAAGGAAAGAAAGGTAATCAACATCAGGAAAATAATATGACAAGAATAAGTGAATATAGGGATCGAGGATGTAGCTCAGTGGCAGTACTCCTGCCTGGCAAATGCAAGGTCCTGAGTTTGATCTCTGGTACCAGAACCCCCCGCCCCCCAAAAAAGAGTAAGTCAATACATATCAGCTGTAACCATCAACGTGAATGGTCTCAATTCACCAAAGAAAACAAACAGATTGCCAGAATAAAAAACAAAGATTCAACAATATGTGGGATACAAGAAACATATTTAACTCAAAAAGAAATTCATAGATTGTGGGCCAGGGATTTAGCTCAGAGGCACTGTGCTTGCAAGCACAAGGTCCTGAGTTTGATCCCCAGTACTGCAAAAAAAAAAAAAAAAAAAAAAAGAAAGAAAGAAAGAAAGAAAGAAAGAAATTCATAGACTAAAAAAAAATGATGGAAAAAATACTCCATGCAAAAGAAACCCGGAAAATATAGCAGGGGTCATTATTCTGTTTTCAGACTAACTGGATTTCAAGCCAAGATTAATCAGAAGAAACAAAGAGGGTCACTACGTACTTATTAAGGAAACAATTCAAGAGGAAGAGATTACAATAATAAATATATATGCACCAAATACCAGCAACTATATAAAACACATACAAACTGATAAAAAATCAGATGAGCACTAATGCAATTGTAATAGGGCACCTCAGTACCCCACTGGCACAAATAGATCAACTGGACAAAAATCAACAAAGAAATATAAGAGCTGAACCAAACCTTTGAACAAATGGACTGAGTAATTATCAAAAGAATACACATTCCTCTCAGCAGCACATGGGACTTTCTCCAAAACAGACCACATACTATCTCATAGAACATGCTTAAGTAAATGCAAAGGAATTGAAATTATCCTCTGCATATTTTCAAATCATAGTGGAATGAAATTGGAAATCAATGGCAAAATAAATCACAAAAACTACATAAACATGTGGAAATTAAATAACACTGTCCTAAACAGCTAATAGGTTACAAATGAAATTAAAGAAGAAAATGGACATTTTCTATAATTAAACAATAATGCTGGTATGACATATTGAAACTCATGGGAGGCAATGAAAGCAGTCCTTGAGATAAATGTATAGCAGTGAATTCCCACATCAGAAAAAGAGAGCAAGCTCAAATAAACAACCTAATGTTCAATCTCAAGTTGCTACAAAAAGAAGAGCAAGTTAAACCCAAAGCACATGCAAGGGAGAAAATTTTAATGGTCAGAGAAGAAATTAATGCAATTGAGACTAAGAAAACAATACAATAAATCAATAAATCAAAGAGTTTGTTCTTTGGAAAATTAAATAAAATAGACAAACCTTTAGCCAGCCTTACCAAAAAACAAGGAAAGAAAAGACCCAAATCCATGCAATTAGGAATGTAAAGGGTATAATAGACTATACAGAAATACAGAAGGTCATCAAAAATTACTTTGAGAATCTGTAGTACAATAAGATTAAAAGCTCAGAAGAAACATATTTGGAGATACATATGAATTACAAAGCTGAATCAAAAAGATAAAATATTCTAAATAAACAATATCAGCCAATGAAATTGAAGAAGTAATAAAATAAAACTACAAAAAATAAAAGCTCAGGTCCTGATAAATTCATTACTGAATTCTACAAGAACTTTAGAGAAGATTTAATGCCAATACCCCTCAAACACTTTAATGAAATTGAAAGGGAAGCAATACACCCAAAGTCATTACTAGAAGCAAACTACTCTGATTCCAAAACCAGAGAACGATCCCACCATCAAAGAGAACTACAGGCCAATCTCCTTAATGAACATAGATGCAAAAATCCTTGGTAAGATACTAGCAAACAGAATGCAGCAAATCATCAAAATGATAATGCACCATAACCAAGTAAGGGATACAGGGATAGTTCAACATACACAAATCAATAAATGCAATACACCACATTAACATAACCAAGGGAAAAAACCCCACATGATCATCTCAAGAGATGCAGAAAAAGCATTCAACATAGTCTAACACCCATTCATAATAAAAACTCTACAGAAAAATTGGAATAGAATGTCTTTATCTCAGTCCAATAAAACTCATCTATGACAAACCAATAGTCAACATCATGCTAAATGGTCAAAATTTGAAAGTGTTCACTCTAAAATCAGGAAAAAGACAAGGATGCCCATTATCACCACTCCTGTTCAATATAACTCTGGAAACATTAGCCATTGTAACTAGAAAAGAAAAAGAAATAAAAAATAATATAGATAGACAAAAAGGAGGTTGAATAACCATGATTTGTAGATGACATGATCCTCTACATAGACAACTTCAAAAACTTCACCAAAAGACTCCTACAATTAATAAGCAAATTCAGCAGCATAGCAGGATACAAAGTCAACACTCAGAATGCAATAACATTCCTGTACACGAATAAAAATTTAGCTGAGTGAGAAATTAGGGAACAATAGCTTTCACAATAACATCAAGAAAAATGAAATACTTAGGAATCAATCTAATCAAGGGAGGGAAAAGCCTACACATCGAAAATTACATTACTCTGAAACAGGTGATTGAAGAGGACATCGGAAAATGGAAAGATATCCCCTCTTCTTGGATAGACAGAACTATTATAGTGAAAATGGCAATACTTCCAAAATGCTATACAGATTTAATACAAGTAAAATACCAACAGCATACCTCACAGAATTCGCAAAAACAATCCTAAAATTCATTTGGAACCAGAAGAGACCTAGAATAACAAAAGCAATTCTGGGTAACAAAGGCAAGGCAAGGGGCATCATAATCCCTGACTTGAAATTATACTACAAACTACTGTGATAAAAACAGCATGGTACTGGTCAAAAAACAGACCTGAGGATCAATGCAACAGACTAGAAGATAAAGAAACAACTCCAAACACACTGAACCATCTTACCTTTGACAAAGGGACCAAACACTGTCATTGGAACAAAGATAGCCTCTTTAATAACTGGTGCTGGGAAAATTGGTTTCCACATGCTAAAGATTAAAACTAGACCCACATCCCTTACCATGCTCTAAACAAAAATTGAAATGGGTCAAAAATCTATTTGTTTAAATAATGTTCTGTTTAAAATAGAAGCACTAAATCTGTTGGAAGAGAGAATATGTAGAACTCTTGAAGACATGGATGTAGGCAAAGACTTTAAAACCCTAATCATACAAAAAATATCACAAAGAATCAACATTTGGGATCTTATTTTATTAAAAACCTTTATAAAGCAAAAGAAATCACCAACAGAGTGAAGAGACAACCCACAGAGTGAAAAAAATTTTTTTAGCTCTTCCTCAGACAAAGGACTAGTATCTAGAATATATAAAGATCTCAAATAATCTGACTCCCCAAATTTAAATTGCCAATCCAAAAATGGGCATGTGAAATGAATATACTTCTCAGATGAAGTAGTATCAGTGACAAATAAATATATAAAAAAGGTTAAACATTATTGGTTATTTGAAAGATGTAAATGAAAACGACACTGAGATTCTCACTCCAGAAAAATATGTCTAATATCAAGAAATCAACTGTTAACAAATGCTGGTTGGGCTGTACAGAAAAAGGAACCATTCTCTACTGTTGGTTGGACTGTAGGGTGGTGCAAGCACTGTAAAAAAATTCAGTGTAGAGATTCAACAAAAAAATCTTGGACGGACTAGAGGTACCATTTTACCCAGTTATTTTCCTTGATAGATTCCCAAAGAATTAAAAGCATCATACCACCATGATATATGCACACCCATATTTATAACAGCACAGCTTGTAATAGCTAAATCTTGGAAACAGCCCAAGTGCCCATCAGCTAATGAATTTGTAAAGAAAATATCATTGTTTTATACAATGGAGTACTAATTTGCCATTAAGAAGAGTAAACTTTAGACATTTCTGGGTAAATGATGTGTCTTGAAACCGTACTTAAATTAATAAATCAGACACACTTGTTTAAACATCACATCATTTCTCTGGTATGAGAAACTGAAAGGGTAAATTAAGACCAAAATGTATAATAAATATTGAGTAATACGAAGAAAATGTTCAAATGGAAAGGGGAACGAGGGTGGGGGAGAAAGAGTACAAGGAACAAATGGAAACACATCTTGTAAAGAAGGAGAGGAAGAGGATTTGAATGGAATAGAGGTAATTCAGAAAAAAAAGATTAATCCAGATATACTATATACAGGTTCAAACTCCCTATGATGAATGCAATCATTATGTCTATCTAAAATGTACCAAAAATTAATTAAAATTTTAAAATTAATTAATCAAAAATTTTATTTCAAGGCACTGTCAAGAAATTTTGGGGTTCTGGTTTTACATTTATGACCGTAATCTACTTCGAATTAAGTTTTCATTTGATGGAAAACAAGGTCATTTTTGTAGGTATCCAGATTTTCTAACATATTGAAAAAAGTCCATTTTTTTCCATTGTCTCTTCTCCACAATGTTGACAAATACCAGTTGATTGTAAATGTCTGGATATATCTCTGGGCTTTATATTGTATTTTGTTTGCTTACATTTTTACTCAAGTATTATATTATCCTTACAACTATATCTTTGTAATATTTTGAAATGAAGGAATTTGTTATTTCCATCCATTTCCTGTAAAATGATCACATTGGAAATTCATTTTATTTGTATGTTTTGGTTTCATACCACTACCCAAATAAACAAAAGAATTTAACACGGTCAGAGTTTATAGTGTAATATTGTAAAATTTTGTATATTTCAGAAATAACAATTTAGAAATAAAAATTTAAAATTACATTTTTAATAGCAGACATTATAAAATATGAACTCATATTTGTCATTTTAAATCTGCCTAACATGCATAAAACAAAATCAAAATAATTGCTTATAGAAATTACAGAATATATAGAAAGATGTCATGATTACATATTTAATATTTACATATTCTTATCATTTCAAAATTCAAAAATAGCTTTTATACATTCAATGAAATTCCCGTATAAATTCAAAATTTTAGGAAATACATGTAAGAAATTGAAAATTTATATATATAAACTCATATATACATATATATACACATATGGAGAGAGAGAGAGGGAAAAAGAGCATAAATGAGACAGATAATGCACATAAAACAGTCAAAATAATTTAAAGAAAGATA